>NC_045675.1:6808737-7116868 GCF_003331165.1 Xiphophorus hellerii | reverse complement strand
AGCTATTTTCAATGTAATAAAGGGTTTACAAAATGACTCAAGTGGGCTTATTTCCAAATGTATGTCTAGTAAATTGAGCACTAACATCACATATTTTAGTCTTCCTACTCGAAACTCGATAGATGTACTTAACTAAAAAGAGGCCTAAACAGACTCTAATGCTTCCCATGTATTAAGAGCCGAAAAACTTTCACTAAATTTCTTTGTAAAATCATGTTCAGATTACTCAGCTTTTATTTAAACATTCATTCTCATAAACACCTTTTAGCATCTTGCACAATCTTGAAATTATTTCATATCTCCTTCAGAGAAACTAGGTTTTGCAAGTAAAGATTTGAATGCAATAATTCAGCATTTGAGAAGATAAGCAATTTTAGGCAAAATATTTATTTTCCTACAACTGCTATGAAGGTATGGTGATCATTCTGTATTTGGTCATTTTTTTCTTTAATTTAAAGTGATGCCACAGATTTATTTAGAAAAGACATCAAACTCGTTTACTGCCTTTCTTCACAGATGTATGACCAATGACAGTTTTTCCATTGCAGATCTTAAATATGTTGTCTCCTTCTACATTGTCACATGTAAAGCTTTGAGCAGCACATCTAAACATTTTTGTGTTAATATATTTTTTTATACTCTAAAACCTAGTTTTGAAACAATGTCCTCCAAGTTAATTACGCCTTTGGTTCATTGAATTTTCTTCATTTTTGGTTTGTTAACACCTTGGGGCATCTGTTATTCAAATAAATAAAAGAGAGAATTGGAGACTCCAGTTGAAATAAGTGTTTTTTCAGCTTACATCTTAATTATTCTCTATTGTAGGAGTGACGAGGTCACCTCGTTTGCCCCTTTCCTTGTTGACTGATGGATAGTGTAAGTGAGAGGCATATGTTCAACAGAGAACACATGCAGTGGATGAGAGGGAGACTGTCCTGAGATGGACAGATGAGAAAGGTGAGAAAGAAGAGAGAGACAGTTTCAGATATGCCGTGATGAAGAGAAACTGATAGAAAGCCAATGATGGGAGACTCTCTCTCCCTTTGGTTGTCTCCTGGGTGCTGCTGTCCAACTGAATCAACAGCAAGTTCCACACCAGTCTATTATTATCTCTTTAAGTCCATGGATCCCACCTGTGCCACCTCCACCCTGATGAACTGGTTTAGTGAGTGGGAGAGGGAACAAAAGATGAGGAGGGGGATGGAATGCTGCTCAGGCTCTCAGCTGGAGGCTGCCGGGGAGTCTCTGAAAACTTTAAAATGAATGATACCTTCATTTTGCGTACCTTTAAAATGAAGGTACGCAAAATGAAGGTTGTTACGCAATTTTCTTTGAAATTGCGTAACAACAGCAATAATATTGGACAAAAAAATTCAAATGTTAGATATTTGCTCCATTAAGTAAAATTTAGTTGACAAATTTGAGCAGAAACTCCAGCTTCCCAACAGTTCAAATCTTTCCACATCTTGTCATGTTAAAATCACTAACTGCAGTATCATTTTGAGGTTTAGTGTTATGCACCAAGACAAAGGTTTAACTTTAGGGGGTTCGGGAGGGTTGAAACTAGATGTCTGCAAACTTTTCTGACTTTTACTTGCAATAATAATTTGAAAGCTAATTTCCTTTCACCACATCATGTCTCAATCAGCTGAAATTGTGGGCTGTTCTTCCAAGCAAAATAGTTCAGTGAAACTAGATGGATAGTGTCTTTTGTCATTTATTTTATTAGGTCTTGCCACCAGTTTTCTTTGAAAATGCTGTGTGGAGTTTGACTAGGCTATTGTTACACATCTCTGATCTAAGCCCTTCCTTGGTGGCTTTGGCTGTCAGCTTAGGGGTTTTGTCCTACTGAAAGGTCCCAGTGTCAAGGCTTTTATCCGACTAACAGGTTTTCTCTCTGGATTGTTCTCTATTTAGTTCCATCCATCATGCCATATAGTCTGAGGAGGTTCCCTGTTGCTGCTGGAGAAAGAGCATCCTTATTGAAAGACCCAACCACTGACACATTTTAGTGGGGATGGTGTGTTCAGTTTTGGTCTAGTCTGACCTGTGCTGCTGAGCTACTTGGCTTGTCAATAAATAGCTCTCTTGATGACAGATTGTCCCACCTGAGCTGGCGATCTCTGGTGCTCATCTAGAGTCACCAATGGCTTTGATGAGATTTCTCTTAATGTACTAAATTGTTAAGTGTGGCTTAGAGCTGCCTTGCTTTGATAGCTTGATGCACTTCCAAGTGATAACCAAATTCTGTGTTGAGCAATTCACATACAGGGTCTGCAGGGATTTACACATTTTTTAAGTCGGTCTTATTTTCTGCTTTGGCTATTAATCTGAATTATCAACCATACAGTATGCTGCTTGGTTTCCCTTCATGTGATGCATTGGTAAGCATTGCTTTTAATTTCTCCCACTCTCCCTCTGTGCACACATTTATATATAGCACTGCTTTAAAACTGCTGTTTGAACTTTGATACTGATAGAATCAAAGTTTAACTTAATGCTTACAGACATCCCTTCTATGGCTGCCTTGTGTAAAAAGCAATAGGATGTATCTTTAGAGAAGAGCACAAAATGCAGCAACTCTGATTTCATGAAAAAAAGAAAAAAACAACAACAATCCTGGTTTATTATTTTCATCCAGTCATTGTGTCTTTTTGACTCACCAAAGCATTTACTCTGATTGGTGGCTCGGTCCACAAAGACTTTGGCAGAGATGACGTTGCCGAAAGGAAGGAACATTTGCATGAGCTCAGCATCTCCAAACTCCTGGGGCAGGTGATAAATAAACAGGTTGCAACCTTCCGGCCCTGGTGATGAGAGATTTACAGCAGGAGGATTATACGGAGGCATAAACAGGAAATGCCCAGTGAGAGCTGGACTGACTAATAGTACAGGTGGGAAAAATATATCTGCAAAATGATTAAGACAAACATTTAATGATTATATGTTAAACCTCAATTTATATTAATATTCCAATTATGTTTATGTGTAATCCAGCTGAATAATATATAGAGGGCTGCTGTTTAACACAATAGAGTAATATTGTTTAACACAATAGAGTAATAACAGTATGGCCAATGGCGTTTCCCTAAAGTGAGCTGTACACTTCTGTATATGTGGTCAGTTCATAAGGAAATATGCTAGTAATGATAATATACAATACATCTTCAAAATTGACATACCTCTACTAAAACTCTGGGGATTTGTGAGGTAAAAAAAAAAAGATAAATTATATACAAACTTCCTCTGGTTTTAAAATGACAAACAGCTACGCCAAAAAGTGTTCAATCAATCAATCAATCAAATTTTATTTGTATAGCACATTTCAGCAGCAAGGCATTTCAAAGTGCTTTACATCATTACAAACACAGAAACACAATGCAACATAGAATCAACAATCAAAACACAGCATTAAGTCAAGTTCCATCAATAAATTTGTAATTGATTACATTTCAAATACAATTCTAAACAGGTGGGTTTATAGTTGAGATTTAAAAGAAGTCAGTGTTTCAGCTGTTTTACAGTTTTCTGGAAGTTTGTTCCAAATTTGTGGTGCATAGATGCTGAAAGCTGCTTCTCCTTGTTTGGTTCTGGTTCTGGGGATGCAGAGCAGACCAGAACCAGAAGACCTGAGAGGTCTGGAAGGTCTGGAAGGTTGACACAATAAAATCAGATCTTTAATGTATTGTGGTGCTAAGCCGTTCAGTGATTTATAAACTAACAACAGTATTTTAAAGTCTATTCTTTGAGCTACAGGGAGCCAGTGGAGGGACTTTAAAATTGGTGTTATGTGCTCTATCTTCCTTGTTTTAGTGAGAACGCAAGCAGCAGCATTCTGGATCAGCTGCAGCTGTTTGATTGATTTGTTGGACAGACCTGTGAAGACGCTGTTGCAATAATCAATACGACTGAAGATGAACGCATGGATGAGTTTCTCTAGATCTTGCTGAGACATTAGTCCTTTAATCCTGGAAATGTTCTTCAGGTGATAGAAGGCCGACTTTGTAACTGTCTTTATGTGGCTCTGGAGGTTCAGGTCAGAGTCCATCAGTACTCCCAGGTTTCGGGCCTGATCGCTGGTTTTCAGCTGCAATAACTGAAGCTGTGCATTGACTCTGCTTGTTTTCCTTAAATAGAAAACTTTTCAATTTACTTTCTTTTTGTTAAGTGCTTTCAAACAATATGTGTTGTGAATCACAGATGTTTGTATTCTTCTACTGACTGGTACCTTTGCATTATGCAACAAAGTTATTACAGCTTTTTAATGTTGTTTTCCTCACAGATTTTTTTTTTTTGTTGAATAATGTAGGATACATGTCACATTAAACTTGGAAGAATTTTTGAAATGATTCATGATGTAATGTTTTTAAATCACAACAAAATCTTTTTCAACAGCAGTATGTCGACTTCTGAAAGCCACTGCATGACAGCACAAAAAGAGAAATAAGGAGAAAAAGTAGAAACACCAGGGGTTGATTGAGAGAGAAAAGCTGAGACAGTTATTGGGAGAGTGAAGCACTGAGACATGGAGAAACACAGAGAGGAGGCAGAGCACACATTAAGACATAAGCCAAGTTTTTGCTCCAATTACTGTGTGACAGTAGGACTGTCTTCCAATCTCTCCCCATCCCTCCACACTCATCTACCCAGCTGCCACATTTGCACTGGCCAATCTGGATAAAGGCAGGAATGAACTGGAGGGAAACAGAGAGAGGGAGAGAAAGATCACGAAAGCCAGGCATGGACACAGAGGGGGGAGGAAGGAAGCGAGACCAACTTGATGGACTCAGGGACAGTAAGCTTGGAGCTGGCTGCTTGTCTAAGTTTCTCTCCTGTCTCATTGCTCAGGGTGATAGCATGACGAGATGAGACTGGGTCTGGTGAGAAGGCTGATAAGAGGGCTGCCGTGGTAGCTGGCTCTAGTGCCGCTATGCCTCAGCATGATAAAGGGCGCACACATGCACACACACCCCCGCACACGCACGACAATAAAGAGAAGTTTGCAGAATTGTACTTTTTTTAACAGAAGATAAAGTTATTTCCTCTAAGATGTAGGTCTCTATTAGCCTATAAAACATAACATGCTTTGTTTTGAAATTGAAAGGCCACTTCTCGCAGTCTTTTCTTAAACATTTATGCCTTCTGTAAAGTTAGCTGTGTTTACAATTTATAACTGAATGTCTTAAAAAGCAATTTTCTATTCATGTGTGTAAAGTGTAAAGCTGTAACTATCAGATGAAGACTGAACAGATGAAACAAATAACCATGTACTTGTCTTGGTGCATATATTCAGAGATGCTAATGCAGAGTAGCTGAAAAACAAACATTTAGTCCAGAGAAAGTTGCAATGTTTGTTAAAAAAATATACATGAGATTTTTTATATATTTGAATACTTTGGATTATGTTTAGAAATATTATTATCCTTGAGTGTTTTTCCACTTTTATATCTTCAAGGGTCCTCTTAAAACTGCTCTGAAAGAATAATGATTGTTTCATCTTCTTTAGTAATGAATTTCATTTTGTTTCAGTTTCACATTTGCCTAAATTTGATTTTGTCTTGACCTCTGTAATTGTTCCAGTATTTTTCTTCTTTTGACTTTTCTGATAATGCTTTCAATTGAAATTGTTTCACTTTATGAATATACCACTATTCCACCATCATCAGAGGGACATTCCTGGTTTAAAAAAGGCTCAACATTATCGTCACTAAGTATATGACTATAATAATACTTCTATGATTATAGAGAAGATTATATGATTATAGAATTATTATTATATAACATTTATCTTGTATGCAACTTTCCATGTCGAAAAAAAACAAAACTATTTTGCTGCATGAATCATTATTTACACATTAATCTATGTAAAAATATAGCTGTAACAACATGACACCAAGGACATTTTGGCGAATATTTTTAGTGGGTTTTGTCGTTAAATTCACAGCTTTAGACTTGGAAGGATTTCTATGGTGATTCATGCAAAAACACAAATTGATGTGAAGCTGTAACTGTTCCGTGCAAGACAGAAGCTGAGATTTGAGTGTTTCTGTGCAGGTTCAGATGTATCTTGTTAAATGACAGGAAGGAAGATGTGGCAGTGGACTGAGACAGGCTGGGACAGCAGCCAAAACCCAGTGGAGGCTAGAACTCAGACAGGCCACTGGCTAAGCCAAGAATAGCTCGCTCTGTGAAGCCCTGACGGTGTCTGTGTGAGGGCCAGTAGACTTCTATTTTTCTTGCTGAAGTATAAAACTCTGTTTTAGTTTTAGAAACATTTTTAAGAAAAAAACAAACTTGAAATTACTGAAATTACTGCAGCAAGTACAGTGATGCACTTCATGTAAAACTGTGAACCTTGAACACATTCTCATCACTAACAACTTTTTCTTCAAGTAGTCCTGAAAACACCCAATTTCTCCTCACCATGAATATTCAACCCACTCTATGCTGTCTCATTTAATCATACAGTTGAATAATTAAGACTGACGAATGGCGTCAAAAAGAGTGATTTACCATCAAAGTATATCCTATGGTTTATTACGTCTTATGCAGTGGCAAAAGAGTGCACATTACACAAGGAATAGTAATAAATGATTATGCATGCAGCTAATTAATCTGATGAATATTTATAACCACTTAAACACATTGTAATGGACTGATTAAGCAGCCCAACACTGTGAGTTTGAATTAGTGCAGTTTTTTGAATAATGACAGAGTAACTTTCCATCTCAGTGCTAATGTTCTTCTCTTTAAATGGGGAGCCTTTTTCTCACATTTTCCCCAGCCAGCTTTTTTCCCCTCCCTCACTAATTCAAAGCAGTGAAGCTACATTAGAATGGAACATGGCAATTATCACCTTTTATCTTGGGTGGGCGCGCTTGCTCGCTCTTACCTTCCCTCTGTTGCTGGGGAATGATGGTCGGTTGCTGGGGGAACGCTTGGCTGATTGGCGCATAGGCGGCAGGGTAGGCTGCTGTTGCAAAGGGAGAACCAGAGTGGAATTCTTCACATCTCCATTTTCATATTTGACACAACAAAACTCAAATCATTATTCCATTGTTCATTCGGGTCCTCAAGTCATTGCATAAATAAATTGCATTATGACTGGGAGCTAGGGCTCATTTGTCTGGTGGATCACCACACAAAAAAAAAATGGCAAAAGAGGGAGTGGGGTGGAGTTCAACTGAACATAGATACAAACAATAAAAGAGAGACTATGTAAATGAAAGATTATGTGAGACACAAATTTAAGTCAACTAAAATTCTTTTACTATCATCCTAATTGAAGAGGAAAATACTCTAGTCATCTCTTCCTGTCACGATGCCAACTGGAGTGACCAACCAAAAAATGGAGCGGAGAGAGGGAAATAGACAGATGGAGAAAGTGAGAAAGTAGAGAAGGTAGGAGAGTTGGATCACCTGCGTAGTGCTGGACGCCAGCATAAGCCTGTTGGAGAGGGTCGGTCACCGTTGGACTCTGTGCTGCAGAGAGATGAAAAGTGAGAAAGAGAGTGAAGGGTGACTTCGAAGGAAATAGAAGCAAAACAGTCAAAGAGAGGAAGGACAGCAAGATATAGAGATCACGTTAAAGCGTGAGACAGAAACTGGCCAAACCAGAGACCCACCAGGAGGTGGGATCACACAGGGAGTGACAGCAATTTGGGTTGTCATATCATTGAGTTCTTCAAAATGCCTACTTGCCCCAGATGTTTGCATCAAATATTAACAATGTGCCAAACAAACCACTTTGTAGTTCATTACCATTGCAGCTTCCTTTGCATAATGCAAAGATGGGGAGTGAATGTCAGTTCTTCAGAAATCCATCCCAGACAACATTAAGAGGCTGAGGACAGGCTGAGGCACATCAAATTAACCATAATTGACTGATGGATGAACTGATGGATTTATCATGATACTGGGCCAGACTTCTCAGAAATATGCCAAAGACAAAGTTGATGGAGCCTTAAATACTTTTGTTCAAATAAGAAAAAAAAAGTGAAATTAAGAAAGAGGCTTTTAACATCATGTCAAAATGAAGAGATTCAATTTGTCACTCATTATATGTAGATTTTATTTTGTGGCAAACAGGTGATTCTTTTTATCAGATCAAGTACAATGGAATCACATTGAAGCATTTAAGGATACGAAGAAACAGGTGACAATGTGGCAAATGAAGCAGCAGACTTCAGCATTATTAGCTACGTAAATACGTCTTTCCTTTTATTTACATAAATCTGATATAACTCACCTGGGTAAGGATGAATGCCATTGGTGTAGATGGGCTCCGATGTAGGCTGGCCATTGCTTTGAGGCGGGAGGGCACTGAATCCGTTGACCCCAATAGGTGTGGCTATGCTTGGCACGGCTGTAGCAGAAATGCCTGGGGGTGTGCTGGTGCCTGCAAGTAGATGTTGATGTTATCATGGAAAGTCGAGTGCAGAGGTCTGTGGGGTGAATGCACATTTTCTCAACTTTGCTGCCTGTCTCTAAATGTGTTGCTTAAAACTCCCAATAAAGATGTGTTGTAATCTTTTGAACAAATGTTTGCCTGTTGAGCCAGAGTAAGGAGAGACATGAAATTTGTCAGAAATCTAATCTAAGATGGTTTTATTTTGAGAGGATGCCAAAATGTATATTGCTGGTGAAACTCCATACATTTGAATATAATGTATGGAGTTTTGCATAGATTTATTATACCCTGTCAACAGTCATCAGGCATGGCAATGACACATTTTTGTAATAAAATACTTCTTACTTGTATGTAATAGTGTAATTTTCCTTGAAATGTAAATTTGGGTTCTCATTTGCTATAAACTATCACCATTAAAAATAAACGAATTAAGCACATATGCATGTAACAAATCTACTGTATGTAATATATAAGTTTCACTTTTTGAATGAAGTTACTGAAATAAACTTTTCCATAATACTCTAATTTGCTACGATGCACCTTAGTGCTGAAAATAAGGGTTTGTGCTTTCTTCTTCTAAGCTCAGCCTGTCACCTTGCCAGTGGCCTTTTGTGCTGACAAAATTTTATTTTTTCTCTTATCTAGGTGAAGGGCATTTAAGTCATGTAGGATTATCTTTGATAGGTATTAGTAAGAATATGTAGGCCTTGTGGATTACAAATGCCAGGTACAGCATCAAGCCACTTTATATAATACATTTGCAACAGCCTTGCCTTCAGGCATCCTGCCTACTTAGTGTCAAGCCTTCAAAGCTCCTTATGACAAGGGCCAAAAAGATAGTTCAGACTGGGGTCCAGGATTATCTCACACAAATCTTTGCTATTATATTGTATAAGCCAAGGACTCTGCATGCCAAGTTATTGGATTGGCTGTGTTCCCAGAAAACACACAACATCAGAGACACAGGAGGAGAACATGACAGGCAGAGGAAGAACGGAAACATAATGTATGTTCGGAAAGGAAGTAGAAACTATAATGTGGCTGCCAATGCCGTATGGGTTTACTCTACATCTTCTATCACCAAACCTCTCTCAGCACAAGCTTCTGCTTCCTTTAATTTAATACTTGTAGTGCCTGTTTTTACAGCAAAACAAAGCTTAGACCCAAAAAGAACTAACAATGTGTGCTTTATTTTTCATTTCATAGGTAGTATTACTGGCTCAGCTCTTCTTTGTTTGGCTGTGTTTCACCCTTAGATGAAATCAGTAATTGAGCAACTGCTGCCATTAGCTCTGTGAACTTTTCTGTGAGTGAAGTTTTTTTTCCCCTCCTCACAGAAAGCACCCTGAACCACTGCTTCTGTGTTTTTTGTGTTCTCTATTCTCTCAACCTGCAGTTAGTCGTTGCAGATATACAGTTTTCACTATTTATTTAAATACAGTATACAAAGATGTACGTAACCTTAGATTTATTATTTTCTGACATTAAATCAGTCTCAAATCTAATAATTACCTCTAACAATTTCAATAAATAAAAAAAACTATATAATTGACAAGATCAATAACATAACTTTGATAATCCTAAAAGCCTTCCACGCACTCAGGCGTACTTCACTTTGTAGATTTCCACACTTACTCAAAGAAGACTCAAAGCGGACATCCGCCAGACGTGTGTGCAAAGGTCAAAGTTTTCAACGTATTCAGCTTAATGGGACAAATTCCAGACAGAGCACTGAAGAAATTTAAAGTTAAATTTGACTGCATTGTTTTAAAACTGAGATTCAATTGTAATGTAGGTAACTTAGGTAGATGCTATGTTTCTCTATGATTGGAGAGTACTGATTTGACCTCAATTTATATTTCTGGATGAGTTAGGCCCATGTCTGAAATGACATTTCTTGTAGCTTAGTGCTAAATAAATAAACTAATCTGAAACTAATTGAATTGAAAGAACAACAGCAACAGCTAAAGTTCTTGAAGAAATATAAAAGGTATAACTTATGCAAATCATCCAAATAACAAATGTTTCCCAGCTGTCACGAGATATGGACAAGACTCCCCTGACTGAGCATGGCTTGTGCCAGATGATGTTAAATGTTGGTGCATACCTGAGGACGGTGTCATAGGAGTAGCCACCAGGCCATTGACATTGAAAGCTGCCATTTGCTGCATTTGCGCGGCAGCAATGGCTGCCATGGGGTTCAGGTAGGACCCTTGTGTTGCTGCCATCAGGGCTGCTTGCTGTTGCATCATCTGCTGTAGGATTAAAGAGCAGTAGGGGGAGCGGCGAGTGGTGAGAGGGATGAAGGGAAGGACAGAAAAGAAAAGGAGGGTGAAATCGCTGCAGGATCAGAGCATGTTTACTCTCACATATCAGTTTGCTTGGCCCATGCCTTGTTCTTGAACGGAATGATCTGTTTTGCCTTGCAGCTTTGCTTGCTGGCTATTCTAAGGCCATTCTGATTTTCTGCTCATTACATGGAAAGAAGATAAAAGTTATGTAAAGTCATAGGGATGCTGAATTCTATCTATATCTATATGATTGCAATGTATATGGAAAAAAAGAGGGGGGTGGTTGCAGCGGCAGAGTTTGAGAGATAGTGTGCGAGTGGGCGATTCTCACCTGTCAGCATGAGTTGTTAGCTACTGTGTGAGTGTAAAATCTCACAGACTCCTAACTCAGGCTGTGACTTTCATGTGTGAATATGAAATAGGGGTGGGCTGGGCTGACAGAAAAGGGCGTAAGGGGTGAACGGGTCTCTTCTCTGTGATAAAATGCACCTCTTCTTGAGCAGAAAAGTGTATCTAAAAGAGGCAGGCTGAAGTTAGCAGTTTAAATTCTCCTACAGTTCAGTAAACAGGAATGTGAAAGATGATTTTAAATTGAACAGTATATGCAGCATAGATTTGCAATCATGACACATGTAATTTAAAATAGAGAGAAAAAACATGTCAAACTCATTAGGGAAAGAACAAAGTGAGAAAATAAATCAACATAAAAGTAAACACCACATTTTTTTTTACTTTCGAAGTTAAAGAAATCTTGAAATCTTAGCAATTTAACGTCTTATGAAACGGTTCATAGGGAGTGTCACATGCCTAGTGGGAAAGAAGATGATTTCAAAACTCAGATCAGAAACATTTTTTTGTCTTTCTTTAAAGCTCACCGTCTCCTCTCCCGCTGGGCTGAGACTTACAGCATGAGAGTAGGCGCCATAGGCCCCAAATTGGATGGTCATGGGACTGAAGATGCCGAGTTGGCCTGCCATCTGGTGCATTCTACGCAGGGTCCTCTCCTTATCAGTGTCTGCAAATTTGACCACCAGGCTGGACGAGGCACCCTGTGGGCACACATGCAGTTTACAAGGTTAATGAAATATGTAACTAAGGCTTGTAAGACTATCCTATTAAAAATGTGTATCACTTCAATTCATTCAAATGGCACAGTGTCTTGCAAAAGTACCCAACTCATTGAATGATTTTCAGATTCTGTCATGTCGAAGCAACAAACTTCAGGGTATTTTATTGAGATTTATTCAACAGATCAACAGAAAGCAATGGAGGAAAAATAGTATGGCTTTTATAAATAAAAGTCAGAAATGTGTTGTGTGCATTCAATGTCATTTAGTCTGAAATCCAACTTATGGCCATCTGAATGGATCCAAGTAGTAAATAGAGTACACTTGTGTATTGAGATGCATATCTTCAATAAAACAAGCACATTTTACTGTGGTTAATAACACTTTCCTACCCACTTTTGCCAGCATCTTGTAGTGGGGTTGATATAACATTTTTTGGACCACAGAACCTGAGCTATATGATGGTCCCCTTCATGTCTATACTAATGTGTAATGGTTTGAACAAGTGAATGTGGCACCTTCAAGCATCTGGAAATTATTCTCAAGAATGATCCAGACTTGTTCAGCTACATAAGTTCTTTCTGATATATTGGCTGATTTCTTCTGACTTTCCCATCATGTCAAACAAGAGAGCGACATGTTCCAGGTTTGGCCTTAGAAAATATTCAAAGGTGTGCCTCTAATCAACTCCACGTCTATTCAAAGTTTCCAAAGCCATGGAATCATCATCTAGCCTTTCCCTCATAGTTAAAAGAAATAATAATAAATCTCTAACATAACATTTCAGGTTTCAATTATAAATTCATGTGCTAGAATTCCATGGTGAACGTTTACAAGTAAGTTCAACTAAAGATCTGATTCAAGACCTGGAAATCAATGCGAACAGACTCCATCTATTTAATCTTTCCCACTTTTTTTTTTAAAGACGAATGGATAAAATGCCTCTTAATGTGGAAAGGTGGTAGTAAACAACAAATACCTGCTGTATTATTGTGAAAGTTGTTCTACAATCTTTCATTTCAGAGGGAGTACACTACATCGTTTACTAATTAGGTTATTTCTGAAAATAATTTACTTTTAATGTGTGTCAAATTAAAGACAAACATATTCATAATACTTTTCAAATGTTGATTTGCAAAACAAATGTCAAAACTGCATATAAGTTCGCTTTCACTTAGTTGTTTTATTGGTCTATCACATGAAATCATAAATTAAACATTTCAAGGAGTATGAATACTTTCACAAGGTATTTTATGTCTAATGAATGTAATAAATACTACGTTGGCCATCTTCAGAAAGCTAATATCAGTTTCGCAGATAGTATTAATTAGGATGATTAACTAGAAATCTATTTTCTCAACTTCAAACTTAATGAAGTTCATGTTATCAAATTTAAAGTGTTTTTCTGCATCTGAAAGTTAGTAAATACATGAATATCCTCAAGATTGACAAAACATAGGTGATTTAGGAAAAGTGGTGCATTGCAATATAAGGTCTATATCTCGTTTTTCATTAGCTGACAGCTGGGATAGGTATCTCTCATTTGATTTGCAGTTTATGTTACAGTCTAGCTTTAAGATCTAATATATTTAAACCAAAGGGACAAAGGAAAATGAATATGCACCTTGTATTTGTGTAGTCACTTAGCTGTCATCTTTCATCGGAAGAGAACAGTGAGTGCTCTTCGCTTTTGTGAACTTTCCAACTCCACTGTATACACTGGGAGTGAACTGTGATCCTAACCAGATCCCACAGGAGTGCCAGTCCCCCACTGGTAAAGCTTCACTGAATATAGTATCGGGTAATTAGGTCTGACAAAAGCCTTCGGCATGTAGAGGGCGAAGTATTGACTAATGGCTCTTCCTTATGGCAGATATAGTTCCGTATTGATGTTCGTGCTCCTGAGTTTGCATCCAATTAAATCATTTGAAAGACACAGACCAGAATCAGTTGCTCATTTGGACAAAGCGGGGGGAAGTGAGTCTACGTGTGAGTGAAAGACAGATATAGAAGGAACAAGAGAGGATGATGAGGCTACCGGGCACAAAAAGCAGCTACAGACACTGTCAAGAGGACCAGGCTTCTATTTAATTACAGGCAAAGCATGCTGGGAAAGAGCATGGAGTACCACCAGGACAGAAGGACAGAAACAGCTAGGGGGGCAGTGAGGATATGATTAGTAAGATCATAAAAGCAAAGGCACAGTAAGAGGAGAGGACCCCATAATCACAAGTCTGATTCACAAAAAATGCCTCATCCTGACAAGGTCAGAGCAAATTCTCGTTTTGATTAAAATTTCAGTATTTTTTGATGATTGGAAATTAAAAATGTCAGACAACTGCAGGGTACATAAGGATGGACAGAAGACAACTTTTGTGGAGTACACCTATTTCTTTTGCAGAATACAAGCACTAAGTGCAAAGAGACTAAACTGACGGAAGTCTATTAGTTAATTCTTAAAATAAAAGTTTGTTTAGACAAAATGTTACAGGTACACTAAACAGTAACATGTCTAATTTTATGGTTAATACTTCAAGATGTTAATGCTTTTATTATTATTATTGTCATGGTATTTTAAAAATCATGTTATTTTTGCATCTTCAAAACCTGACCTTGCATGCATACGCCTGCAAACATACATCCCCACACATTGATTTTTCACAGTTCTCTGATAAAAGTGATTTGTTTACATCATAACCCCCCATGCACCACATTTCCAGCTGTCATAATCTAATAAATTCTGCATGAAAGTGATAAATATGCATATGCCAATGTAGAAAACCAACTCTTGTTGAGAGTTTTTGCAAGTTACCCAAACTAAGACTCATGAACAGTCGTTCAGCACTACAGAGGAAATGTTTTGGCTGTAGATAACTATGAAAAAGAGTCGGGAATGATGGAAAGCATCGGCAGAGACCCCCAGGACAGCACATCTCAGATGGGAACATATCAGAGCCAGCCAGCACCCCACCTCAGGCCAGAGGAGACCCATCTGCTGCTTCTCCCTTGGTGCCATTTTAATTAGTTAAATCAATACTTGAATATGGCAGTGTTAACGGCACTGGTTTTCCCCTTCTAATTTCATTTCATTCCACCTCCTGACCTTTTTTTTTCTATGCTTTCTCAGCTTTGTGGTGTAGTTTAAGGAACTGGACGGTTAGATTTAATGAGGTTGGCAGTGTGCAAACATCTTCCTGGAGCGTTGTTGCTAAAGCCTGGCCACAGCACAGAGGCGTGGCATTTAAATTCACTCATTCTTTGCCGTGTGTATCTGTGTATTCTTATATTCTTTTAATACCTCATGAAGAATGCATTATGAGTATTGTGACAGTGAAAGCCTGAGGCTGTCTGTAGTCACTGCACCGTGACTCCAGATGAAGAAAGTCTGGCTGAGCCTGCTTCCTTCCAGCAGAGAGCTCTGTCTCAGCACTGAAACAGACCCACTCTGAATATTTTTGGCAAATATTCTAAACTAGTACAATTGCCTCTGCAGATTTTAGCCTTTTCACCTCAACTACGACAAAAAAAATGTTACATATAAGGACTACAAACTAGACTGAAGGTGGAATCAGACCGGTATGATTCAAACATTTTTGTCCACAAACGAAATTTGACCTTCCTTCCTAGAAAATAGAAGTTTGATGTTTCATCAAACCATACGTAAGAATTGTAAAAATTAGGCTTTTTTATTGCACTGTATTAAAAAAATCCAATGCTGATAGTAAAATAATTCCTGACCGAAGTAATTGACCGTGGTGTAGAGCCCGAAGAGCCACATGCGGTCCAGAGTCACAGGTTGCAGAACCTTGTAAAAGATCAAACGTCCCAAACCACTTAAAGAAAAAGAAGTGTGTGGCCAGGTAATGAAGGAACAGTTGCGGGCAAACAAGCAATGGATACAAACCAGCCGCTCCTCGCTGGCTGCAGAAAATCACGAGCTGACAAACAAACAGAATAATAACCTCCCGCAGCATGACTCCAGTACCTGGAGAGAAAATGAATTCTCCAAATTTGATAAGGGCCAACAGGGAGCCATCACTTTTGACAGGTACAACTAAGGAATTTGTCACAGGTTCAAAAACTAATCAAATTTTTTTGAAGAACACACTTGACTTCGGAAAATCTCCTATATTGGATTTTGTATAGGGGACATAATGCGCAGAATGGGAAAAAGCACAATGGTAATTGAGGGATTAGAACTCAACTGCAGCGGAGAAATGGGATAATGCTTTTATCTCTGCATTACTGTGATAGAAAGACACTGTGGTGAAGTGTCTAAAACCAGGTAAACTGACACTTTTTTTCTATCCTTCACAAAGGCCTACAACAATACCAATAACAAGCTGGCTCAATGAAGGGGAAATTAATACAAAAGCACAAAATAACAGCCATTTACATTGTTTCAGTAGCATTCAATGTAAAATCTACAATTAAATAACTAATAAGACCTCGACACTCATCTGCTTTTCACAGATCTAAGAAACTAAATTAATCAACTGAGGTGCAAAAAATAATTGAACACACTATAACAAGTTTGTTTGATAATTATCTAACCCCCCATGAGGGCCTCATATTCAACTCTCTGACCCTCGCTGCAGCTCTAAAAGCCTCATGGGAAGAACATCTCTCATTAGCAGAGGGAAAGCTGACTTGGTCTGGATCTACTTTCTACATCCATGGCTACCACTGTGCAGGACACTGAATCAGACCAAATATATCTCCGATACATCCCTCATTACATCACAACTCTACAACACACACCAACAAACTCCTGAAGCCCTGTCAGCCACGCTGCAACACCAAACACGACAATGTGTGCAATTTGCTGGTTGCTGCGTGCTTGCCCCTGGGTTTACCATTTTGAAGTTCTGCCACCTGTGTGTTCGCAGTCTTACAGCTGAACTCATGAGAGGGCCTGCTCTGTGCTCAATCATCCTTTGGGTTACATTTCAAAGCACCTGAAACCCACAATAAACTTCAATTAAAGCTATGACCCAATCTATCAGTGTGAGCCCTATTGGTGACTTCCAGTGCCCTTAAGCTTCATTAAAGCTTTTCACAGAGGGCCACTGTGTTTCACTTGCAGTATTATTTATAGCATGTGTGTGAGCCAGGTAACACAGATGTTGCTGTGAGAACATTAAGAGGGAAAGAGAGACAGAGTGAGAGACAACTTTTTGTTCAAGGTTCATTCAGACCTCGCAGCTGGCACCAGGCGGTGTGCAGAGCAGCCCACTCTTCGAATCCTGCCTCCTGTTAGTCTGTTGTTGACGACATGTGGCAGTGATATTATCCAAATTAACTGCATCTCCCATTGCGTCCAAAGCTTTCGCTGGATACTAATGACCACCTTGCCAATTAATCTGAGTGAAAGTTGGATTTGGGGAGATGAAGACAACAGGTGCGAGGATAGATGGAGAGAGCTATGGATAATTTACTGTAGATTATTTATAAACTTTTGGCTGTCTCTTGATCCAGTGTAGGTCTGTTTGAGACTCCATATGTTAACTTCAACATTTTATCCGTGGCTCAACTCAGGTGACCCAGTGCTCTAAAATACTGTGTTAGCTACAATACAAGTTAAGAAATAAAGAGTGGATGTGAGCCATGACCATTAGCCAAATTCCTTGAGCAAGGCTGCAAAACAAGGCCTCTTATAATTTAGCAATGTAACTCTGCCAAATACAATTCAAATTGCCTTCTACGGATTAAGCCAACAAGTTTCTTTGATGAAAAAATTGTATTTAGACTTTGCTTAAATCTAAATGGAAAGACACCTGTCTTTACATGAAGTTCTTGCAAAGTAACTTTTCCATGGCTAATAGTTCACTTTTTGACTGTACCACTTAAATGTTTCACTCTCTGCTTTAGTATAATGTAAAATGAGGCAGCATCAAAAAGGTGAAAACTCCGGCACATCTGGCTCCAAGAACCCGATCTGGCTGCCAGGAAGCATCCGTAAATATTTATTTCGGCAACATCAGTGAAGTGTGTGGAGGAGCAAATGCTTGCCAGAAAAAGTGGATGCTCCTGTGTGTCCAGCTGTGTGCTATAGTAACCAATGGACACCCAGCACTGGCAGAGAGGTGCTCAGTAAATTACGAAAATTATAAAAAGTGTTTTTGCAGCCTTCATTAAGCAAAAGGAGAAAAAGAAGTTTACGAAAGCAATACTTCCTGTGTAACATTAGGCTTATGATGTTTGTATATTTAGCTGTATTAAAGGATCAAGTCTAACACATTCCCAGGGTTTGCTCTGTTAACCATTTATTTGTAATTCTGGTAGTATGTTTAAAGGACAATGTGCTGCTTAAGTAAAAATTCTCTATTTCCTAATTACACAAATTCTTAATGCAACTTGGACTGTTTTCTATTTATGAATAGGGGGATGAACACACCTACCCAGATGTTTTAGATTTATTTTTCCAATTTTATACTAGGTGTCATATCTCTTCTATATTACAGTTATCTACAATTTTGTATTAGTCTATCACATGAAACGCCAATGAAATACAGTCCAGTTAGTTAATTTTAATGTGGCAATGTGAGAACAAGTAAACATAAACTTATGTTTACGAAGCAAATTCCGCTATCGTAACAATATGTTTTGAAAGACAAGAAAAAAACAAAACGGGTTCTCAGTAGGATTCTAGAATGAAGTTCATCTGAATACAAGCCAAAGTTATCCGTGGGTTAAATCTGGCATTGATTGCATTGACAAATAATTGTAGAATAACCAAAAGGTATTGAAAGGCTTATAAAGTGCAAATCTCCCTCATTATCATCTGAGACCCAACACTATAATATCAAAACGCAGTTGAGGAAGCAAAGAGGTTTATTAATCTGACCCCATTTTGGAGATCCATCCTAACTCTAGGGTGCTTTTTAATATTATTGACTCCCTTGTTAACTCTCCCTGTAGTCTCTGTAATGAAGCCCCTGTACTTTTAAGTGTTTTAAATGTTTTAATATTCTTTAACAAAAAGTGGCCCCATGACAGGGGCCATACTGTCACTGGTAGTAATTTGGCTTTGATGAGATGTTACCAAGACATTTCTACTATGTAGCTGAAAGAAGTTTTGACTTTTGTGAAGCCCTTTATCTTCTCTTCTTTTATTACAAACTATCCAGATGTATTTAATTATATATGTATTGCTGTATGCTGTGTGGTTGAAATGATTCTCAGAATGTGCAATAGAAGCCAATATATAAACTACAACAGTTTTAAAATGGGTAGACAGATTGTGTGGGTTGGTATTAATGCAGAAGCAGCAAATAACTTGTCAGGTTAATTACCTCCCAACAGGTGATAAGCATATATTTATTGTCAAGCATAAAATATTGCAGCCATGCAAAGTACAATGGCAAATCTGAACATCTTTATAAGATTGAGACCGTTTGTTATCCCAGCTTAACAGTACAAAGTAAAGGATTTTATACAGTGTAGAGTTAAAATAACGGTAGGACTGCAGGATAAATTACCCCCTCAAAACATGTAAAGTGTTTGACACCAAAACTACTCTTCTAGAAAAGCAGAGAAACAACAAACTGATGAACTCCACTGAGTAGACAATGTGAGGCAACATTAAAAATGATAAAGAATATGGATTAAAGTTTTGTTTTTTATTGTTATGATATTTTCTTTTTGTCTTAATTTTAACTTGTTTCTCTGACATTTTACTTCATTTCATTTCATTCTAACTATTAACCCACGTACTTGTAAATAACTATCTAATGCAAATCTGACAGCAGCAATTTAGAGTTACAGAGTTATGAAAAATGTTAAGACTGGAATTAAGATAACAGAAATTCGCCATTGTCCTGGACCCTCTAATTAGCTGCTTACTTTAAAGTTTGTCAATATGAATATTGATAAATAATATTTTTCTGTTTATCAATACACAAACTACATATTGTGTATTGTAAACCATGGTCATGTAAACATGTGAGCCATCCACACATAAACAAAGACGTCTGTAAATTTTACTCTAACTTGCTGATAGCTAAAGAACAGGGAGATAACAGTAAGGTGATCAGGATAACATTATACAGAAAATAAAGTTCTGCAAAATATAGTAAAACATTTAAAGTAGAAGTACATTATTTTCTTTTACCGCAACGTTCATTTTATACTTTCTGGAGCGGCTTAATGAACTCAACATCAAAAGTTGTGTCAGAGGCCAAACTATTTTTGGGTTTATCACAGACCATTGCTACAAAGACAAATTCTTTTTTTTTTTTTTTGTAGCTCACATATCAGACCTATGTTTTTCTTCACAAATATGCCTATTTTGAAAAATATATATATTCTCACCCATGAACTGATAGTTAGAAAGACCTGGGGTCTGGGACAATTGACTCAGGTGTCGCCCCCTGTCAGCAGTTGTGCCAGCAGGTGTGCAGAGCAGCCCAATTCATCTGATCCTGTATAGTTCATCCAATTGTAAAGAATCAGGGCAGCTGCATTTAAAATGTCAAAGTGCCATAAAATCAGCAGCTTTACACTTAATATTCTTCTAAGTCATGCAAGTATGTTGGGAAAAAAATAACACTTATTCAACAGAACATAATTTATGTAATTTAGTTCTACAGTAAAAAGCATTTAAGCTCCATATTTGCCACTGTTAACAGTA
This sequence comes from Xiphophorus hellerii, assembly GCF_003331165.1. Classification (NCBI taxonomy): domain Eukaryota; kingdom Metazoa; phylum Chordata; class Actinopteri; order Cyprinodontiformes; family Poeciliidae; genus Xiphophorus; species Xiphophorus hellerii. The sequence continues at coordinate 7,096,468 of NC_045675.1, read as the reverse complement.
AATGACTTTTAGTGGAAATGTTATTATCATGTCCCTCCAGTCTGAATTTAGCATGATTAACCAAAAAAGGCAATACAGTAAACAACAAAATAAACTAACAACAACTACCCATTTTCGGGTGTTTTTTTTTTTTTCTCTCACTTCCTCAGGTGTATTATTTCCCCTCAGATATTTGTTGACTTTAGAATTTGTAATATTTACCTCTGTCCACTTTCAAACCCATTATTCAACTTGACTTGCAATTCTGTCATCCATTGTTTAATTATATAACATCATCATAAACATTTTGCCTTCTATTCTCTCTACCTGCTTCCTGTCACTGCTCAAACAAGTGAGAGAAGATAAGCGCTACATAGATCATTATGTGCTGCATTCACTTGCATGCAAGACATAAGATATCTACTACTTTACCGTTCGACTAAATGACAATTTTTTTAAAGCATATTTATTCTTCTATTGATTAATAAAAACTAAAACATCCTAGCTCTACTGTAAACATTACTTCACATTAAATTAATAATTTTACAGTGCATTTGTTTATTAGTTCTATATTCTGAAATTTCATGTTTTATAATTGTTTATGATTCTTATAAAAGAATCCCATGTCATCATTAAATTTAGTATATTTTCAAGCAGATGCTTGAGGCTTATTTGCTGCTGCTAAGGCATTGACTGCACAATTTCTCTGAAGAGAATCCCACCTAAAAACCCTTCTTCAACACCTAATTTAATCAATAATGAGTGGAAGAAACTGAGCATTTTTAAGCTTTATAACAATTTAGGGTTAGCTAAAATACTTCTCTATTTTTTCCCGCAAATAAAACAAATCTCTGATGTCAGAACTAATTGTCTACCAAAATGATTTCTGTCCTGCTAGCATTCTAGAAAATCACCCCATGTCCTGACTTTGCAATCAAACTACGATTTGCTCAGTGACAACCAAAACACATTCAGAAATCCTTTTGTAGCATGCAGTCCTCATCTTCCTTCAAGATTTTGATGTAAATACAATATATTTTTTTTTGCCAGAAAATAGCTTGGACCAGAGGAGGATATAGTCATTGAGTGAAAAAACAGATATAGGGCCTCCTGCTGTTTATTTTAAAGCACCAGATGCTGACTCTGGCAATAACACATTGGTAAAATGTGTTTGAATCTTGGCTCACAATGTGATTTGAGTAACTATGGTGACCACAAATATGTGCATGCAGAGGGTATTTGTTACACGTTTGGATGTTTTTCTTGCCATAATGTTTGACTTTCCAAAGGAATAGAAGGACAAAGATTCTATTGCATTTTGAAAATATGTATTCCACCTGCTGTGGGAGAGTGCATGCAGAGGAAAATTTGCCCATTGCCAATTTGTTTTTGCATTGAATGGACTGTAGGCTTAGATTTTTGAAGTGTTATTCTCAGAACCACAGAGAAAACAATTAGCACAGACAGGTTGGTGACATTGCATTATCTGGCGAAAAAAGTGGAAGGTTTGTAATACAGAGCTAGCACAGACTCTGATACTTACAGGCATAGTTTGTCCACCATGCAAACTATTGATGGCGGCTTGCGCTTCTGCGTGGCTCGAGTACTTGACAAAGGCACAGCCTGTACACACACACAAAGAGATGGGAACATCAGTAAAATGGCTTTGAATTGCATAGAGAAAACACTATTCATCACCACTGACTTTATGCTATCATTTGCTTTCCTGATTTGTTAACATATTCTATCATTTGTGTTTTGTGTTAAATCAGTGTTACTACAAAGAAGGCATTAGCTGCCTGGGACATTCTTCTTCCTGTCCATTTCTGTTTTGACCCCTGTCGGCTTTAAAAACTAAAGCCAGAGCATTTACTGTCTTAGCGTGTCTGTCATTATTTATCTGTTCAATATTTACATAGTGGGAATTGTGCACAGTCACTCCTAAAACAGATTATGCAAAGGCATACTATTCTGCCTTTCTAATCGTCTCTCAGCTCACAGAGGAAAGAATTAGGTGAGTTTTATAGAGGATTCAAATCATCTTAAAGGTGTTGTTTAGCTGAGGCAGAAAAATAAAACTGAACAGAAGTGGTTGACCACAAGGGAGCAGGCTTTGAATAATTCTGGAACCCTACTGTAGTTAGATGATATAAGTATATTTCAAGCTGATTATAGTCGTTGGTAAGACTGAATAAATATACATTGTGACAGGTTGATTCAGAATATGGACCTCAATAAATTAGAATGCTATTATAAAGGTTTCAGTAAATCAATACAAAAATTAAACACTCATCTACATAGATTCATTGGAAAGACAGTTGCATATTCTTAGGGTTTACTTTTTTTACCTTGATGATTTTGGCTTATCGCTAATATAATATGTATCAGTACTTGGTTAAGTCTCCTTATGCTTGACTTACAGCATCACACTTACAGTGTGATTATTCTGTGACATTGCTGAGGTTTTTAAAAAGCCCAGGTAGGTTTAAAGGTGGACATCAGCAAATTTGCATAATTGGTTCTGATGTCTTATGATCTTATTGACAATGCTTCATAGATTTTGGACCGGTTCAGATCAGACTAGTTTTCTGGCCTGTCAAGCAACCTTATACTATGGTCACTAAATCAGATATTGGTACTTTTGCCAAGCCCAGCTGGAACATGAAATTAGCATCTCCATATAGCCTGGCAGCAGAAGGAAGGATGAGGTGTTCTAAAATTTCCTGGAAGACAGCTGGGCTCGATTTGGGATTTTGGACAAACACCAGGAAATGACATTTCATCACTGATTGAAACTTCACCCTGGACCTCAAGCAAGTTGGATTATCTACCTCTCTGTCCCTCTGGGCTCAGGGATCTTGAATAAAAAAATGAAATGTAAAATGGACTTTCAGCTGCAAAGAAGACTTTTGACAAAAATGGAACAGTTCTTCCTTTATCTAATTAAGCAATCTGATATTTCCGGTTCATTAGTAGCTTAACATATGGAATGCAGCTTACTGCTCATTTTCCAAACATGCTGGTGTGCAGTGACTCTTCAAGCTCCGATTCCCGCTGCAGTCAAGGCCTTAAGAACTTTTCATCAAATAGCCAGACTCTTTTGCAGTAGAATTTCACTTTTTCAGTAAAGGACTAAAATATATTAGTTTTTGTTAATTTAATGTACAGAGATGCACCTGAATCTGAACACTAAAAACAACAACAAAAATAAAAACTAGTGACTTGAAACACTGAGAAAATGAAATGTACTCATTTTTATTGTTTTGATTTTATTTACTTTGCATGAATTTAATTGGAGCCAGTGATCTAGAACCAAAGGCTTTCCCTGGGTTCAGTCCTTGTTTGATATAAAAATATCCATGCTTGCAAAATGTCAATATATATATTCAAATATATATTCTGCATAGCTGAAGGAGTTCTAATTTATTTTAGCTATTTTATTCTTAGGTGGATTCAGGATTACTACTCTGAGATATTATATCATGGGGTCAGCTTTTGGTTTTCTAAACACCACAACAAATCATTAATTTGTGTGAACACACAAATGACATGCATTTATGGGTAAACATTTTTAAATCATTGCATGTGGAAACATGGTGAGTGGTAAAGGCCATGTGTTTTCTATGCTGGAAAATGCCCTCAAAGCTGTAGAGATCTACAGAGGCAAACAGAAGAGTCAAAGAAGCCTTTGATTCTGTCACAGCACTCCAGCACCCTTTTTACTTCACTCAAACACCCCTCCGGGTAGAGGCAGGAAAGGTCTTCATTTGTCCAACTGAAATGCATCAGGCTACTGTGTACCATTTGACTTTAATGCTCTCTTTGAAGACCTTCTCCAACAAACACATTTAACCTTTGCAGCAGAGATAAAACATGGGGATTTGATTTAGCTAAAACATATTTGATCCTTTCAAGGAAAAGTAACTTCGCTGTTGGTTTCTTTACAAGGCTACTATATATTGTGCTGATGTTCGAGTGATGCCAGCAACTGAGGCCAAACAGAACTGCCAGGCTTTGGTCCCACAATAAGTGGAATACCATGTTGAATGTATAATGTCCTCCAATTTCTCATCAAAAGACAGTGCCACAACTATGCATTTTCTACTAAAATTTAAATAAATAAACAATGTTAGGGGACAAAGTGCACAATATTTCAAAAGAACTAGAAGTGCTATGACCTCATAAATTATAGTGCACATTTAAGTTTTGGTATTTGGTGGTTCAGAGTGCGTTTGGGGGGGAAAAAAGAAATTGTATTGCTTTCAAGCGAGAGGATCTGCGCTGCCTTTTGAATTCCCGGGGTAATAATATGTATGCATGAATTCCATCCCTCTGGATGGCTGACATTTATAACACAACTTAATTATAGACCTAAAAGCCATCTCTCTATTATTGCTGACAATTCAGGGCTCTATTCAACTCTGGCAGCAAGTGTTGCACTTTGAAAGTGCTTTGAGGAGCAGCACCATAGAGAGATGGATGTTAAACTTCTCGGCCTTTTTACTGGGTGAAGAGGGGTGCTGAAAAGCCTCTGAGTAGCATAAATTTACATCAACAGGGACAAAGCCTCAGTCGTGGAACAGATAGCGCTGTCAATTTCAAGGTCTGTCTCACTCAAATTATGGGAACCTCATCCTGAGTGAGGCGGTTGGCAAAATAATTTGCCGTAACATCCGGTAATGATTGCGTGGGACTGTTGCACGGACAGTGATAGAACTAGATACCTATGTATGCAATCTTTGTGTGATTGTGACATTCATAGTTAATACTGAGTTTTTACTCTCCTCATTTCATAATAACAAAATTCGAAAAAGCAGGGGTGCTCTAGTCAGTGATAACATCAACATACACTAAACCAGGGAAAACACAGAACGTGAGGAAAGAAAAGAGTCGAGGTGTGAGGTGCAGGAAGGTGAAAATGAGTGAAAGCACAAACAAGGAGGAAAACTAGTTCCTTTCTGACACCGCCGCATGGGCTTTATTTTAGTTTATATGCTGTCAATCAGCTTGAGGCATCTAAACAGACAAAGAGAAAGGGAGTGGGGGGAAAGCAGGAGCAAGATGGCAAAAACAGAAACAAGCCACAAAGCAAAAAGATGGTGAGCTGGATGGGCTAAAGAGAGCAACAGACCTGGGATTAACAGTGAAATGAACAGATGTAGGCAACGATGCAGGTGTGAGGTTTTGTATAATCATGCTTTGTCTAGAATTTACACTTCATCACCTCATGTACCCTACCTTCCTTCATTTTCAGAGACTGTACCTACATAATTAAATCTAATTCAGGAGACAGAATAACAGGTTGAAATTCAGATCAGTATCTTGAGAATCCATTGTTGTGTATAAATGTGTTTATTTGTGATGCTAACTTGTTTTCTAACTTTTTAACTGAATGACAGTTTTTCACATGACAAATTTGGAGTGAGCATAACTAACCTTGACATAAAAAGAAGTGAATGAAAAAAACAATGTTTGAAACTTTTTGTAGAAAACAAATGCAATGCTTTTTGTCTGCCAACATGAGAGCTTGTGTTAAGCACACAGACAGTCTTGCATGCCCCTCCTCTTCTTTAAACTTAACCATGATGCCTTTGTCTTGTGTTAAGTTTGACAGTATAAACAAAAGACACATGTCCAAGTAATCCAACCTAATAACAATGTTCTGTTGTTCAGGTTTCCTGATTCTTGGTGGGAATGAGCTTGCAACTCTGGAAGAGAAAAAGAGAGGACTGAAGCAGCAGCTTAAAGTGTTCTGTCACTTTTCTCTTAAATCATTGTGAAAGTAAGCACTGCCAAAAGAACAGCACAAATAGGTTTGTCTTTAGCTTACGTGAGTGAAGACTTTGTCAACTGATGCACATAAACAGATTTAGGACGTCATCAAAGAGAAACACCAACAGTACTATTTAGAAGTAGACTGAATTATAAAAGTGGTCTTAATAAACCTTTTTCTGTGAAAAATTATGACACTGCAATAAAGATGTGAATGAGAGCAGCTGTTATTTAATTCACCCATACTAAAAGTTTAAATGAGCAAAGAGAGCAAAAGTAATTAATCAGATGTAAATATTCTCATAGAGGCAAGGTCACAAATCAAAATGTTAATTGGTGAATGACATCATGGTATGCATATTTATTTTTAAGCTTCCTTTGAGACAAAATACTGTACGTAAAGTGATTAAGAACTAGTTCCTGTTGGAGTTATAAACTTAGCTACAGACATTTAGATGGTGAAAATCAATCAAGTCATTTTAACCCGGTTAAAATGAACTCAGAGCTAGTTCTTGTTCAGTTGTGTACTGTCAACGCCTCATCTGTTATGACAAGTAAAATGCTAAAAATGATACAGGAAATTAATTTGTCCACTTAACTGTTCTATAAATTTGTTTTCTGTATAATTTCAGGTGAGGCAGTGCTGAGCTGTGCCTCACAAACACCGACAGATGCAGGCAGTTGGGGCACGCCCGTTGTTGTCTGACTTTATGTTGCCAATATACATATTCAACTACACATGAACTACACGTCCTGACGTTCCAGTCTGTCTGATATATTCAAAGAATGTGTGTGATATATTCAGTCTCACTGATCGGTAAAAAAATAAACAGAAATAATGCACAGGGTGAGGCAGAAAATACCATGCTGCTCTTCTTCTACACATGAAAGGAATGAAAACATACACAACTCCTCCTTGGCAATTAGTGACACAGCCAGACTTTTACAAATGAAGGTGAACAAGGATGATTTTTACAACAGAGAGACAGAGAAGGATGGACTATATAGAAATAAAGATAAGATAAGACATGATTTTGAATTAAAGTAAAAAAAACGTGAGAGCTCAGACAAAAAACATTTAGGTTTTTAAAAAACGAAATTTGACCCAATATAAAATATTCTTCTTTCGCAATCAAATTGCTGAGCAATATTGAATTGATTAAAGAAAAATTGAAACATTTTAAATAAACTAAATGTTTTAATTAAGGTCAAATTTGGAATATACTTTTTTTATTTTGTATATTTGTACATTTGACTCCAGAGCAATCAATACCTCACCAGTTAGGAACCTTCCCACACATCTTTTTAAAGATGAATTGGCAATAACACTAGATGGGAATGATTAGTTCAGATTTTGTCAGAATTTGGAACAGAGGTTCATGACAAGAAGAGCAGATTCATCCTATATTTTAAAACTATCTTTATTTTGACTATCCTCTCCTACCTAAATACAATGTAGGCCACAGACATGAGCTCAAATCTGTCAAGAAGTGAGTGACAGCAGCAGAGCTCAGAAACGGTGCTTTATTTACAGTAGGACAATATTGTCCAATAACAGTCTCTGGGGAGGGATGATGGGAGTGTGGGAAACAAACATGATTACACCTCTCCACTTTTCAGATAACACGAAGAGCAGGAAGAGAGGTGGTGCAGAGAAACAAGTTGCTACGCGAGTGTAAGCCCAGGATGAGACGAGCGACTGTGATCAAGAGACAACAAACGGAAAAGATGACGAATGAAATACCAAAAGTGGGAGAAAGGAGCAGGAGATGGGGTGAGAAAATGAAATGGAGAAAAACAATACAAACAAAAGAAAGTGGGGGAAAGAAGGTGTCAGAGTGTGGTGACAACGAGATATGATAGAAATGCAAGTGTGACGCATAAAAGGCAGAATATGAAAAAAACTGAGTAGCTGAAGGGGAGGATGAGTTATTCAGAGAGCATTGCAGACAATGATGATGAATGCAGCACAGGAAGACAATACCTCTGAAAATGCAAAGAACAGAAAAAAAAGATAAATAGATAGGGATTAAGAAAGATAAGCAGGGGAGAGAAAAAAGGGGAGGCGTGTGGGCTCTGACCCTTACTGGCCCCATCAGGCCCTCGAAGGACGGTGCACTCCTCAATCTGGCCGAAAGTCTCGAACAGCCGCCGGACATCATCCTCGCTCTGTTGTTTGCCGAGCATTCCTACAAACAGCTTCCTGTCTTCTGAATTGGGAGAAGGGAAGGAGAAAGGGAAGAAGGGTGGATAGAAAAGAAGAGAAGAAAGAAATGCTAGAGCTGTTGGCACCATTCTGCAGAGGCTTTTTTTATCAGCAGTCTGCTGTGTTGTTGCTGCTGCTGTTGCTGTTGTTGATCTCACTGTTGTCGAGCGTTTCACTTCCCCACCCAACCCCCCCAATCTATGCATGGGGGTGATTTATTCCTGCATCTACTAATCTATTCAAGTCTTCTGTATTGATGTCTGATACAGACAAAGTTGGGAGAGCTGCGGATTCCTCCCAAAAGTGAGAAGGGTAATATTTTGCAGGAGCAGGCAAGCTCTTTGATTGTCGGTGAGGAAACATCCAACAACAACATGTACATTTTTATCACCCAAATAGTAAGCATTATAATAAACAACAGCAAACTTCATGTACAAGGTGAACAATGGAGTTTTTAAAGTCTGCCATGTTTTGGAGGTTGTTATGTAAAATAAAAGCTAACACACATCTGTATGGCTTTCATACATGCATACGATACCTTGCAAAAGTATTTATTCTGCTTGAGCTTTTTCATAGTTTGTTGACGAACTATGAAAAGTTATGAAAGTTATGAAAGTTGAAGAAAAAGGATAAGATGTTTCACAGTAATTTCCAAATAAAATGTTTAAATTGCGCTTTGAACATGTAATAAAACCCTTTTACTGTTAAACTTCTGACTAAAATCCAGCACTATCAATTGCTTTCAGAATTTATATAGTAAGGATTTTTGTGTATTTTGTTCACACTGTGAATTTAGATGCTCTGTGAAGGCCTCAAATGTTTGCAGGACACAGCAAACATGAAAAAAGTTTTGGTTATATATGCCTAAAACTGAACTTTTTAACCTACATTCAATACATCATCTGTGAAAGAAACTTAACACTGCTCATCAAATGAAAAACACGATTCCCACAGTGAAGCTGGTCATAGCTGATGGGAAGACTAAGCTAAGTAAAAGACAATGTTGAAAGAAAACTTTAGAAGCAGCAAAACACAAAAGAAATAGTTAATTTGCAGGGGGACAATGACATGAAACATACAGCCAGAGGTACAGTGAAATGGTTTGGATTAAATCATATAAAGGACAAATGCAGTCAAAACAAACAAACAAACTAGCACAAAAATAGGAACTAAGACGCAGCCCTGGGAAAGCCTCATGGATCTCTCACTCTCAGATAAAATTAGCCAATTTGCACTTAGGTTATATTATGTTTTTGATAGTCATAGGTGAATTAATCAATGGGCATATTATCTTAAGATATGCTTGTTTTTTTTTTTAGAAAAATACAGTATATGTGCATCTTTTTGCACATACTGCAAAATATTAAATTAAAGTACAAATATGAAGATCACACTTTGACATTAAAATGTTTTGCAGTTTCTGGTAAAATAGTCAACACAGTCATATCTCTATCAAACAAATTGTTTTTCGGTGCTGTATTAAATTTGAAACGTATATCATAACTTAAAAAAAAACAATCTGCAATAAAGAGTGAAATTTACAGTACTTCATTGTTTGTATTTTCAACAAATGTTTGGGAGAGTAAAATGAGAATCTCTTTGAAAAGCAAATCCTTCCCCAGTTCTAGAGCGTTGAACTCTTACCTAGACCTATGGACTATATAACACAAAATTCCCAACCAGTCAGGGAGCTGCAATTTTCCAATTAATCCTACCAGTGCCTTGGCATTAGACAGAGCATTCATCTTCTTCACATCTTTTACATTATGCATCTCCTATTTCACTGTGTTGTGAAACGAAATGGCTACTAGCAAGAACCTATGAACAGGACTGAGTGAAAGTGGCAGGAAGAGGAAGAAGAGTTTATTAGAAATGACACTGTTGATCTTCATCGTGAGTCATTTGACTGGTGGGAGCGGGCAAGGAGTGGGGAGGAGCAGAGGGCTGGAGCATCACCTGGGCTTCAACAGATGTGACACCTCCTGTACCTGCCAGGCCCCATTAGATGCAGCTGTTCTAAAAATAAAGAAACAGGGCTTCCTGTTTTTTTCCTGTAGTGAAATTGTCTCATTTTCCATCTCTATAATGTTCTAATAAAAACTCATATCTACCACTTGGCAGCACAAATTAACTTCTCCATAGACTGTGATTGTTCCAAAAGTGTCAGTGAATTTTCCTGTAGTTCTGTCTCCCGCAAAATGATTTCACCAGCCCACAAGCAGAGCCTAATACTGCAGCTCTCCTTTTGGAACCTCAGTGTTTAAGAAACCCCAAGGAGATCTCGACAGCCTGCCATTTTGAACAGGATTCGGCAAAGACTGTCAAGAAAATTAATATCTAGCAGCATTTTTATGCATTAGTGGAAAGCCTCTTTGATAAAAAGTAAACGGGTGGGAAAGGAAAAAAAAAAAAAAAACCTGAACAACATCCATGGTTTCAAAGGTGAATGCATTTGCTAGAGTTCTGCTCTCCACTGTTCATGTTTTTACCAAGATGTACACATTACAACCTAAATGGGCATAGTGCAACTTTACACACCTTCTGCACAATGTTAATGTTTTGGGACAAAAGTCTCATCTTAGTCCTGGCCTGAGAGGATCTAATGGCAGCTTTACAAGGCTAATTAACAAGCCATGAGCAAGGTAATGAACTTTCCAAATGCGCTGGCAAACGCAGAAATAAATCACACCCCAGTGAATGCATTAAAGGAAGTGTGAGTGTACTTTGCCGCCTTCCTTTGGGAGAGCTGCAGTGAGAAAATGAATTTGGAGCTGGTATCTTTTCATTGCCGGACCTGAGAGAGTCTCAGTTGGCCCTCTGCGTGCCCCGGCCAGTATATAGATTGCTATTAATTAGTCCACTTTGCACCTGCCTCCTAAGAAGCTCGTATAGTATTTTCCATGTTCCCTCTTGTCTCCAGTGGCCATTCATAAGCTTTAAATTGCCATTTTACGAATATGAATAAATATTCTGTGGTACGCCCCCAGCAAAAAAAAAAAAAAGATGTGATGACTTCAAACAGGACCAATGAGTATTCTATCAAAAGTGGGGAAATAAAGGACTCTTTTCTGAAGTAGAGTCATGTATTTGCATTAAGAGGGGTGAGGACCTTCCTATGGAGCTCACTGAGGATACAGAAGCAAGACGAAATTCATTGAGTCGACTGTTTGACCTCTTTGTGCTTAGCTCGCATTGAGGAGGGCTCATTTTATCCCTCAAACAGAGCTTAAACGCAGAGCTGGAGAACATTTGAGCTTTATAGCACTTTTGTCCTCTGCGCTGAAGAGACCTTTGTAATCTGCTCTTCAAACAATAACACTTCTTTAAAACAATAATGTCTGAGCACGTGGTTAAAGCCTGGCTCGAGTCTTTTAAACTCAAACTCCATTAAAGAATCAATGTTTAGATGGGTGTATTCTATTATATGTCTTTTCAAAGTAATATGACATTGATATTATACACATACATCAGGTTTCCTGTCAACAAATACTTTTATATTATCCATAAAAATGATAAAGTGTGCCACAATGCCTAGAAAATGTTGATGATGAAACTGCAGACTTTTATTTTCAGGCAGCAGCCAATACACATCCACAGGCACTGTCATCTATACGTCTCCTTCTGCCTCTTTCCACCCCCACTTTCTATTCTCCAGACTGAAGGTGGAGGCAATTGTGTGGAAAATGGTTCCATGTCAGTCTTCAGCCATGTCCAAACTGAGGTGTCATGTGGACAGCCCCATTTTATGAATGCAAATAAAAAGGGAGATCAAAAAAGTTATCAAAACACTACTGACATCTGACAATTGCTTGTCTCAGGAAGCCTTTTCATTTCAGCACCCGGTATATTAAAAATTAATGGATTTTGCACAGACGCCATATGCTGTCAAGATTGATGCTTCTCTCAATGGAATAGTGCTACTTGTGTTGTAGACTACAGTATATGCATATAGATTGTTCTTTTATTTTGCTTTCTTTTTCTTTTGTTTCTCTTTTGTTCTCTTTATAACTTTCTTTTTAATCTTTGTTAGGAAACTTTTCATTTTTCGGTCTCTTCAAGGAACGAATCAGTTGCTCTAAAGTAAATTCTAAAACAAAGTTTCAGCTGCTGCTTGCCAATAATGGGTATATTCTCTTTAAAGAGTAATTCTACTGCCCCACCGTCACAGTAAATATTTACTTCCTTTTTTTCACATGGTTCTATCAGTTATTGGCCTCAGGCAGGATAGTCGGGAAGCTTGGTTGCAGCGAGTGTTCACAAAGCACGGACAGCTGCATCCAATGATAGAAAATGCATACTAGACTGCTGGGTACCTTTCAAATGTGGAGAAATGTTTTAGGCAGCACAACAAAGATATTATGCTTTTGAAAGACTCATTAGAATACCCAATGCTGGTACGCTGCTGCCTCGGAGGCCTGCTACAAGTCAAAGTCAAGCTCACACATATGCACACATGTGCACCCCCACAAGTGGTAGCACTTAATTCTAGTGATAAAAGCATCAATCTTGTGTGTGCAACCTGCGGCTTCTGAGCCACAGGTTGCAGACCCCTGCAGACGTTCCTATAAAAAGTAAATCTTTTCTCCAAAGTTATTTAGAGATGCAATGTTCTCAAAATTTCCCTAATGACCCATTTGTTTTAAATAAAATTTTATCTTGGTTTACCGGGCTGTTTCAAAAAACTGTTTGACCCCCGGAAAAACTCACCAGATAGGCATCTGGGAGCCCTCTTGAAATCATAGCTATGTTAATAAATATATGAGTATCTGATATGGAAATTTATAATTTAAGGCTGAATTAGTTAGTTCACTAGTTAACACACTTACACAATCAGATTGTACAGTAGTACCAAGCTGTAGAAAATTGTTTATCTGTTTATTGCAGAGAATATTTGCCACAATAAAGTCAGTATCTCAAAGTTCCCAAATTTCCTTCAAAAGGTGCACACTATTGAAAGCCACTACATTTTGTAAAATAACTTTTAACAAGGGCTGCATCCAGATTAATAAACAGTCAAATTCAGTAATCCTGATTCCTTTGCTATCCCATTTCAAATGAGCTTTCTTTCCTTCTTCAGTAAATTCTCTAAACTCGTAGCTACTTACAGTTATTTGTAAGAATCAGATTAATTCTCTAGCACTAAATGAGGCTTTATCACTTGTGCTTCACAAATTTCTTCTATCTTTGCACTATAAACCATTACACAATATTACAAGCTGTTAGACTTCTCAAAATATTTTATCACACAGCAGAGGCTTGTGCCACAACTCTGTGGGGCTCTAAAATAAACCATGTCTGAGGGGGAAAAAAACAACATTAAAGTTATGGTCTAATTATTGATGATCTTTGATGATCTTAAGAAGAGTTTAAAAAAGAGAATTCAGGGTGTGCCGTGGTGGCGTAGGGCGTAGCGCGACTCGTATTTGGAGGCCTTGAGTCATCGACGCAGACGTCACGGGTTCGACTCCCGGACCCGACGACATTTGCCGCATGTCTTCCCCCCTCTCCTTCTCTGTTTCCTGTCAGCCTACTATCATTTAAGGGACACTAGAGCCCACAAAAGACCCCCTGGAGGGGTAAAAAAAAAAAAAAAGAGAATTCATACCCAAGACTGAATTTGGACATTACCCAAGAAATCAGTATTTAACAACAGAAACAGAGAAATATCAAATACTAGTGTTACAAGAAGTATGTTGTATTTTCTTTCTTCATTTTGACAGCCACAAAATCCATTCAGTGAGCGTGTCACATCTGTTAACACAAACTTGTGATTAGATTAGCCAGAGAAGAACAAAAATAGACATGATGAAGATCCATAGATAAAGAATAATTAATTGTAATTATGTGCATTAAAAATCTACCAAGCATCCTGATACACAATGGGAATTGGCTACAAAACAGATTCAAAAGAGAATGCTAATTTTTTTTTTCTCTAAGTTCAACATGTAAGCCTATCAGTGATGCCAATTTGGACCTGGAACACTTATTTTTTGTCTCAAATCCTCATTTACAGAAGTAGCTCGGCATCTACTTCACGTTCAAACAAGAAAGTCATCTTGTTTCAATGTTTTAGACTTAGTCCTGTTGGAAATGTTAGCTGATGGTTTTTACAGTAAATTAGTATCTTTCCTGCACCATTTGCTAGAGGTTACATTTGAGGCTATGTGCTGGCACCAGCAGAAGGGAACCATGAAAATGCAATCCAATGGGAGGATGTTTCTACCCTGGAGTCATCACCACATTTTGAACAATTAGTATTATTTTTTTTTACTTAAAAAAGTGCAAAAAATTAATAGAACAGTATAATCTTACTTTTACACATCCACTTCACCGTTGTTGTTTTTTATTTATTTTTAGGGGTGTGGTGGAGGTGTGGGGGGAAGTCAAGTCTTGTTTGACCCTCACTGCACATAATATACATAAGTCATGATCAACAAATAAACAGAAACAATCAAATATAAATAAAGTTATGTTAGACAAATAAAAAGAAAATAGAAAAAAAAGAAATACAAGAAATATTGGATTTTATTAAGGCATGCTATAATGTTTTCCTTGACCTAGTCAGGTGCTGCTAATCCATAAAACTAAATGGGTAAGTTTGTTGTCTGAACCTAACACTGTGAAGGCAAATGCAAACAAAAGCTGAAATTAAACAAATATCTAAAAGGCAAATTTCAATCTAACAAAATGGCTCAATAGCCCTTTCGCAAAATACCTTGGAAAGCTGTTTGAACTTGGAAATGTTTGTCAAATCCAAATCTGCCTTTGTATTTAGAATATTTGTATTCTATGAAATAATATTAGAGCAAAGACAGAGCAAAGTTTCTATATATAGTAAGTTTGAGCATATTTCTCTTTTGAGTTATCTAAGAATGAATGCCGATTAAGTGCAACATGGAACGTGGGCAAAGTGTCATATCCCATAAAACTACAACACAGTCAGCTTACTATAAACCCAACGCCTAACTATAATTAATATTTGACTTCCATCCAACTAACAATCGAATAATGAATAAACTACACTAAACCTCTTTCATACAATTCTTTAACTGGCACTGCCATAAAGAACTGGATTATGTACTATAGTGGATTGTCACAATTTCTGCTAGATGGATTTTGACATAGAGGGCCAAAAACAACAGAATCATTTATGTGGCTTAAACCTAAATGGTAACTCCTTTCTTCACTATATTTTATTAAACATTTTTATTTTTAAGCAGAACCCAATCATAGAGCTTAAATGTTTAAGTGAAAACCTTTGAAACTCTATTATGGAAGCTCATGCATTCTCTGTCATTATGTCTCTTCTTAACTTGGCAAAAATTGCAGCATAGACAAAAACTTTCAGAGTTCTTCGTGATTTTTACACAACTGTGTCCAGAGGCACAGAGGGATCTTTTGGCCTCATTTGCATGTAAAGTGGTGTGCTCGCCTCTTGGGGTGTGAAATGCCCCCAGTCAGCCCCTACATGCGGCCTGCAAAGTGAGACAGCCAGCAGCCTTCACTCCTCCCAGCCTGCTGAAGGATGGCATGGCAGCACAGTGCGTAGCATCTTAAGGTAAAGCCAATCTCTTTGGTGCCCAACTAAGGTCAACTTTCTGAAGGACAGTAGGTTGGCAGGGACAAACATGACACTCTCATGAAGACTCCCTTCAGCCAGTCAGCCAAAGGACAAGAATGAGATATTAAAAATGTTTTCCTCGGGCTGTTGGGTATCAAATGTAAACACTGAAATGTTCCTGGTATGAGTGCCAAATCAAATCAAAGAGTGTTTAACTAATAAGACTAGGTAAGAAAACCATACACACAAATATGCTGAGAAGTCCATTGTGAAAAAGTCAATGCTGATAGGGATTGCATTTCAGGGCAGTGTTGAAAACATCTTATCAAAGTTAATAAAAACGGAGAGTGTGGCTGGCTGACCCATCATCTTTCTCATCAGTGTGGTCTCCAGTCGCATAGCAGTGGTATGAGGAGTGGGACCTGGCTCCAAGATTGTGTTTAGATAATGGCCATCTCCAATCATAGATAATCTTGCCCCATCTTTTCTTCTCAGACACAGCAGCAGACAAGGTCAGGGGGAAAAAGATTCCTGGCGAGGTAGAGATAGGGATGGGGCGGCTCTGAGATGATTTACTGCTGAGATTCACTCAGCTGCCTCCATCACCCTCCGTTAACTTTCTCATCCTGTCGTCTCTTGCCTTCTCGCTCTTTCTGTCTTTCATCGTTCACTCTTTTGCATTGTTCCGTGGCCCTTGTGCTGAATCCTGACTCCTTTCTGTATCACGTGGTCTAGCTTCCCTGTTTGGACTGGGATAAACATTGAGTACAAAAGGCAGCAAGAAAGGAAACTAGGGGAAGCTAGTGAAAGAACAAGAAATGTTTCCTTTTGATCTTTTCCGATTGTTCTGTACAGTAACAAACAGGATTTAAGACACAGGTTCTCCTATGCCCTTAGAGCACCAATCAAAGGACTACTTTAGTACGTTTCTCTAAGTATCTCTGAGGTGAAATTATAAATAAAAATGCCAGAGTGATGCAGAAAAACTGGTAGAAATGGTATTTGTAGGGAAGAGGTCAATTGACTCAAGGGACAGAAATAGATTTAAGAGCTGCAGGGCTTCTCTCCTGTGCTCCATTCTGTCTTGTAAATCCAAGGAGAAAAATGAAGCAAGACGTGAGTCATTGAAATAGACAGCCGGAGAATCAGCCCTGTGATCCACAATGGCAGCCGAGTAGCAGGATTGTGAGCTGCCAGCTCTCCCCTCTGTCCTCCCCACCATTTTATGAGCACCGGTTTTACTTCTTATCCTGACACTCCCATATCCCCAGAGAAACGGTGTCTCGCAGGGGCAGAGTGAACAAAAGAGGGGCTACTGGAGCGTCGAAATGGAGTAATGGGCCCTAATACCTGCACAGGCACGTAATCGAGACCCTGCACAGCTTTCCATGACAGATAATTGCTGATGTCTTTGTAGTGATAAATGTGACTCTCTTCTAGAGGTGCAAATGTCCTGGTTCAGCCTCAGGTTTGACAGCCTTGTGGCTCCACTGGGACTGGTGCCTGACTGGTGACCAGCTTTCCAAAGATGAATCCCGATATACTTTTTCTCCCTTAGTCAAACCTCACTGGGCTGTCTATTTTCTTTTAACCACAAGCCTTCATAGTAAATCTCATTTCATTGTCAGCTGTGACTGTGGTTTACCTCTTCTGCCTTGTCTGCTGACTTCCTGTTGCCATTAACGCTCAATATCTCTGTTGGGGCCTGTCTGCTCGGTCTTATTTCATTCTGCGCTCTGTCCTATCCTGTCCTCCTATATAGAAAGTTCATCTGACAGACTAGCAGGAGTTGTGCCAATGAAAGAACCCTCTGTATTTCATTCACGCTGCCTGTTCATCTCCTTTCTCTTTCTCTCAAAAAAAGGGGCAGTAATTGATACTGGGACCCAATCCATCCTCCCCTCTTAAGCCCAGAGATCCAATTTATCTTGGTGAGAATGCTGATTGGCTCTCTCCCAGGCCTTGTCGGTCAGACTTTGCCTGTTTTTAGATGGCCGTTAATTAAAGTGTCGCAATGACAAAAATAAGATCTACATTGGGGTGTGTGTGGCAAAGGAAATGAACCATCTCATTCACACTTGACCACATAAATCAACAAAGTGGCTGAGACTAATATGACCCAGGCAGTCTAAAGCACCATTTTAAAATGAAATCACAGGGCTTACACAGAACGATGCAATAAGATCCTTTTCAAGCCATGTGAATCTTTAGCTGGTTTAATCCACATTAACCTCAGTTATGTTAGTCAGAAATGGCTTCAGAATGATCAAGTCAATCACAGTGTCAGTCAGACTATAAATATAGGAAGGAGGCCATGCCACAGATTCAGAACAGAGTCAAAGTCGACTTGCATAATTTAACAAGATTGAAGCTTTAAATAACGTAGCAGTACACCACAGTTTTGTTTAATGTGTTTATCAATAAGTTACAGTAATCTTACTGCAAACTATCTGTAAAAGATGGCCATAGGTTACTATGTGATTACCTAAAGTCATCATGTAAACATGCTATTTTTCTATGAAGACTTTACCTAAATTATACAACAAATAATGTGTTAACCAAAATAAGGTCTGTAAATATAGCAAATATAATTCATTGGTCAATTTAAAAATTATACTATTGCTATTTCTCTTGATTACATTATTCTATACTAGAAATAAAAATCTTAAAACTGTGGTTGACATATGTATTTATTCCCATCAGACACCTCAATTTACATTCCAGTGCAGCCAGCTGCCTATAGTGCTTACCCAATCAGAAAATAGAGCCCACATGTGTATCTTTTTTTTTTTTTTTTGGTACAAATCAAGCTGTTCTGTGAAGGCATCGTGTTTGTTGGAGAACATTACTGAATGAACAGCACCATAAAGACAAGGGAACACACAAGATAGGCTGGGGATAAAGTTGTGGAGAAGTTTAAAGCAGGGTTAGTGTGTAAACAATATTAAATGATTAAAAGAATCCCACAGTGATCATCCACAACATCCTCATAGCATTGTGGATGTTGTGTCCATCATTGGAAATAGAAAAGAGAACTTAATAGGTTTGCAAAACAGCAAATCTACAACAGCATGACTGTCAACCTAAACAGACAGGTCTACCAAGGACAGTATTAATCAGAAAACAGAGTGGGTGATCTTTAGAGGATCTGCAGAGATCAATGGCTCAAGTCAGTCTCATGAAAATTATTAGTCATACACTTCACAAATCTGGTGAGACAACATAAAAAAATGCTGAAAGAGCCACAACAAGTCATGTTTCCAGTTTGCAACAAGTCATATAGGGGACACAGTGAACATGAAGATGGTGCTCTCTTGAGATATACTCAAATCTGAACTTTTTTACTTCACATCATTCTAAACATACAATTCCCGTGGTAAAACATGGCACTTGCAGCATCATGCCGCTGTGATGCTTTTCTTCAGCAGGGAGAAGAAAGCCTGTCAGAATTAAGATGGAAGATGCCAATCTCAGTGCAATCCTATGTACAACCAGAACTACAATGGAATAGTTTAGATCACATCATATTCAGTTGTTACAACAATTTAGTCAAAGTATCCACTTGAAAATCTGTAACAGTCCTTGATAGTTGACAGCAAGTGAAAAAAAGTTATCCAGTCAGATGAGTCCAAACTGTAACCTTTTGGTCCACATGCAAAACACTATGCGTCGCAGGAAACCACATCATTCTAATGCACACACAGACACACGCCCGCACATATGCATCGTCACAGAGGTGGAAAGCTCATGCTAGTGCTTTATTCACCAAAGTATGCAACAGGGCAGATCTGAAATGATAACATATTGGAGAATGTAAAAAGTCATGGGTAGATATTCAAATTCTTCCAAGACAAAAAGTCTAAATATGCAATAAGAGTTAAATTTAAGCTTTTATATGAAAGTATTTTAATGTCTTAAAGTTACTTAGACATAGTTGAAACTTCTAATTGAGAATTTGTGGCAAAGTTTGAAAGATGATTTTTACAGATGCAATCCCTCCAATAACAGAAAAACAAATTGAAATTCATATGTATAATTTAAAAAATTCAGAAAAAATGGAACGAAGACTTTTGCAAGGTACTGTATTTTTTCTGCCAATATTTTCCACAAGCATAACATATTTCAGACTAGCTTAAAGCGAAAATGACAACTGGAATGTTTTTTTAGAACATGCATTGTTTTACAAAGAAAAAGAAATTGGTATAATTTATTGTTTTGAAACCTAAACCGCTTACGTTTACAGTGGTTGTCTGCAAATATACTTTTATTTGCTAGGTAGATCACATGCTGATTTTTTATGCACATAAAGAATAAGCATAGATACACTGAGTACTGATGGTCACTTAGTTGTGCTAGCACAGTATCTACAGCACACTCAAATCAATAGTGTCTGAGCAGCTTCTATAGGAATGCATTTATACTTTTCAGTGTGTTTGAGTATCTATCCCTCTCTGGAGTAGGCTATGACTGTAGATATAGCCTTGTGGAGGTCCTGCAATTTTTTTTCTCCATTTTTTTGTTTCTTTTCGCTTTCACTTTGTGTCCCTTTTTGCTTTGCCTCAAAAAAAAAATTCTATGCCTGTGAACTTGAGACAGCTCCTCTGCTGGCGCAGATGAGAAGTCAATAGAAGCAAGTGACCTATATTATGGGAAACTCTACTAACTCCCAGTGTGTGTCTAAGGTGAGAGCAGAATATTAAGGATTGCATGAGTGCTATACCAGAGTACTTGTGCGTTTGTCTGTGAGTGTGTTTTTTTTAGGGGTTGTTCACCAGAGACTAGACGAAGGTTAATTACCTCCCCGTCCTTCGCTGTCGGCTGGCTTCACCTGAATGGGTCGGTTCATCTGGAGAAGCAAAAAGGAAGAGAAAGGAAATTCCAGTTTAACCAAACACAACAGGAGGTAACTTTACAACATACAAAGTGCGAAAAAAATAAAATAAAATAATCAAATAGCAGTGTTTCTGGTGTCAGTGTCCCATGTCTGCTCTGCATTGTGTGCTAAGCACAGAAATTAAATGGTGACAATGATGTAAAGCAGATAAATCTGCGCAACGCTCAATGGCAGTGTTGTTAATTAATCCAGGACAAAGTCTCCAGAGAGCCTGAATTCCCCTCACAGTTCAGCAGAATTAGCTCTTTTCAATGACAGAGCCACACTGGATATCAGATGGCACTTCGAGATTAATATCATTACATCAGCTACTCCCAGCCTCACTGGGAGTGGTCTTTTCTGACTGGCCCTTGCTCTTCTGTCCACTACTGGGTCCAGACTTACAGTCACCAACTACAGTCTGCTCATCCCTGACCCTCTACAATTTCTTCTGCACTTAGTCTGGCTTGTTTCTCTACGCCCTTCTGCACCTCACACCCATTAAGGCAACGGCATGGTCAGTCTATTCTACCTGGTGTGGCCATCTTTTTCTCCCTGGAGCTATTGAGAGCCTAGGAGCAGCACAGCTATAAAACACTTTCTGAAAGGTTAACAGTAGGATGGAGATCAACAAGCTTTGAGAAATTTGATGTAGAAGTGATATAAAAAATAAAACCTGTTAAAAATAAAACCTCGATAGGTTCTTTCTCGATAGAGTTTCAAGACAAAAACAGTTTTAAAGTTTAGCGTCATGTCTTAAGATGCAGCTTACAAAGCGTGCCTTCACACATCAAATCTGGCATTGTTTTTCTTTGTATTTCAGGCTTTAGTGAGTCTGTCTTTCTAACTAGACATTTCGACCAGGTTTTCTGCCGGTAACAGTGCCCACTCAGATCAGTCAGCTGCAGGGCAACGTTGTGGATGTTGTGCCTTCAGGCAATACAGCATTTGACAACACTTGACATGAACTGAAACATGGCAAAATATAGACCCAGAATGCCAGACACGCATGGACATGGCTCTATACATGGTGACGTATTGCACTACCCTGGCATTGCGCATTAACACTAAAGTTAACATTAAAGTTTGTCAAGAAAACAAACACTTTCTCAAAGGCTAGTGCAGAACGCTTTGTACGGAAAAAAGGTAATGTGTAGTATTAATATCTGCTGAAAAGTAGGTCATAAATAACTGAGTTGACAACAGAAGGACCAATTCATAACTTTTCAACAGAAAAGTTAATTAAATTTCCTCATGTTGTACACAACTTCTCACAATTTGATCACCAGTTAAGCCCATTAAGGTGTGTTTTTTTTTTTGGAGAATGATTGTCTCCACCTTCAGACAATCAGAGTGGAGACCTGAAAGTAAAATGTGTCTTTGTTTGAAGCTGCTGTACTGGGGTGAAATGGTACATAAATGTCATGTTTTTGTGTCAATAAAAATAAAAATTACTTACAAATTTAGGTTTTTTTCTATTCTTTGGTCAGCAGTGAACATGTAATCTTATTCAATTTATTAGATCAACCTAAAACATGCTTTTAAAATGCAACATTCATTGCAAAAAGGAAAATGTAAAAACAGCTTCAGTTTTAATTGACATGAAAAATCAGTCACGTTCTTTATTGTGTTCAGTGTGACTACTACGTCTTTACTAATAAAGAAATTACATTTGAAGAAAAACATGAAATTGTACCATAATGACATTATCTTTGCAATCTTACAGAACTGCTTAAATGATGAAATTATGCAACTTACTGACCTGAAAGCTATTGGAAAAATGGATACATAAAAAAATACAAATATGTGTTCACTGTTTTGTTGGAGGGGCTTTTGTTATGTCTATTTTCAATACTGCACTGAATATGCTTACATTTAAATCTAACATAAGGTCCGAGGAAGAATTCATAGCAGTCAGACAGAAACAGAGTGAGCATCATAGACTATTGGGGGGTTGCAAGATGTCATGCTTAGATTTTTATATGTAGTCATAGAAGTTTGAAGTGGGGGCAGAAAAGGAATATTATAAGAGATTTATGATGCTCCCAAAATCCCTGTCCTGTGATCATTCAGCTTTCAGGTCTTAAACAGCAGTGACTGGTCAGAAGGCTTCATTAGTAGCCCCAGAGCTACTGCAGCAACAAGAGTCATTTTACTAACCCAAAAGTACACTTGGAGTTGCTAAGCAACAAAGTGGAGGTAGCCAGCAGGCAGACGTGGCAGCCAGGTCGTTGGTCTGCAGGCTGTTTGCCAACCAATTGGCAATTCTCTACCTCAGTCTATTTTTTTCTTCACTTGGTCCAAGGAGGTGATAACCCCCCCCCAAAAAAAAACTTAACTTCCACTATCCAGTTTGTCCTACTTTTATGCCCCTTTTTCAAGATTCTGATGACGTTTTCAGAGCGAATCTACTACAACTTCAGCTTCCTGCCAAATTATAGCATTGAGCTTTAAGCCCTTCTGTACACCTGTAAATAGCACTCACATGCATATGGCTGGAGTATATATGCTTCTCTGAGCAGCTCCGTAGCCTCCTCTGAAAACATTTTATTGAACGGACAGATGGAATGCTTCTAACAAGCGAGGTTGCTGCACAAACATTTTTAAGTTCACTTTACTTTTATCGTCTTTCCCTCTTCCTTTTTTTTATCCTCTGACGTACTGCAACACACACAGAGGCACAAAAGTCTTGGGGCTCAATAACAGCAGGTGGCTTAGGTGACATTTTAATCCCTTATTACTGAGTGCAGGATTAGCCAACAGATCAAGGCAGAGTTAATTATATGAATTCATCAGAGGCTGGGCGAAGAGGCTGCCTGCTTTCCCCTTGGGCCAAGACCTACCACCCACTCTTTGTGCACACATACACAAACCTATGCACACACACAAACACACGCACTGAGGAAAATGACAAGTGACATTCTATTTATGAGACACCAGCTAGCTTCTTATTAGTACTGCATTGACAAGGAGTGGAGACAACATACATCATGGCCCCCAGAGATGCTTTGAGACAAATGATATCAACCACCTTACAACTGCTCACAGCAAATTTAACAACAGAAATGCTGTGGATGAAGACAACAGGCTTCTTATCATCCTACAGATGTGTGTTGTCCAAAAGTTCAACCACCCCAACCCCACCCTGCACCCGTACACCAAATTTTTTTGCTTTATCTTTGTCTCTCGATGTCCATTTGGCCCCCAAAACCAATATGCTTCCCACCACAGCCCCTTAATGGGTTGATCAATGCTGACAAATAGGCAGCTCATGCTGTCTTGCAGGCCAACTCACAAGTCTGTGCGTCTGTGCTGCTGCACTTACAGAGGCCATTTCTCTTTTTCCTGTTTTCTTCTTTTTTTCTTATTTTTTCTCTTTACCCCATATCCAACTCTCTATATTTCCCCCCTCTTCATGCTCTGTTTCCTTTATGTCTATACATTTTTTTTCTTTCATCTAATCTCCAGGGGCAAATCTATATCTTTCATTCGACTATGATGAATAAAAGTCAGGAGCAGTCACGGAGGGAGAAAGAATCACTAGTGTGGAAGAGAAGAACTTGCTTACAGTTCCCAAGAAAAGACAGCGTTCAAGTTTCAGAGGCAACACTCCTGTGTTTTTCTGTGCACACTTCCCTTTTGAGCGTTTGTCTAGCCTTTCTGGTTGACACATAGTAGCAAAGCGAAAAGTGGACAAGGACACTATTGGACACTATTTGACTGTTTTTGAGTGTGATCTGTGACTAGCACAGCTCACAAAGCAAGCAAGATGAATGATTCAAATTAGAGAAAAAGTTGTCACAAAAAGCATGAGTGATTTTAATCCACTTAATGGCTCAACTGACTGCAATTCTTATGCCTTGCTGTTTCTGGATGGGTAGAATTATCAAGCATGTGACAGAAGAAAGAGCTGAACACAATACACTTCAGTTCTAAAAAATTACTTGATCAACAATTTGAAATTCTTTGTTTTTATTGCTCCTTGCTGTGAACTCAACTAGAAAACTGAGAAAATACACCCATGATTAACTGTTCAATTGTGGGAACTGGAAAAGAATATGCAAATCAACGCCATAAAAAAAAACATACAAACATGGCATGTTCTGGAGTGGAACTTTGCAGAGAAAGCACATGATTAAACAGTCAACAAAGAACATGACTGAGTGACTAGATTTCTACAACACAAACAGTCTTTTTAGCGGTTTCCTGTGTAATCCAGCATACAATTCAACATTTTTTCTTCTTAACTAAATAGCTTTCACCTAGATGAAGCTATATCCTTCTCAATTGTTTGTTTCAATGACATTTGGAAAAACAGAGGTAGCATTCTACCATCCCATAAACATGACACTATAGCATACATAATTTGATTAACAACTAAAACAGTCTTCAACATCTTTTTTGGACATTTTGAAAAATTGTACAGCTTTAGTTTCACCAGTCTTATCTACTACATACACAGTGCACATAATGTATGCTCTCCTGCTATTACGTTAACAAAAATGTGCCTTAAATCTGATAGCAATAACATTAAAAATAAGAATACCCAATATCGTTACCCTATGCAAACACGCTGTCTGCACCTATGAAGATCCAGAATAGATAAATATTTCCTCCACATGCTAGATTGGTGAACTCAAAACAGCTCCACCTATTTTCTGATTTTGCAAAGAATTGGTAAAACCCCTTGGTCGGACTTCTAGGCTCTCCACATGTCATTCCTGCAATTAGCTTTGTTGGCTCATTGTTTTCTTTTGCACAGAAAGCACACCTTCCCAGAATTTCCATGTTTCTCCCCATTTCTTTTCACTGTTCTCATCTGGCAGCCTGTCAATGCAGTTAGCAGGACATGGTTATGCTAAAAGGGAGTCTAACATGAGTAAGCATGAGTGACATGCTTACTCATGATGAAGCAGCAGGTCAAAGTGAAGATTCAATGCAATCTGTCACTCCTCTCAGACAGACATTTTACTAATTGTAAATTTTTGATGAACTTGAATTTGCCTGTGTGATTCTATAGATTTCCACAATTTGTAATTTTAATCTGCATCAAACTATGTTTGAACAGATTTTAAAATAATAAACAAGATTGAATCAAATTAATGTATAATTTACATGAATAGATAGAACTGGAGAAAAAGGATATAATTAGATTGCGTGGGAATTGATGCAATATAAACAAAGTGAATGTAATGCAATTGAAAAATCCACAAAATGAATAAAAATTCCAAATTATGTTTCTTCAATGCTGTAACAAATAGCTCATTGCTCTAGACTGAATCCAGCATAAAACAATACAATAAAATAAAAAAAAATCAGCAGAGGCTTTCTTGAATCATGCTCATGTTCTCCAAGACAATAAAGTTTTTTATGCACAGCTGTGGTTTTACATTTTACTAGAGGTTAAAAATATTATAGGTTAATTGTGATATTCTTTTAAAAAATGGAGCTATGAATCATTATCTGCTCAATGAGACAAATTACTTGTGTCATCCGTTTTAAGCAGACGGTGACAGCAGCAGATGACGGATGTTTCTATACAAAGAAAACAACAACAAAACAAACTTATTTAATGTATCTGTTTCAGGATTAAGATAAACACAACCTTCTGTATTTAAAAGCATGAATTAGCAGGAACATTTTTTAATCAAAGGTCTTTTATTTTCGATAACAATTAGAAAGCACATTTCTTGAGAAATAAAACATATTAAAATA
This sequence comes from Xiphophorus hellerii, assembly GCF_003331165.1. Lineage (NCBI taxonomy): Eukaryota > Metazoa > Chordata > Actinopteri > Cyprinodontiformes > Poeciliidae > Xiphophorus > Xiphophorus hellerii. The sequence continues at coordinate 7,070,362 of NC_045675.1, read as the reverse complement.
TACTTCATGTGAGCAAGGCAAACAGCTACAAAACTGTGATCTACATCATTTACAGAAAAAACTAATTAAACATAAATTAGTTGATGTGAATGAAAATAGGTTTGTTATTATTTTTAGTAAACTATAAACTTAAAATTTAGTTTTGTCCAGAACTGGACCTAACAACTGAATTCCCATCAGATGTCTGACTCAGATGCGATGATTTCAGTTTCATTTATGAAAGGTAACATGTTCTGGACAAGCAAACCTCAACTGAGGATTTATGATCGGCCAGAGGCAGTTTAAAGAGGGGTTTGTCTTTCTGGGTGTCTGGATAAACTGTTTTGAAACACAGAAATCATTCTCAAGCCAGTAATACATCCTTTGACCTCTATTTCTGCAATGAAGTGCCTCTAAATTCTAGCAAAAGAAAAAACGCCAGCTTCATAAGAAAAAGTGACAGAACTTTCAACACTGCTTTGCTAAAGTGTGATATTTAGCATGTACATTCAAAAGAAAATTCTGTCTTTTTGTTCGTTTTTTTCCTTTTCTTGATTCACACACAAAAAAAAAAGTTTCAGAAACTCAACAATCTCACGGTTGACTTATATCACTGAAAAAGTAGCTCTCAGATCCCCACACACTGTAGCAGTCCAAATTACTGTTTCCATCACCCAATGCTCACATGTCAGGACATCCTGCCCATCACTTCTGTCTGGAAGGGGAAACAGGGCCAGCACGGTGGGAATCAGTCTTCCCCTCAAATTGGTGTGCGAATTCACAGCGGCCTCCCTATGAGACTATAGAGACAGGAGAGGTTGGGCCCGCTGTGCGTGTTGGTGGGGATGGCTTTGAGCTGGAGTGATCACAGGCTGCCTGTCTCCCCCGAAAACACATGAAGGAGTGCTGTGTCTGCCTCACTGTGAGGAAGAGTGAGAAGGGGTGCTGACAGCTCAGCCGAGGGTTGCTGACAGTGAGATGGAGTCTATTTTTAGCTCTATAAGCCAGAGCTCCTATTTAAAGATTACATATTCATTGTCGGCTTGGAAAAGGGGGAGGTGTAGCAAACACTTAAAAAAAAAAAAACATTAAATGAATAAACAAATAGAATAAAAAGTTGCTCAAATCCAGCTGACAGAGTAATCCCCGTTGTGACGCTCCTCTGTTTGTGTTTGGTCTCTAATCTCCGTCCCGTTTTCCATAATTACCTGGCAATTGATCCCCCCATGGAGCATTTTTTAATTAAATTTATCTCTATGTATCTCGTATTGACTCCTTGGTCCTCTGAGAGGCTCAGCCGAACATCTGAATCAATTTTTAACACTGCACCCTGCTTAGCCTGGTCCACCCCAATCACGTCTTGGGGACTGTAGCCCAGCCTGCATCAATAACAGTCTTATTCTCTGATTCTATATTTATTCCTTACCAATCTGTACCCAACAGGCCTCCTGCAGCGGGGAGACAGCACGGGCCTTACAAAGACAGACAGTTGATGAGAGATCGAGCCATCGTGTTTTATCTTCTGCTCCATAAAGCCTCTGTTCTTCCTCTTACTGTGGATGGACGGCTGTGTAGATCACTGAAGCCAATGGCCAGTGCACTATATTACATTTATTGCCCCCCATTTTTTCCTCGCTATTTCCCTCCTTCCTCTTCCTGTGAAAGTGAAGAGGGTGGAAAAAAAGGCAAGGTGAATCAGTCTAGAGGTGGGTTAGAGGAAGGAGGGGGTGACAATTCGACACAGTGAGACAAGACTAACAAATTAGTCAAAGTGACAGGGAGTTTTATGAGGTCTGTTCTTGTGAGGCGAGAGCTCCTCTCTTTCTCTTTCATGGGCCGCAGGGACACTATACCGGGGCATTCAGTGTGTGTGTGTGTGGGGGGGTGGGTGTTCGTTTGTGCATTTGAAATGTTGAAAAGATCTGAAGAGAGTAAAGGAACAACAAACAATGACAGAGAAAAAGAGAAAGAAGACCCGGTCTGCAAATTGTTATTCTTATTTTTGTTGTTCTGATAAAAATACATATCTTTTTTTGATTTTTTTTGTCAATTTAAAAGGTTCCACTTTCATAATTTACCAAGTTAAATCCAACATATTTTCCAACATGAAATGATATGCTAGTTTAGCAAACATGAAAGTATACTGATAACCAACCAATTGAAATTATTCTTAATTTGCATCATATTTGTGTGCTAAACTGTAAATCCTTAAAAATAATATTTAAGTCTTATTTATTACCTCAGTGTAAAATTTTTAATGGGTGGTCTAATCAGTCTGGCTGATATTTTGTATCGGGTATTTTTGGGAACCACATATGTGCAAACCTGTGCTTCCACGTCCTTGTATATTTGAAACAAAACACAAAGGCAGATCTGCTCCTAAAATGTTCCAACTCTGTTCTGACATAGTTTGTCAACTTTTAAATAAGGCATTATAAATGTATTTATACCATTTGTCACAATAACAAATTTTGCTGAGCAATTAATTGTCTCAAAAATTATTGCGATAAACGATGTTTGAAGACCTTTTTACACTGATTTAATGGAAATGACATAATAATGCATGCGATTTCCTGCCAAAGATAGATACACTTTATTTTCAAAAGAACACTTAACACTGGAACTGATAAACAAAATAAACAAAACAACCAAAAACAATAATAAAATATATTCTCAGTCTCCATTAACAAAAAATGTACTTGAATTAAAAACAAAAAATTTACTTGAATTAATGTACTTGAATTAAAAACAACATAAAGCCAAAGTGGAAATAAATACTGCATTCAATCAAAAGAGTACAGATTATGTAGTCTGTATACTATGTTGCCCTTCAGTAATCAGATTTAAATAGAGAAGACGGGCACATCCAACTACCCGATGCAATAGTTCACACTACAAGATTTTTTTGCCTCGATTTTCCCCTTACCCTTACCTGCTTGCGATTTCGTAACCGATCATTCTATAGTGTGTGGTGTGTTAACGGTAAATCGTTGTGGCCGCTCCGATCTAAATCGGGGGTTTTCCCCGACTGGGAGCGATAACGCAGCTTGTGGAATGGACAGGTAGCCAATCAGAAAGGGCGGATTCCCTCCGTGCTTTCTGAGGGGAAATTACGGAGGGAATCCCAAAAAGCTGACACGGCGCAACCCGAAGTCCAGCGGACATTGGAGATGATATGTGGAAACAACATTAATGTTTATTCAACATTTCATGCAAAGAATACAGAAATGACAGGGGGAGGAGTTGGAGCAAAATTGATACCGCAGTTGATAAACCCGGTAACTTTTCAGCTGTTCTTTGTTAACGTGACATAAATAGTTATAATGATTTTCATTCAGTCAGGACTTGCTGACACTAGCCACATGCATTGCAGGTAGATTGTAGTAAAGCATTGATTAATACCTGGTTTTAAAATTAGTTAACTGGACTTGTCCATTGTTGGTGCCCATTGTTGGACACCACACGGCATGATCAAACCCGATCGAACCATTATACCTAGGATTTCTGTCGGCTAATGTGTGGTCTCTCAGGTTTTGAAAATGGGCCGACAATCGGCTGACAACTCTAAGGTCGTGTCATGTGCGCTGGGCATTACACTAAGGAAATGAGGAAGGGAGGGTCAGTGGAGGGCACCGGAGTTGAGTCTTTTTTCATTCAGTGTCATCGACAGAAAGAGAAAAAGGCCGGAAGAAACGATAAAGCCGATAGTTTTAATTTATCGTGCGATTTATTGTTTATCGTGACAGGCCTATTCATAAATCCCAGGTTCGTGATGCCACAGAATTTATACATTTTATGTGAAAAAAAAAAAAAAAAATAGTTTTGCTTTCTGATTGCCAGATATATTTTGGCAATGATTTCTAATCCAGTGTATTCTTAAACATTTGTAACTTCAGTTATTTTTTTATTTTTTTATCTCTTAACCCATCCATTAAAGGAATGACTCATTTTTCAGTATCTTACCATCCATTACCATCTGCAGCATTCCTTATTGATTTAGAAATGTCATCCCAACATGATTCAAGCTGTCAGATGTTAAACTTTTGAAGAATGTCTCATCAGATCGGGACCAGTAGTTCAAAAACTAAACAAATGTTTTGGCCATCTCTTTGATCATTTCAGCACCTACAGTGTTTGTGAGTGAAGAGAGGACAACACTGTGACTGGATACAGACATGTTCACAATGAACAGCAATCAACTGTGACTAGTTTGACACATTTTTATGTTTATGGCAGCCACTTTCATCTACAGTGACTTAGACAGCACAGGTAGGTGATCTGATTGATGTACTTTATCTTATTCTTAGTGGTGGGACTCAATTCAAATTTTTAATTAAGCTAATTCTAGGCTATATAATTAATTAATCACAATTAATCACATTTTAATCGAAAACTGTCTATTGAACAAAAAAAGGAACAATTTTAATTCAATAACCCTTTTTGGTGCAAATCTATTGAGTAAATATTAGATTGGTTCAAGCTTTCAAATGTTTCACAAATCCCTGATCATTCATGTAACTACTTAAAAAAAAATACTTGGTTAGAAATGAGGAATGTGGATGCTGAAATTAGTTGGGGACATCTGTACAGAGTCAAATTACACTCAAAAACGTTCATAATGCGTACAAAAAGATAAACATAAATGTGTATGGCATACTGCATAAATGTGTACCTCAACATTCACATATTCACAAATCAAAAACCTGCTTGTGCAGGTTTCAAACTGCACAAGCTGTAATATACTACACATAGAAATCAGCAAATATACGTACACCAGCGGATCAGCGCATGGATTAGCTTGCCTGTGCATTCAACTTTTGAGACTTTGTCACCGCATGAGATTCACAAATGAGACTATGCATTCAAGGCAGAAGAAACCATAAACCTTAAATATCTAAGCCTTAACCCGATAGTGGAAAGCCCAAAATCACTATATTAAATACATGCACGTACATAAAGTTATTTTATTCTAAAAATATAAATTTTGTAGGCTGCACTTCTGAAATATGCAACATTAAATTGGAAGGTTCTTCTATTCCTAGAAAAATAAAAACTCTCTGAAAACTAACAAGAGCAGCAGGGCCAACTTGTGGCAGCGGTTTAGCCTCCATCATGGGACAGAGTGCACACAATGATTGGCATCCACAACGCGCCACCTCTTCTGAAGTAAGTCTGATCTTAAGGCGCAGCTAGAAAGAAAAGAAGTTAACAGATGATGTCACTTTACAGAAGAGTAGTTGAGTGTGTGCTTGTTTTTCACCTGGAGTTGAGAAGAGCAGCAAGAACCAGGTAGTCTTAGCTCCTGGAGGCTGCAGCAGCCACAGAAAGATAAACACCAGAACTATAGGTCACCAGCTAGCATCCACCATCCCGCGACATGACCCAAGCCCCAACACAAATACCATCATAACAGCAGGACAACCCCCGCCTCCATTGTTCCCGTCCCTAGGAACCCAAGGTTTCCCCCGTAACATCACATGTGTTTATAATAGTGAACATACTGCTTTCAGTGCATGCAACAAAGCACAACAAGTCCAATGCTCGGGCTCAAGCAGACAAACAAAAAGCTAGAACAGAAAAGGCAACATTAACTCAGCACCTCCCCGGGAGCACCTGTCTTTCTGCAAGGCCACAGTACAAATGTTTTGGACCCAGCATGTGGAAACAGTTAAAGTGGCACGCAGTGCAAAAAAATGCAAGAGAATAATAATAAGTGGGAAGGTAATGACACAATTCATCTGTCAGATTTATGAGTACGTGTCCCGCTTTGCTCCACTCATGTACCTGCTGGTCGGGTCTGTGCTGCAGCTCATACACAATACTGTGCTGATGAGAAGTCAGCTGAGAGAAATTACAGAACAATTGGCAAAAAAATACTGCTCTGCAAAACAGTGAGCAGCAAAAATGGTACAGTGCTTACTAGAACACATTGGCACGCTGTCTCCAGGTATGAAAGAAGTGTTACAGTATTCTGATCTTATACTATTTTATCTTCTTTAATATTTGAACAGATTGAATGATACAATGCCAATCATTGGTTTGTGACAGGCTTTTTTTTTGTTTGTTTCCGATTTTAGAGTTTGTCTTAAAGATTTAGATTTTGATCATTTCAACCTCTTTTGGGTTAACGAGCTGGTTTTCTTAGTTGTTCAGTTGAATCCTGTTCAGTGCAATAAGCTGGATTTTATTATTTTCTGGACTTCCAGTGTTTAGTGTTAGTGCCCTTAATCAACTCTGAGATTTTATCTGTCTTTCTGTTTTGTCAAACCTTCTCCTGTTTCTTTATTCTTTTGGTTAACACTGGGTTCCCTGCACTGCAGCAACTTGTGTTTCTTCTTTAAATAAATTGTTTTTATCATCCATCTACTACTTGTTGTTTTTGTGCTTCCCTGCACCTGGTTTCTCAGAGGCCAATGCGAAACCCAATTTTGTTCCGAAAAGGTACAACCAAGGCTGTCATAAACCTGACAGTAACATTAATCCGGTTAGGAGGATTGAGCTTAAATTTCAGCAAATATTGCATAAATCTAGAGAAAGGATACAAAAACCTTTGACCCAAGTCATGTTTTTTAAAGGCAATTTATGTGAACTTTGGAATTTAAAGAAAAGAAAAAAAACAATAGCTATCTTCTTACTATTGTAGCTTTGTGTATCACCTGCATAGTTATGGTAACTACTCTTTCGACTTGTTATAATCTGAGCTAGTGGGATTACGTAGATATTAAATGAACGGGCCACCAAATAGAACCTTGTGGAACCAAACGTGATTTTTGTACTCTGAAAAGATACCCATTGACACGAAGAAAGTCACTGTACTTTAGCTAAAAAACCTAAGACCAGTAAAGCACTGTTCCGACCCCAGCTCTCCAGTCACTTCAAAAATATCTCATGGTCAGCAGCCCTGTTACAAGGTTCAGAACCAAAAGTGTGCACTCCAAGTTCACATTTAACAATACTTTGTATATATTTATTTTATTTGAATTGAAAATCATAAATTTTTACTGTCTAAACATTACCATGTAATGCATCACTCAATTATTACTGTTAGGAAATAAATTAAATACATCTGTAATGCTTCTCAGCACTGACATAAAAACTAATAAATAGCTGTAATAAAATTTTATAATGTAGTCATACATTTATATTAAGATATAAAACACTGGACTCTGATTGTATTGAACACACAGACAAAAAACAACAGATTTATAAACCTCCTGACATTCATACTTATAGTAACTTATAGTCGCTTTAATAATGGAAAGAAGGAGCTCATGAATAAACCAAGTGCAACAAACAAAGAAAGCAAATGCTAACAATGTTAAAATTGAAGATTAATTATTTTAATGTCAGCAGACTCTTATTCCACACACAAATGTACTTTAGCCATCACAAACAAGACAATGTAAATGTTATAAAATTGTTGCTTACTTTCGATGCAACACCATTTATACGCACAAATGTGGACATAGTGGTAGCTCTGCATCTGAATGCCTTTAGACCTATACCAGCACACACACACACACACATACAAAGGCCCTACAATTGTGTTCCAAGATGCTGTTAGCAAAGAAGGCTGTTTGGGAAAATGATCACATCAATCGAAGTGATAGATAAAAGAGTGGGAGCAATTGATAAAGTGCCACAATTATTTGTAAGATGAATGGCTGAATTTGCTTTTGAAATTGGACTGGATCTCAGTGCAATAGAACAGAACTCATCATCATCAATGAGCCTGTCGTCAGATCGCTTTGTGTCAGAACCCAATATCAGTGTGGACGATTGGATCCATCTGCCAAATGGGATCAAATAGACCTACTCACATAACATCAAACATGATGTATAGTAACCAACTGTGAAACTTATGAGTTTAAAAATGCACTATACATCAAAAATGCACTATACAAAAGTGTGTTGTTTTATGAGTTTTGGTGAAACAACCCCCATCAACACGTTAGTATATACAAAAGTAAAGAATTTAAGACACATTAAAACACATGAACAGGAAAAAAAAACATCAAGGCATAAAAATTAAACAGGATAAAATGGGATAAAATATAAATTTTATCCCATTCAAGTTAAATAATGTGTGTAAGATACATGTAAACATAAAGTACAATGTGAAGAGTGTGACACTATTAAAACCAGACTTTAACAGTGCAGGGAGAAATCCCTTTCTCACATCTTTTCAGGTTATTTGTCTTTTATTGGTATTGCTTAAAAATATTTGCAAAGTTTCAACTCATAAAATTTGCACTATTGTATCACATAATTTATTTAAGCCTATAAATCCTTTCGCTGTTGCAGTTATAAGCCTCATAATGATGCATTGGTTAACACAGCCTGAATATTTGAGCCACATAAAAATGGTAATAGATTAAACCAGGGGATGTGTTGAGTGTGTGTCTTTTACTGTGTGTGCATGCTTGCATTGTGTGTTCAGGGTAGATATCGTAACGACTCAAACAGCATTCATAGGGAAGCATCATAATGCACTGTATCTTCCTTCCATGCACAAAGCTAAAAAAGAGGGACAAACTCCATGGGGGTTTGGAGGAAAACACACTAAGCAACATATTGTGGTGGGAGGGAGGTGACAGGGGTCCGATGATGCAGAGAACGCGTGTAAATGGCCCATTATTAGGAGAGAGAAAGGCTGAATGATTGTTTATGGTCACAGATCTACCAAGAGAAAACATTTTTGCAGCCAAAATTGCTTATTTACTTCTCTGTCTTCACTATTTGTGGTACCTGCGACAGACATTACATAGAATTCAAGTGCTCTTTATATCAAACAAACATCTGCTTCAAGCTATATCTCTGGCAGGGAGGATTGCTTTGGAGCTTTGTTTTTAGTTTTGTATGCATTAGGACTTATTTTATCACAGGAACCCTGTGTGTTTTCAATGTATGCATTAAACATTTTGAGTTTTGCTCTCCTGTGACCTTTCGCAGTTTTTTTATGTTGTGTTCTTCACTGTAGTAGTCCAGTGCCTCTCCATTCTGTCAAAGCTCTCACTGGCAAAAAGTTAACTGAAAGGTAATTAAAGTTTTCCGAACAGAGACTTGCAGACTCACACCTACCTGTTTTTTTTTTCCTATGCACATTGTCAATGGAGTAATCTCATTTCTGCTCGTCAATGAGGGACTATATGTGCACTACATCCGGACATACCCTTCACAATTCTGTCTCTATTTAAAAGCATGCCCCCACAGTCATAAACAGACATGTAAGCACACATGTGCATGTGTGCTCCAGTGTCTGTGGAAGATCTGTGGGGACCCTTGCTGTCAGGGAGCAGACCACAGAGTGTCCCTGCTCCCTGCTCCACCTGCTGTGACAGCTAATTAGGCCTGTCCACAATGGCTGGCCTGTCTTGGTGCTGAAGTGGGTTTCGTGGCATGTCATGGCAGGTCATGCTATCGGGGTGGCATGGAGGATAGCGCGACCAGCTGATAAGGTGCCCTGCAGTGTTGTCTGGAGACACGCTTCACCTGGGACCACCCAGGACCGCTGTGGCGCGCCCTTGTCTTTGAAATACTCCCCTTCCTTCATTAATCACACTCACGTGCTTCTATTAGTCCTCCATTTAGACTAATCAACAAGCAGGGCCTCCACTGACATCATTAACTTTCATAACAAGCAACAACGGTCTGGGAGGGGCCTTTCAAAGCCGCTTGTGAACATTAACCCTTCCTCGGCAGTAATGAGCCATCCTTATCTCGTAGTGTACCTCAGGGCCTTTTGTGGTGCTCCTGTTGCCTGACACCCCCCAGCCTGTTCTGCCATTAGGAGACAGCAGTAGCTAGCGTCAAAGCTCTGGACGCTCCAGGCAGACAAGGAAGCTTAAATAGCATGGTAGGAAGTTAACGCTGACAGGAGGGGAGGGGGTAAAGTGTATTTTTGGGAGGGTGAGGGATCAAAGGAACTGACGAAATGGGATGAGACAGGGCAGCCTTAACCCCTCGGGTATATGTGCTTCTTTTTGTGTGTGTGGGGGTGTGCATGTGTGTGTTTGAGTTAGATATGATGCAGGAAAGGAAGCACAGGTTGGAGACGGTGACAATAAGCTCAGTCGTTCGCCTGGACCAGTAGGGGATCATAAGGAGAGGGAACAGTCCCCAGAGCGACTGCACAACCTCCTGGAGTTTGAGCTATTTAGATGTAAAATTACACATACAAGAATACATACATGCAAACTGAGCCGTAATCTGCCAGTAATCCTCCAGGGACAAACATGATGAATTTAAAATCCCATTGTGCGTTACTACTTGCTTGTCACATTAAATCACATATACAGTATCTTGCAAAAGTATTTGTACCCTTTGAATTAATCCATATTTTGTCATAATACAAGCACAAAGTCCAGTGTGCTTTATTGGAACTTTATGAGACAGACGTGATTGTGAAGTCCGAGGAATATAGAAAATACTTTATATATCACCTAATCACACTTTCACATTTTGATTTGTAAATAAAATCTCAAACTTGAAAACACTCTTTTAATTTGATACTTCCAAATAAAATCCATTCACCTATTTATGTGTATTTCATTCTTAAACACAGCTGCTGTGAAAGGCCTTAGAGGTTTGTTAAGGGACAATAGTGAACAAGCAACATCATGAAGACCAAAGAACCCACCAGTTATGTCTGGAATAACGTTGTGGAGAAATTCAATGAATGGCAGAATGATCTAGGCTTTGAACATGTCGTAGACCACAGTTCAATTGCTTCAGAAATGAAAAAAGAACAACTGGAAACCTGTCGAGACATGGTCGTCCATCTAAGGTAACTCATTAGGCAAGAGCCCCGTTGTAACGCTGGAGGAACTGCGAAGATCCACAGCCCAGATGGGCCAGACATGGCCTACCTGACTGGCCTCATCTGAAGAACATTTGAAAAATGTGGAAAAGGTCCTCCAGTCAGATGCAAAATGCAACATTTTGGTCAATCCGCAAAGTGCAATGCACCATCATGTCCCAACATAATAAAACACAGAGTTTTCATTTTATCAGCAAGGACAAAGGAACTGGTCAGAGTAAAGAAAGAAAGACGGGTGGAGTTACATATTGCGCATATCAAAAAGGAAAAATGTCAGAGGCTAACCTTAGGTAGAATTTTAAATTTTACCATGAAAATTACCCTAAACATAGAGTAATGCAGAGGTTTTGCTTAAAGAAATCGCCCTGTCAAAGTCCAGACCTAGATCCCAATGAGAATCTTTGGCAAGGCAAATCAGGTAGAGGTATACCCCTAAGGGTCCTGCAGCTGCAAAAAGTAGTTATGCCCATAGTCAGGGGGTTGCGGAATACATGTGCATTGTTCACTCTTCAAATTTAGAAAAAATAATTTGAAAATTGTGTTTCATTTCTCTTCCACTTCCCAATGATGCAACACTTTGTGTTGCCCTGTAACACAAAATCACAGCAAAAAACACTTAAACTATAAAGCAAAATGTGAAAGAGTTCAGAAGGTGCTGATACTATTGCACAGCTCTGCATGTCTGTGGAGCCTGTGGTACTAGTTAGACCTTGAAGCATACAGCAAGCTCATCCTCTCCTAAATGTGAAACTGCATGGGTGGCTTAAGAGCTCATCCCTCTAAAACATCTGTGTGTACCACATTGCCATGATGCTGTTCTTCCTTTATTTTTAGAGCAAAGAGCTGTACCCAGACATTTTTATGTGATCCATGTTTAAGGCAAGGTGATTGCTATGCGTACCGAAATAAACACATAAACTGATTGTAATCATGCAAGTGAGATGTTTTTTTTTTTAGAATGCTCTCACCAAGATACCCCCTGCTAGCTGGAAAGCAGCATCATATGTAAAAGCAAAGAACTTAGCAAATATAGGCAACTTTCCAGATCATCCTTCAAATATACCAGCTGTTTGAGACATTGAAAAAGCAGACTTTGTCAGAAATATATAATGTTACTATGCTCATGCATTGACTTCAGCAACTCATAGCAAGGACAATCGGTAACTCTTCTTAATAGATACAGTATTTCTTTCTTTTGCTATGACTGATGGATCATCATGGAACAAAATTTTAAAAAATCATTGTTTTTATTGTATCTCTAAGCTTGCTTAGAACAACTTCTGACCAGAAAAAATTTTCTATTTTGATATGTAATTTAGAAAGATGCACATGTTCAAGTTTCCCCTTTGGGCTGAAACATATTAAATTGGCTTTTAAAACTTGTTGCCAAATAATGTAACTATGCTGATGAATACCATGTGACCCGTCAGCTGTGCTGCAAATTTGAAGCGCAATTCATTTTGAAGTTGCAGGTCATTAGGTTGATGCAGAGTGCTAGCTCACATGATGGGGAGCCGGTTCCACAATGGTTCACACAAAGCAATACTGAAGTAAGTCTGTCCATGTTTATTTGCTTGTTTTCTAAATCATTTGTTGGTTAAATGTTCTAATTTGCAATCCAAAACAAACATGCGTATGCACGTGTAATTTGTGTCAAGAGGGGTTAGGTATGAAAAGGGTTAACAGATTATTTTCTATCTCTTATTGGTGCTTGTAAAAGGATAAGAAGAGGAAAAGTGGTAGACGGAAGGGGAGTTAGAAAATGCCATTTGGGGGAGAGCCAAGTGGGCCTGCTAAACGAGTGAATTCTTATGCAAATACATGCTAATTTATGCGCACAAGGCAGTGGCAGTGCCGGAGGCTGCTTTGATTGGCAGTTGCAGGTCTGTGTGTGCTGAGGAAGGGACGTTTGGCTCCCGGTGCCTCAGCAAAGTTGGGCACGGCTGCCTCTCTGTGTTCTACATGCTTTGGATCGACCGCCTGCACACGTCTATAGCCCATCCTCTCCACCGGACTAGACGCTCCCACCAACCAATGGGGCTCTGATCCAAAAACCTCTCCACACACCAAGAGTTCAACACAGCCAGCTCCAATTCCTCCATGGCTGGAAGCAGACAGGGCATCATTATAAAATCAATGCCCCAACTTCATCTTGCCTGCCTTCCTGCACGTGTCTGTGTGTGGGGATTCAGGGCTTGTTTGTGTTATTGTACGGGGTGTTTGTGAATGACAAGCACCGATGCAATGCTATACAGTTTCTAATGTGCTAAGAGAGAAGCTCCAGGTAAGGGCCTTCCATTGCTTCAGGAGGAAAACCAGCTAAATGAATGGGAAAACTTGTGCCTCACTGCCAGCCTGAGGAAATGTAAATGCCTTTTGTTTCTGTGGGAAGGTGTTGTCAATGCAGAGCAGGGGTACATCTTGATAACAAAAATATATATTTCTGAACACAAAGTGAGAGTAATTGGGCAGATGCTGTTTATCATTTGTTGCCTATTTTTTTCATTTTGGTGTTTGCAAGTCACAAAAATGGAAAACAAATTTAGGCAGGCAAGGATAAAGCCATTACTATGTCTATTACTCAGTCACACAGGCCCCAGGCCAATAGAAGAACACTTGGAAATCACGAACATAAAATACAATATGTTCTCTAAAAATATACCACATTTTGCACCACCTCGTAAATATACGCTGTTGTGATGAGGTTTCCTGGAACGCAACAACAGATTTTTCCCCTTTTCTTTAATATACTATTTGCAAATAATGCAATCATACTACGGTGTCACAAACATCTCAGTCTAATGCTGCACGCAAATGTTTTTAAACCAAAGCGACTGATAATTTCTAACCTCCCCCCTCGAGCTCTTCCCACATACCAAAACAGAATTGGTATTTTTAAGGTCTGCAATTATACCCTCTGCAGAGAACAGGCAGCGAAATGACTCAGTTGGCACCCCCAACACCCTAATCCCACACTCCCCATGCACCCCATCTCAGCGGGAAATAAAGCAAAACCAGTTATGTGGATTTGGAACAACACATCCAGCCTTTTGTTTGTCACACCTGGGGACCACAAATGGATTCTCATCATACAGAAGATTGAAAATTTATTCTTATTTTCACCTGGATCCCTCTCTCATATTCCTCTCGTAACATTTCACTCATTTTGCCAGCCCATGAAGTGGCCCCCCAAACTACCCCGCACTGTCCTCATACAACTAATCTCCTGTCTTCGGCATTTGATGACAACAGAGACATGAGGTGATGTTCGCTCATCGCCTGCCGTCAAATGTTGGCTTTTTGAAATAGCATGCACGCCCTATGCATATTTCATTCCTGAGTTCAATCACTGCAGAAGCAATGAATAATACATCTTTTATTATATTATTGCAAGAGATTTGTAACACTTGAAACAGAATGCAATATGCAGTTTATCTCCGTACATGGCGAACACAAGGTGCTTCCGTGGCGTCTGTCTGCGTCGCCAGGCGAGAGGGAAAGAAAAGAGAACAGAGGAAACAAGCTCGTGTGACTCCTGACAGTCCATCAACCTCCCGGAGCAATTATTTTCCCAGCTGAGGCACTGGATGCAGAAGCTGGCAATGTTCTTTGGGTGGATGTCGAAGCACTTGAGCAAAGAGTGTAATATTTTTATCATGTCTGTGTCTGCATTGCTTTCTGACACAACATATTGACACAGCTTATGTCAGCACACATTTAGTATTAATGTCTGTCACCAAAAGCTTTGTAATCTGTTGTGACATTTTGGGTGTTTAAGAGGCCGTATCACACAACAGCATCTTGTCTTGCACTCATTCACTACAACACAAAATCAAACATTTAACATAAGTTCAGAGGATCTATTATGTGGATGAATACGCACACACTATATAAAAACATTTAATCCACTTTCAGATGTCTGAATGTAACATGTTCATCTGTTCAAACAATCAGTAAAAAAAAATCACTATGAGAATATCTTCTCACACCAATCATTGTCCTCAGAAAATATATATTTACCCCAGAATTAAAGTGCAAGACTTTTAGAAGATGTTGACAAGATCTGGTAAGAGTCTGTCCTTCTTACTCATGTGAACTCATGCGTAAAAAGTCATTATCCTGAAAGTAACATAAAAAGTCAGACTACAGTTTGCAAATGCACACAGACAATTAAATCTTTAGTCATTAGGTGAAAAAAATCGATGCAACATCTTGAGACATCAACCAGCCTAGCTTGAGAAAGTTTGTCCTCCAAGTAGACAACCATCCTAATAATACCACCAAATTAGTTACAAATGCCTTAATGACAACAAAATTTGTGTTTTGGAGGGATCATTGTGCAACCATAATCTCAGATCCATGAGCAAAGCTCAAAATGTTTTGTGTGAGCAAGGTGGCTTACAAACCTGATTTGGTTCCATCAGTTATGTCAGGAGGAATGGGCCAACCGACCCTCAAGTTACTGTAAGTAGTATGTGAAATAATAACAGAAATATTTGACTCAAGTCATGCTGTTTAAGAGGCAATTTTAGGGAATATATATGACTACTGAAATTCAAAGACATTTAAGAAAACGTCCAAAAAAAATATCTTCATGCTCATTCATCAAATAAAAATAAGGTGGCAATTTTAACTGACTTAACAGGAAAAGCTTAAGTCAGTTAGTTGAATGACATTGAGAAAAAATATGGTCTTTTTATATGGCGTGTGTAAATACCAGGTTTCAACATCAAACAAAACAATTAAATGTTTTCTTTGTCACATTTTGTCATATTTTTTAGTTTGTAATGAACAAATTCCCCTTCTTCTGCACACCAATGTAAAAAATCTGGCATTATTAAAATCCTCCCCCAATCATCAGACGGCTTTATTTTGCAGCCATAGCTGAGGTCCGTTTTGAAATTTAATTTCCTGGAGTACAGGGTCGAGAGCTGATGCCATTTTACATGGAATAATTGAAGTGTTTTATTTTTATTATTTTTCCCCCCTCTGTGAGCTGTGCTGTGAGTGTTTGTCATCGGCCTGCCTCATCCTCTTAGAGTTGGAGGGGTGAAAGCTTGCTGAAGGCCCGCAGAAAACCCTCCAGTCTCTATCGTTTAATTTGACGAGGAGGCGCAAGGTGAGCTGGAAGAGGAAATACGTCTCACTGCTGTTTGCCACTTTAGAGCTCACTCATTGCCTGAGGCTGTTGACCACACCATGTAAGGTTTTATGCTACAAACACGTCGCCACACAGCACTTAAATTACATTTGGGCCTTGGCTGGGGTGAGCAAACGCCTGGCCAGAAATCAATGACTGGATACAAGCCTCAGCGGACATGGGAGGGCGTTAGCTTTCATTCCAAGTATTGATGAATGCCAGGTACATTTTAGCAAACTACTGTAGCTCACTGAGTTTTTGTACACTTCCTGTATTTGAGACAAGACTTGATTTTAGAAATTTACATAAGAGGCTTGAAATTTTTATTTGCAGCTGCAGCAAAAAGACAAGTGTCGCTCTCTTTGCGTCTCTGTCTATCAATATATTAGGTGGGATAGGGGAAATGTTTAAAAAAGAATAAGTAGATGGATAAATAAACATTGTAACCCAGCTTTGCTTCGTTGGTCTGTGACTAACTGGATAGCCTTTAAGGTTTAAAAATCCCACAGTGTGAAACAGACTGGAACACATTGAGCTTTGGCGCAGCAGAATAGATTTTCATTTCCTTAATCAACTTTCTTATTCAGCCCCGTTTTTTTCTAAGGAATTAATATAGATCAGTGTTAATGGGAGCCAAATACGTGAGTGGCAGCATGCAGAGAGCAGGCTCAGTGGAGGAGAGCAGTCTTTTTCTCCTTCACCAGGAGCAGCATCTGTTGCTCTCCTGCTCCAGCACTATTTACAGATAGCTGTCATTATTTACGCCTGATGAGATTCTATCTAATTTGTCAATCCACAGTGTTCAGGGACAAGGACAACGAGAATGAGCAACAAAGAAGTAACACGGAGGGATGATGTACATTTAAGCTGAAGGAAGTATAAGAATGAATTTCCCCCTGTATATTTTAAAGCAGTGGACAAAGCAAAATGTGTCAGACACTAATAAGCTCACATTTAAACAAATGCCAATCCACAGGCGGGAATATTCCCAATGGTCAATTTTATATAGGAATTTCATTTCAGAACGGGAGTAAGTATATCTTTTTTGCTCTGTGTTACTCATCTCATATTAATCCATATGCATTTAGCCAAATTTTTCAAGCTTGCATACCTTTGCATGTTTAAGTAAAGACTAAACATATGCACTAAGATAAGGAGTTCTCAAATTGTTTGGGATTATTTCTCACAATGTTACAGTTCACCTACACGGACCTGTCAACACTGAGCAGATATAACATTATGACCACCTGCCTAACAATGTATAGCTTCATGGACATTACCAGACTACAGCCTTGAAGATGTGCAGTGGTATCTGGCAGCAGGCTGTTAGCAGCAGATCCTTTAAGTCCTGAGTTGATTTGAGCCTTAGAACAGACTTGTTTGTCCAGTAGTATCTGTATTCTACAGATAATTAATATCTGGGGAATTTGAAAAAAAAGTCAACACCTCTATATTTCTTGTACTCCCCAAATTACATTAACATTTTTGTTTTAAGGGTGCATTATTCTGCTAAAACATGAATCACTTTTAATAGATCTTGACCACTACAGACTGGAAACACCCCACAAAAACTGCAAAGTTAGAATTTTTTTTTTATCCTATGCTCACCCAAAAAATGAGGTCTTGTCAAACTTGATCAAATCTTTATACTCATCTATTCCTGTTTATAATGATTCAACTTGGAGGTCAAAACATTTACTTCCTGCTTAATACATCACACCCAACAATAGTTGCCATGATGAAAAGGTTATGCATATTTTTCATATGAGCTGTTAGTGGTTACTATGGTTTGCCTGATAAGTATAAATATCTTAAGTTTGATGCACTAACTCTGAGCTCTTAGCTTTGAGATTGTTATGCATTTAAATGAAAATTTACATTTCACTCTTTAGTGCAATTTTAAAAATATTCAATTCAATTCTGTTTATTTAAAAACCACCAATTCACAACATATGTGTCAGGATACTACAGAAAAAATATAGTCCTTTCACTTTAAAAAGCACATACTTATTATCTGTTTGTGTGTGTATGTGAGGAGAAAAAAAGAAAGGGGAACCGACAAAAAATACAAAACATGTTGCTTGGAATGAAAGTGACAGTGAAACAAAAGAACAAGAAAAGACCGCGACAGAGAAGGAGAAAGTGACAAATGCAACCAGAATAAAATGAGATGACAGAGAGAGGCAAAAAATAAAGAACCAAGGCATGTCGAAAGTGAAATAATAGAGGAAAAAAGGGAGAAAAAAAAACAAAGCGCAAGAAAGACTTACAGATGAAGAAAAAGGGGTGACTTTAAATGGGATTGGCTGTGGCCACAAAAATGATCTCTCTATGATTGCAGTTCTCTTTGCAAATAACATATAGTGTCACTTTTAGTTTGTTCCATTCAGGAGACGGATATTTTTTTCCACAAAAGAACAATATGAATGCAGAAAAAAATATTTAAAAAATACAAAATTGTCAAATTTAAAGAAAAGACACAGCTTTACAACTGGTCTAACCTGCAATATGTCAACTCATCATAGTTAACAGACCTTTAAACTAAGTATA
The DNA here is from genome assembly GCF_003331165.1 of Xiphophorus hellerii. Taxonomy (NCBI): domain Eukaryota; kingdom Metazoa; phylum Chordata; class Actinopteri; order Cyprinodontiformes; family Poeciliidae; genus Xiphophorus; species Xiphophorus hellerii. The sequence goes on along the minus strand of NC_045675.1, from coordinate 7,051,874 downwards.
TATTTAGCTTTTCAAGGCAGACACAGTAATGGACATTGTAGCACTACATACAGCAGTGGTCCCCAACCTTTTTATCACTGCGGACCAGTCAAGGCGTGACAATTTTACTGCAGTCTTTTATCCAACTTTTTTTTTTTTTTTTGTTACGTCTTTTATTGCTTAAAATGAGTCCACAAACTATCACTATTGCTTCTACATCGTCGGACATGTTTGTTATTCTAAATTCATGTATGGTATGTTGGGGTTTTACGGGATTTTCTTCAGGAATCGGGATGTTCATGAGTGAAATCGGTTCTTGTGTGGTGTGTTGCTCCTGCCGTGTGGCTAGACACACAAACCGATCGAACCTGTTGTACTTTTATCAGCTCTGTGTGGTCACAGAGGTTTGAAAAATCGGCCGACAATGACTTAAAACTCATGGGCCTCTATTCCTCTCAAAGTCAATCATTTGAATTTCTCTCAGACCAATGCCCTACGCTCTCTGACTCTGGTCGATATGGTAACATTTACATATCCCTTCAAAATAAGATACAGATGCGCCACAAAAACAAACATTTTACTTTCATGAAAATTTTAACTCATGATAACGACAAATTAATGGGAGCCCTGCGCTTGTTTCTCTGCAAAGAGACGCTTCCGTCTGGGAGTGAAGGGAAACAATAACTCAAAGTGATGAACAGGGTATTCATGGTCTCTAAGTAGTGAAGCAGTTTGAAGGCTTCATTGCCTCATTAACGAGCTGGTCACCATATCATGCAGAGCAGGCTTGGAATATGGGAATCACCTACTTGGATAAATACATTCTCCTGTCTCTGGGCCTTTTCCCCTTTGCAAAGAAACTTTCCAAAGACATTTGTTTACTCATTACTCATTTTGCTACCAATAGGCTCAATGTTGGCGTGCAAGACGAGAGAATCCGGTTAAAGAATTTTCAAAATAAAAACTCCTCCAGACTCACATAATACATAAAACGGAAATATTTAATTATTTCTTGTGCGGCCCGGTACCAATTGGTCAATGGACCAGTACCAGTCCACTGCCCGGGTACCACTGACCTACAGCACATACTGCCTCAAGATAAACCAGCAAAGTCTTCATCTAAGATCACAGCTTTTTACGTGTTTCGTTGGTAAAACAGTAACAGTTTTCTACCTTCACAAACTGACTTATTCAGGTGTCAATCATGCTTTTATAGTCCAGCAACAGATCACATTATCTAAAATAGGATGTTTTTCCACAGTCTACATGCGACACTCACACGTATACACATACACATAGTACAGATCTCCCGTTTTGCCAGAGGATAACCCTATGGTGATATAGCCTTGCAGGGTGCAGCATCTATAAGCTTCTTTTTGTCTATTGAACAAAAGCATTTCACTCTGGAAGATTACGGTCAGGGGCGATTAAGATCTCTGCCTCACTGAAGAAGGGGGAAAGGGGAAAAAGGAGACATGCTCTGTGTAACCTCAAAAAGAGAAAGAAGCAAAAAACGGCGGAAGAGATAAAACAGATGAAAACCTTCCTTCACTCCAGAGCCCCCGGCTGCTCAGTGGGTGTGGCAATCCCTGTGCACGAGCAGCATCATTGGTTTCTCCGACTTTGAATGGATCTCTTTCTCCTTGTCTCCTTGTTTGTAACTTTCTCCCCACTGAATCTCCTTGCATCTTCTTTCACCTTACTGCTTTCAAAAAGAGATGAAATATCCCTTGTGTGTTTGTCCTTTGCTTTGATCTTTCTACAGTCAAAGTGTTATCAGTTGCACTGTGGCACCAAGTGTTGCATTTTATGATGTTTGAGGCTTAAATTTGAGTTCAGTCTTCTGTCACACTTGTAAGTCTGTCCTGGTGAGTGAGTGCTTTAACAATATGTTTGAAATATCGCTTTGAAAATTTCTCTGATCCTTTCTATTATCTAGAGCTTTTTATGAAGTACAATGACACCAACAACTTTGCAGCGCAATAACTCAGTCAGAAATATGTGAAAGGACTTGTAAGCATGCCATGTAATTTAACAATATAATTCATGTTTCAAATAAGTTATATTTCTCTTGTAGAGCTAACTTCTGCTCAATTTGTTCCATTTTCTCTTAGGTTATGATTAGGGCCACTTAATTGCTTTAGAGATTCAAAGTGGAATAAATGACTTGAACAATATAAGATTTTGAATCACTGAAAATTTTTTGCGAAGGATTCTGTTCATGGTGTTTGTGGACAGGATCTCAAGGGAAAGAAGGGTGTCTGGTTTACGAAAATCTCCCAAACCAGACACCAGACAGGGTGCCCTTGTAAATTGTGCAGATGATGGGGTTTAGATGTTGTTTTCAAACCTTGAACTTCACCACGGATTGTAGCAATTCACAACCCAAGTGCAAAATGATCAGTGTCAGGGTCAGCTATTCTAAGTCTGAGGCTATGGTTCCCTACCAGAAAAGTGTAGATTACTCCCTCAGGGGACTGGAGTCAAGCAGAGATCTTGGGGTGTTGCTCATGAATGGTGGTAGTATGGAGAAGAAAATCGACACAGGTCTCCCCTGAAAGTATGTAGGTGTTGCTCAGGTCTGTCATGGGAAAGAAGGAGCTGAGCCAAAGGGCAAGATTCTTGGTTTACCAATACATGTTCCAAATCTTGCTTATGGTAGTGAATTATGGATCTAATTGAACGAACATCCTGGGTAAAAGAGTTAGCAATGAGTTTCCTCGGCAAGATGATCGGAATTAGCATTTGAGACAAAGTGAGGAACTCCCTTATTTCCGGGGAGCTCAAAATAGAGCTCTTTCAAATCAAAGGAGTCAGTTGAGGAGTCAATTGAGGTGTCTGATTGAAGTGCCTACTTGAAACATTCTTTTGGAAGTTGTTCAGGCATGTTCCTATTAGGGAAAAACCACAAACCCACCAAAAGGGCTATATAGCTCTTTTGGTATTCAGAGGACTCATGCAGAATATAGTTTAAATAATTTTTTACAACACTGTATAAGTCCAATCATGCTATTCATGACCCAAACAAATTTACCTATGTTAAGCTTCAAGCATTAAAGGTAGCTTTAGTGTATACTTTTTCATTCTTTTGCCAAATGTTGCTATGATGCACAACACAAGCAAAAGTAAGATGCCAAATGTCAGTATTGGTGAGAAGATTAATACTCTGCCCTGAAATGTCACAAGTAAAAATGTGGATGCTGCAAACCACAGATTCCACCGAGTCGAATTTAAAATTTGCCATAGCAAGGATCATTTTCTGTTAAGCTTACCAAGAAGCATGCTCTCTTACTATTACTTGGATCCAATACTTTCTTCTAGCATCTCTCTCTCTAAAAAAAATCTTCTACTCCAATTTGGGAGAATCTTGAGACCACTTAAATAAAAGTCCCCAAAATAAAAAAGAAATTAAAGATAAAAAGAATTGCTAAACTACCATTCACCCATTATATTCTTTCTGCCTCTTCTTGTTTCATTCTCAGTTACTTGATGTTAGACACATTTTCTGCCACTTAGGATCACTATCTGGCCAAAACATCCATTTTAAAACCTTAGTCAAGAAAAGAACTGCCATTTAAGTAACTTGAGAAGGTCATTACATTTTACTGTTGTCTTGATAGAACTATACAATGAACAAGACAAGGACTTTGGTGAGCATCTATATATGTTGTTTTATAGAAGAATATATCTTAAAAATGCTTTTGTGTCTATTAAATACTTCCACTAGAGTCTATAATGTAAATGATCACACAAGTGATTTAATACTACAAATATTTTGTTTATTATTTTCTCACTGAATGTATTTAAGCCGTTTACCACTTGGTTTAAATTCAATCATGCAAAATTGCAGCACCTTATATTGTTCCAGATTCCAATTTATCAGGAAAATATCTGCACATTCTGAAAAAAAAAATAACTTGAAGTGGAATGGAATAAGGTCAAATCATCACACAACATGAGCAGTTTGTCTCATAAAAATGTCCCTTTTTGCAGTAGTTTGTGTTTTAACTGGAGTTCGCAGTCCGTTTTCTGCTCTATCTCAGTGCAATGAGGCCATATGGCAAACAACCCCTTACTTGTGTGTGCTCCTCCACCTCCCATCTCTACTCAGTTCAAAACACACACTCACTCATACAGGGAAATGGGATGAGCAAAACTACAGGGTAGCACTGGCTTCTGGTATAATAGGGTATTGCTGGGTGGGTGACCATAGCAGATGTCTCTCTGTTTCCCTCTCTGCCCCTCATACCCAACACTCCCGGCAGTACTCTGTGTCAAGGCAGGCCAGTGCACCACTCTGGGCACTGTAACACTCCACAATGAATAAAACCTATTCACTCACTTGTTATCTATTGAGAATAAGCATCTCTGCGGTGTTGGCAAGATGGGGTCAGAGTTGGCCAGTAACGAGGAGCGGTGGCGCAAGCAAAGAGCAGACAATAAATCTTTCCTGTGCTTCTGGACCCAAAAAACCCCAACTCACTGAAGCTTGTTTTATCAAATAGTCCAAGTTGACCTCAAAAGTGCATTAATGCCGATTTCATATGCAAAGACATTCACTTTTATTAGAATAAAGGGGAAGCAACAATGGTACTGATGGCAATACAAAGGATGGGAATGGGGTGAGCTGCAAAAAAGGCTATCCTGGTATGAGTTTTCAGATGTACATTTATGCCTTTTGATGCATGGTAGTCTCCACAGAGGACAGCTAGTCAAAAGCTATTTTCTTCTATGTGGTCGTTGATTGTATAGAAGGCACTTCATTGGACTGTAGTGGACCAATTAATACACCACCTTCTACTGCATAAAAAATTCAAATACACATACAAAAGTCAGTTAAAAATACACTAAATACTAAAGATGTTGAGGAAGCAAAGATTTGCCAGCTAACAAAGCTCAAGAGGAAACAAAAGCAAACCTTTAGATATCTGGAAGCTCAAAAAGAACATGCTCTGGTTTGGGAGCTGGATTTTGTGCTTCTTGGTTACACTGACGGATACCAAAAAAATATCTTAAAAGAGTTTATCCTAATTCATGCATCAAAGGGGTAATAGCCGTTAAATGCAAATATAGAAAAGGAAACAATTAAGTACAATTATTATTACTATTACAAGTATATTTTACATACTGAAATACATTTACTTAGTAGGCCAGTTTGAAGCTCCTAGTAGAAAAACTATTAAACTGACACAACTGTCAAACTTGGATGGGAGACACACTTGCTTTGTCCTCAGATTATTGAACTACTTATGCTGCTTTTGGAGTTCAAATTGCATTTCAAACTGATGAGTAAACAAAGCCGTAGAGATAAAGGCATCTGGTGTGAGAACTGTCTTTGTGGCATCGGTGTCTACAGCGCGTCAAATTGTCGTTAGCAGATGGCTGCAGCATAGTTTCCCCATAAGGCAACCTGCTTTAGACTGTTCCCCCAGAGACGTGAAACCAAAATGTTAAAATAGCAAAAAGCTTTTGTTTCTTCATCTAAGTCGCCTTTAAATCTTGGTTTCCATTGCTACGAACGCCAAATCAACCCTGCCTTCAAAACCTCATCAAACTTTACTGGAAAGACTGGTGGTAGAATGCCAACATGAAACAATGGATGAAGGGGAAATTAAAAAAAAAAGACTATTGGAGGCATCTACTGCCTTTGTTGGCACATAAACACTCATGATTCATGGCTAAGGTCAAGAGAATCGGACAGGGCCAGACTAAAGCTTCCCGGTGGTGAATGGTCAGTCTTTGATCAGACTTTCTTGTCATTTCTGTTGTGAAGGTGACCCAGACAGCTCAACCCCAAAGACTCCCGGGTGTCTTTGGTTTTAGACCAGTTGTTGGAAAGCATTCATCTTTTCTATTCAACCTTCAAAACAAAACTGGAGGAAATCTTAACTTTCTGGCCATGTCAACCTCTTAACATGAGGTCATGATCTTATGTATTCAAGCAAAGCTTTTCAAAGCCTTAGCATGTTCTTGATGAAGGCCTATCACAAAGATGGAGAGACTCACACAAAGAGCATCGAGATGAGAGACACACAAAGCAGCACAGCCACACTATGGTGCCCTTTGCGGGTAACCCTGGGTCCAATCGGTATGATCCGATGTTAAGCAATCTGCTCTTTTTCTCAGTCCCCCTGTTTTGGCTTTTCAACTAATGCAATATAGGCTGACACTCAAGTTAATTAAGATTTTAATCCAGGGTGAAAGTGTCAGTGCAAAACCTTGTAACAAAGACAAATTCAGGCACATCAAGACAAGAGTGAAAAAGGGAATTTGGATATACACTATTCAACACGTAACGTCCCATTCGCCATCCCATGGGTCAGATTAAGTCATTCACTTTGCTTAAAGATCGGAAATATCTTGACAAGAGGCCTGTTTTCACCATGTAAAACAGTTCGATGCCATCTATAGCTCGTGATGAGTTCATTCCCAAACACAAAATGTGTAATCAAAAGCCATGTCTGATGTTGTAAACATGAGGAAACAAATTACTTGCGATAGAAGAGGAGCGACAACCCATGACTGACTAGAGGAGAAGACGGATGAAATTGACTTGGAGACATTTGAATGCCTTTTACGTCTCAAAAATTCTCTCACAACTTCAAAATAGGACAGCTTGCTACACTTCTATTTGGAGATGAAATATGAGCCTGCACAGAGACTGATTTTCTCCTCATGCTTTTCCATTTAGTTCTGAATCAGATTTGAGGAACTTTTCTCTATCAACGTGTCCCTGGGTTCAGGGCAGGCAAGATGAGGACCTTCAGAGAAATGAAGTTGGATTGAAAATACGAGCCATCCGTCCCACTGGCCTGATATCAGATCAGGCAGCAGCCTGCTGGAGAGGCAGCGGCCTATCCCGTATTAGGAGGGTTCACCTACGTGGCAGGGTGTGTATGGCGGAATAAGTGGGACATCTCCCAGCAGGCTGTGAGAGCACTGGCCAATAAATGATAAAAGAGCAGGACTAGTCCCCACGCTGCCTTATTGAAGTTTACCTTTGTACATTTACACCGAATCCCAATTTGCCATCCCTGCATTTTTTTTAAGCTTATAACATTGGCCCTCTGGAAGTCTGGGGACCATCAGACATATCTAGAACATTTCTTAGCTGTCTGGCCTTTATCAGCAAAGATAAAGGAGATTAAATTGAGCCTTAGGAAATGTACTGCAAAAAAACAAAAAAGGTTTCTAACATGTGCCTCAGATGACTATCTGAAGACTGAGTGAGCTGTTATGCATTTACAAAATATTGAAGAGAAATTGGTGTTCAAATCTGACGGGGCAGTTTTAGCTGAAACCTCCGTAGAGACACTTTACAGGCTCTTGGCCTAAGATTAAAGGCCCTGGATCATCTTTAATTAGATAAGATTGGCAATTTTTTTTGCAGATGAAACAACTTTCTCATATTGCTATGATGAGCAAAATGTTTAATTATACAGTTATTAAGCTTTTATACCCCCTGGTGAGGCCCATAGATGGCTATAGGTATGACATGGGAATGGGATATAATTTAATGGATACAGTGTTGTTTCCTTTATTTACTTTCATTCTTGCACTATTGTATATAGATTGGAATTCACAATAGATGGACACCTTGCCCCAGATTCTCAATTTAAATTAGTTACACGATCTGACTTGAACATTTGAACACATTAATTTGCCTTGAGTTTAAACTTTCCCTTGCATCCATATCTGGCTGCATGCTCAGGATCATAGTCTTGCTGGAAGGTGGAGTTTTTAAACAAAAGCATCACCCGCTGGTAATGCTTTTGTTTTTCTTTTTCCCAGGGCTTCCCGCTACTAGTCACGGTCTATTGTGATATCAACTCTGAACAGTTTGCCTGTTTCTGTAGGGAAAAAAAAACATTCCCACAGCATGTCACTGTCACCATTGCTTTGCTGAGCAAAAGGTGCATTCATGGTGGTGTGCCATGCTACCTCTCTGCCACAAATAGTGTTTTACATGTAGGCTTAATTCTATACAAGTTTGTGACAAGATATAAATTTAATTTCTTATAGCTTAATTCTTGTCATTTGTTTATAAAAGTTTAGATTTACAGAAGGCATCTCAAACGGTTGTCTTATCAACTGATTATCCCACCTGAGCTGTGGCTTTCTGAAGCTCTTTCAGAATTACCATGGCTATCTTAGCTGCTTCTCTGTTTAATGCTCTCCCAGCCAACCAGTCAACTCAGATGATGGTTTTAACTATACTTCATGAGATGTTGTAATTAAATATTTTATAATTAGCTGACTTTTTTTAGGCATAAAGTTACAATGGTTTAGAGGTTTTGAAGTAAAGAGTGGTAGAACACAAATTACAATTTTTGATTTTATTCATAAAAATTTCAGAAAATGATGTATCTTTTTTCTTCCACTGTTTGGCTACTAGTAGTTATTTTGTGCTGGGTTAGCAAATAAAATTCTAAGAATATGTAAGAGTTTGTAATTTTAATGTTAGAAAATGTGAAAAAATTAAAGTGGAATATATTTATTCCACTTCATGGTTTTGTTTTTATTTTCTAACATCTAACGCTTGCAAGCAACTGTATTTAATTATAAGAGTCTGACAGTTAAAGGCTCATACATGGCATTAGCTTAGTGTTTTCAACTCTAAAAATGAAAACCACAGACACTTTTTCATTAATTGGGTAAACTTAGAGCAAATGTTAAAGTAAGAACACATTACTTTTGCATGATTAAAGCTGAGAAGGCATAAGCCTGATAATACTCTGACCTTACAGGCTGACCGGAAAAACCTTAATCATATTTACTTCGATTTCAGAAATAAGCACTTTAACTTAACTCGGATATGCAAATCCTACCTCATAGCAGCGCCTAAAAGACAAACTCTCTGTGATGTGTGTTTTGCTGTTAAGTTCAGCTCAATACCTTTCCACTTAATATGCTGCAAAGTTAATCAACACTGGTTGAAATCCGAGAGATCACAGACACTTTAGCTCCTGATGCGGCTGATGTTCCTCAAAGGCAATGGCTGATGGATCTCCTGTGTTCATTATGGAGAAAAAGAGTTCTCTTTAATCAGCCTGGGAGTCACTCATCATGAAGACGTGCTGCCATGCGTATATGCACGTTTAGGGGTGCTTCACCACTCGCTTACAGTGAGTTATCCTTGCAGTAAAGCTTATAAAGGAAAAAATAACCTTCTGCTGTACGATCATAGTATAAACATTCAAAGCATGAGAATATCTATAGATGATCTTTAAAAGTTTACTTTTTAACATTAGAAAGCTGCCTTGAAAGGTAATTGTGAAGCAGGGGCGCAACTACATACTTTATGCAAACATGTCCCCCTCCCCCACTATGACATAAACTTGTACAACTCATCTTTAATTAAAGTATCAATAATAATAAAATATGTGAATAAATTGCTGCTTACAGGGCAATTAAAAAGAATGAAACAAAAAACAGGACAATATTTCATCATTTAATATATAAGTCAGCCAAAGAGCCACTTCTGTTAGCCTGTGTCTAGAATCTATAGGCTGCAGGTCTGAGGCATTTTGTTAGCATGTTTTCTATCATTCTTATAGCTTGATAGGAAGCCTTATCCAAACTGGCCACCCACATTAATAAAATGGTGAAATAATACTGACCAAAAAACACTGTATTAATAAAAGATAAAAGTTTTTAATGCTGAAAAAATAAACGGTTTTTCTTCACAATATTTATTAATTTATTTATTAATTTATTTGTATGATTTGTTCTTTAAATTGCGATTTATATTATTTTTCGGTTTCAGGAAATGACTGAGGGATGAAGAGAATGATGTCTGGTTCTGATGGGTCTGCGGTGTTCCTCTCCTGACCCATTCTGTCTGATATCAAACAACTCACCGGCGCCACTGAATATCGCCGGCCCATTTTTTTTAAAGCCCCTATTAAACTTCACTGTAATTGTTTAGCCTGGGATGTGCAACTTCCCACTAGCGTCTGTGTTTTTACTTCTAAGTATGGTGTAGTACTGGCTGGATATTTTAAAAAGACGCGGGTTGATAGCAACTCACCGCGGCTGCGTAGTGTCCGTCTCTAAGCAACCATGACAACAGTGTCAGTTCGTGGGGGGGGGGTCCTATTTAGGTCCCGCAACAACAATTTAGCTGACCTTAATATTTCACGTGTTTTGTTTTGGTCATTATTATTATACTTATTGTTAAACTGTGTGTGATAGGTGTGTCTACCAGACATTTATAGCAATAAGGAATAAATCGCATCCCGTATTGGTACAATACAGGGCGGAGACAACAACAACCACCTGTCATTTTAAGCTAGCTTAAGCTAATCTGAATATTTACAACTCTCTTCTTGATAGACTGACATTACTTGCGAACTGTCTTTCAACCACTTTGAAAAGCTTTTCTTCGTCTCTCCAACATCTTTATCCCTCCCCCCCTTCCGTTTTCTGCCCCAGAGTTTTTTTCTGCCGCCCCATCTTTAGCTCCCTGTTGTCGAGTGCATTACTACAATTCAAATTTAAAAGAAAAGAAAAAAAAACGCGCTTCTGCGTGTTCTCAAAGGGAGGCGTGCCCAAGCTACCTGTATGGCAGGGGAGAGCAGCTGGCAGCACTGTTATTGATCATTTCATATACAAACAGCTGTTAAGTACATAAAATGCTGACTAGAAAAAATAATTCCCCATATTTTTTAGTGCAGCGCCCCTATGAGTTGCATACAGTGCATACCCACTTTTTGTGCCACTTTAGTGAAGCCTTGTCACTCAGGGTCAACTTTGACAAGCAAGTTAGCTGCTACAGGCAATCTATGTATGGCAGAGCATTAGTGGGCAGTTTACACTTATAACAGACTGGGGGATGTTAAGGATCAATAAAATGTAGATAAAAACATGCGTCTTTGGTTCTGTGCTGTGTCACAGTTAAGGCGGCTGTTTTGGAGTTTGTGTTTGTGTATGCATTTGTGTGTGCATGCCAATCTCTCTGGCTCGTAGACAGGCGTACACAGATTTAATCACTCCCCAGGCATAGTGTGGGGGAGGAAGAGGAGGCTGTGAGGCAGATAGGAACAGACAAATGCGACAAGGCGAAAGAAGGAGGGAGCACGATCGTCCTGGATGCCAGCTCTACTGAACAATAAATACAGACTTGTACAAATGGTGCCATCAGGCGCAACTACATATGTACATTAAAACACTGCATTTGCGTACTAACTTTTTTTTTTTTTCTTCATATGCCCTGTCTTGGCATTTCAGGCATACCATAGAGGTTGCCTAAATGTGCCAGGCCAGTTTGTGTGTGTGTATTATAATCTTTCAGATAATCACCAGATCAAACCGTATGTGTGGATTCCACATGTGATATTCTGTCTGGTTAAATAGGTTGTTTATTGCATGCAACCTTGCCTTTGTGAGTGTAGGGGGGTGTGTGTGCAGACTGAAGGGGTGCACAGTATACATTTAGTTTCAGCTGGAGGTCACTGACAGAGAACGGGGCGGCAATGGGCCTGGGAAGTGAGGAAGTTCTGTAATCTCAGAATGTTTAACTCAATAAAATAAATGTCACTCTGCTCTAAGTAGACTTCTATCCCAGCATTGACCTAATGAGAGACAGACTGTGGCAGCAAGATGTTAAGATCACTGATTGGCTCTGCATCAAGACGAGAATGCAAGAAAGCATTCAAACAAGTGGAAAGAGAAAAATCAGTGACTGGTGAAATGTCTGAGTGGCCGGTAAAAAAATTTCTCTACCAGCTACTGTGACTGGTGGAGAAAATTTTTAATTTCCACCCCTGGCTGTAGGAATAAAAGTTTAAATGAATGAGTTTAAGATAAAGCACTCCAAAAGTTCTTGGATCAGTCATTGACTGCTGCCTCCCTTCAAGGAGACAAACAATGAAACTTGTATCTATAGGAATATGTGTATGTAAAATTTGAAACCTAACTTTTTCTAGTCTCCTTTCACCTTTATTTACCTCTAGAGTTTTTTTTTGTGAAGGGAAAACTTTTTCTATCTTATTAAGGATATGATGTTAAGCACTGATGGAGCTCAAAGTCTTGCTTAAAACCTTGATTAGCATCCTGGTGGATACTACCTGTGCTCTTTGATACACAGAGGAAGAATAAAATAAGGTATAAAAATAAAGTTCAGCTAGGTGTGTCTTAAAAATATTATCAATGCATTCTAAAAGACTTCAACAGGATTTCATTTTGCCTAAAAAACATTTTAACTTGCACTCTAATGAAAGATAAAATAATACATAAATAAATAAACAATAAGATAATCTTTAATTAATTGTCACCCACAAAATGTTTACCTGTTACCCATGTTTAGCATGGGTAACATATGTTTTCCATTTCACTGATCTTCATGGACACACCTATGTCCTTGTGTATCCATGAGTTCACTGATGTCCTTATGGCCGTTAAGGGGTTACATGGTAAAAGCTTTATATGCAAAAATGTTTCTCCACTAATCTTTTTCATTAGTTACATGACTGTGGAAAATACCACGTGGTTTACATTTTGTTTATTGTTTTAAGGCTTTGCAGTTGGTACTACTGCATTATGGCATCTTGCATATCACTTGCATCATCTCACCTCAGTCAGAGCATGGAGGTCTACAAGTTACATGCTGTTGGCTGATTTTTAAATAGACTGATTTTTATTTTTATTCATATTGGGTTTTTATATTATTTACAATTCTTAACACAATTCACAGCTACAAATTATACTTAAATATTTTACTAATATTTCACATGACTTGACTATACTTCCCTTGAGAACTAAGTCCATAAAGAAAGTAACTTTCAAAGACAAATGTGGTTTAACAAAAAATTATTAAATTCAAAAGGCAAACAAAATTAGATATACAACACTTCAGGGCTCACTTTTCCTTCTTACTGCTTTGGAGACAGTTTTGTATTCACTTTCTGCGGAAAGACAAATTTCATTAGGGAATTAGCATTCTTTTCAGGATGACCAGATGCTGTTACCTGCTCCAGCCTACTACATAGTAATTCAAACAATTACATTAAGAAAATCATTATATTAAAATAACTCAATCTTTTGCAGCTTTAAGATTACAGTGCAAAAATTAAGGTGGAGTTGGTTGAAAACCTTTGCTGGAATTGTAGCCAATTCTCACCACTGGTATGATGATACACAGCCACTCCCAAACCCTCGGGCTTCCTTTCTCAAGTTAATGTTTTGAAAACTAGAACTGACTATAGAGAGTATACACACTTGAACCTAGCAAGGTAACAAAAGAAAATAATAATCAGAAAACAACAAAAGAGTTAACACTGACACCATAAAATCAACAAAATGCTCCTGTCTCTTTTTTTCTTCTATTTCTCTCCCACAGCTGTTAGTGGGGTGGTACCAGCATGTGACAGAATCAGACCATATGATCAATCAGGACACAGTGGTGACAATAAGGACCAGTGGATGAAAGATTACCAACATACACACACGTATGTACACACCCTCAGATTACTGTGAGTATTTAAACTGGAATATACCAAAGACATAAAATGTAATAGGAAAATGAAAGTAACTAAAGGCTAACAGTTGTATTATTATTATTTTTTTTTCCATTAAAACTCATCTCCCCTAGTCTTGGTTTTTTGACACGGCAGACTTGCAGGGTGAGAAAGGAGCTTAAAGAGTGACCTGGGATCCTCCCAGTGAAATGTCTCTAATCAGCCTCGGGGGGTTTAGCATCCTCCCTGGGTTCTGGCTGAGCTGGGAGCCGTGGCCTGGCACACTGCAAGGCTGACAGACTCACTTCCCAGACATCAATACCCAGACTTCTTTTAAAGTGTGACACGTTGAGAGGCTGACAAGGAATTCTACTTCTGAATTCCCAGAGAGGAGATTTTTTTTTTTTACGTGACTTTCTGGTGAAACTGGCTGACACACAGTGCGTGACTGAACATCCTATGTGGTTATGAGCGTATGTTGCTTTAGATTACATCAGCCATACCTTCATCACGCTTGAGAAGAGGATAGCGGAGGGAGATGAGAAGAGGACAGGCGTGTTCAATATATGGCCAAACAATGCCATACTGTATTGTTCTAAAAGTACATTTATGCTAAAACTTTGCTTTTTTAGCATCTACAGCCATAATTGCCAGACATTTGAAGAGCAGAAGCATCTATAAAATGCATATATTTTATCAAAAATATTCACAACAAAACATTTGAAAAAGTCATAAGATCCAGGGGAGCGAATGTTTAAAAGGTGAATGCCAAAACTACCTCTTTCAGAGTTGTTTCTGTCACTGCAAAACTATCTTTGCCATTCATCCTCTCTGACATCTGGCACCAACTGAGTAAAGATCAGCGCAGATCAGCTCTGTAGCTTTAGGGGAGGTCAGCAACTGGGGCCTGAGTAGTGGGCCATCAGGGAGGTTGTTCTGCATACTGAGCAGCCTGATTAGGCAGAGGAGCAGGCGGGGGGACTATAGAAGGACAGTGGGAAGATAGGCATGACAGCATACACCCCTGCAGCTCCTTGCCTCCAAAGACTAGGTAACCAATGAAAACTCACAAGCCATACACAAACAGTTATTTAAACTGCTTTGTTCTGGTTTTAATGTACTCCATATATATAATATGCATCATGAGATTTTAAAAGCCACATAGTACTGCAGTCAGAATCAGATTGTTCACTTTGATAGACACCTTATGGGCAATTTATGAGTACCAAATTATAACAAAAAATATGGTGTAAAACCTTGTAAAAATTTGTAATGTCATACTTAAGAATTTAACGTTCTTCTAACAAGATTCTAGAGACAGTTCCAGAGTGACTCTGACTGTATAAAGTGCAGAATAACATCATGTAGCCCCTCACCCACCTGTTGTTGCAGGTGGGTATCTGGCTGAAAAATAAGAACTCTTTTATATACAGTACAGACCAAAAGTTTGGACACAACTGTGTGTCCAAACTTTTGGTCTGTACTGAGTTCAGACCAAATGTTTGGACACACCTTCTCATTGAATTCAATGAGAAAGTGTGTCCAAACTTTTGGTCTGTACTGTATATATTGAAAATGTAAATGATATCTATCCTCCTATTAATACATAGAATCCCATTAATTACTATATACATTTCACATTGTCAAATACTGTAAAGCTTAAGGAAGCATATATATACAGTACAGACCAAAAGTTTGGACACAACTGTGTGTCCAAACTTTTGGTCTGTACTCAATACAGACCAAAAGTTTGGACACACTTTCTAATTGAATTCAATGAGAAGGTGTGTTCAAACTTTTGGTCTGTACTGTATATATATATATGGCATTTAGTAAAGTACAGGTGAGTGTTCGGATTGCAGCATTGCTAGTGTGATAGATAATTTGTGTAATAGCTCTCCCTTCCGTCTCACCAGTCATTCTTGTTGCCACCCCATGCACCAAAATCATTCAGGATGGGACAGTGCAAGGTGCATTATGGTAATAGAATGGGTTTCCCAGGGGTTACAACTAATATGAGAGTCGCAAATCCACCACTGTTTGAGGATATTGTTGCTGCAACAATCATATTGTTTTTGACGTACACCGATTATTTCTTATTCCATTCACTATGAGGCGGAAAGTGAGGGCTGTATTATTCATGACATATAAAATGAACAAATTTTAGTCTGTAATTGCATGACTTTCTTATTTAGTTTCCAGCAACACATTGTTGTGTGCACTTTTTGAAAGGGCTGTGTCAACGGCTCTCGTGGTTACATGGTTACATACCTGAGCACCCATACATTTAGGGAAGAAAAGGACCTAAGACTCCAAAGAGCAGGAAGAGAGGAGAGACAGAGCGGGAGCAGGAGAAGTGGAAGGGTGACCCATCCGCCGAAATGATAATGAAAGAATAATAATAGAGTACAGGATGAAATTACTGAGCTTTACCCACAATATCTTCTCTCATTAGAGGCAGCACTAATGTTGCCGTTTATGCTTGTGTTCTACCCCAGCTCCCCCTAATTAGGCGTGAGCTTCTAAAAATAACTTACAAACTAAATAGTGGCATGAAAGTACATGCAAATCTGTTGATGTAGAGGAATAATGGTGGCAGGGTAGAGGAGAAGTGGGGAGGGGATTAGTGGTGCGATACAGACTAAAGTAATTGAGTTGGGTTGTGTTGACACCCAGGCGCAGTCAGAGGGCCTATGTTGTGGAACGTGCTGTGTGCGTGCATGCATGCTACAAGGCTCAGGCAGCATTTGTTTTGTGCGGCTGGTGTCATGGTAAAGGTGTTAGCTCTGGATAAAAGGCTGGAAAGATACTAATCCCTGCATTACTTCAGAGAAGAGGAGCAGGGTGGAACCTTCCTCCTGTGAAACAGCATGGACAATCTGTTGCAACACCTGAGCAGGGCACAGTATGGACAGAAACAGGGCGCAGGGCTTGGCACCGCCATGACAAAAAGCCCTCAGGCATCCTTCAGGAGCAAGGAAAGAACACATTTTTTAAAGCATGCTTTTGAGAAGTAAATAAAATTAATGCACACTATTTAATGTCATGTCAAAGCGCCAAATGTTCATAAAACCACAGGTAGACTTTTACTGCATACATACAGATCCTCATCTTCAACCTGCTGGAAGCCAGAATACCCCGAGGTTCAATTTAAAACACAAAGAGATCTTTGCAAGAGTCGAATTGAAAAAGGAAACGTTAAAGCTCTGAGGAACAGTACTAAACAGTGTGCAACAACCAAGTCCAATTTTAGTGAGAAGAATTTATAATAAATACCTGAACCTTCACAGGGCTACTGTTTAACAAAAAGGTTTTTCAATAAAATCAGACTTAAATCAAAGTATAAAGAAGAGATAAATAATACAATGCATTTGCTACGCAGTTTAAATCATTCAAAAAGATTGTTCAACTTGGCTTAATACAGACTGGAAAGTAAATGTACGAGCAAAATATAACATTAATCTAAAAAAGAAAGACACAAGTTGTCGTTTAATGATCGTTAACTAATTTTTCCATCCCTAAGCAAATGCTCAACATACAACAAAAACTTGCCACATAAGTATTGTTAATTCAACAGAGATGTGTTTTTAGCAGATTGTAAAGCAGAGAAAATCACAGGTCAGTTTAGAAATGTGTTTTTTTACTTTTAGAAATATTGTTGGCAAAGTGCTGAATATGCTAAAGTGAGACTGCATTTTTCAGGTCTTTCTTTCTATTTGAAAAAGATGAAAGTGCAGCTACTTTGATAATCTCATCCTTTATGACAAGCAGACATTATTTTTCACAGTTGTTTCTGTATTTGCTTTACCATTTGTTGACATGTTAGAAAGCTGGTCAGTGTGCCAGGTCACTGTGACCATAGATTAGGAAAGAAAAACTTTATTTGAACAAGGATACTGGTTTAGTGCTGGCTTGAACATCCCAAAAATGTAAAGAATGAAAAAAGCAATGTGAAAAGTGTTTATGATTTCTATATTCAAAGTTAACGTGCTATACCTGGAATACAGGGTAAGGATCGTGTGACCACCTTGCTTTCCAGGTTCTTGGGAAATTTTGTTGAGAAAATTGCTTTAATTTTCTCAACAAAAAGATTAGAGCTTTTTTTTGCTGTATAACCTCTATAATACCTTATACCTTATCTGTACGATGCCTTATAAAAATAAGGTATAATATACAGATAAGGTATATTATATCTTATCTGTATATTATCATCATAAAACAAATCATAAAACTGTCAAAATCCCAGTCACTTTTCCCCAATGTTAGATATTATTTGAGCACTAGTGAGTTTAAATTTGTTCACTGAGCAATATCACCAGAGGATCCCAAATCATTGTTATGATAATTATTCCTCAGTGAAATTATGCAGATGAAACAAATGAATGGGCAAAAGTTTTTGTGAGTATTACACCAGGGAAAATTATTTATTTTCTAGTTAGTGATATTAGAAGAATCAATGTCTGTGAGCCTCACAGATAAAGGAACAAAAAAAATAGACTAAATATCCCTCCCAAGGATATCTGAAACCCCAGATGGAAAATGAGAAAAACCCTTTATCACTGTGCACTTTTCTCACGCATTCCAGAAAATCCCACCAGCTTCAAAGAGCTGCTGAAACCTAAAATAGCTCAAAAACATTGCGTTGTAAATTTACCAGTTGCATTACAATTTTTGTGACTGCAAAAGTAGAGGTTTATTACAGTGTGTGTTCAAAGAGTGTGATGACTAATTTCTGCCTTGAATTCAGTCCATTTGGTATCACTTCCAACCCACCTCAGTCCATTACTACAGCTCTGAGTCACAAACCTCCAGACCTGAGGCTGTCAGCAGGAGTCTCTTTGAAAGGGGTTTGGTGTAAACACACGGAGACACACGCACACATGCCCGTACGCATACACACACACATGCCCACAAGTACCCACATGCACAGAAAGCCATTCTGATGTTTTTCCTCACACATTTGTCTTGCACACAGTTTCCTTTCTTCCCTCATATCTTTCCTTCCTGCACACACAAACATCTTTAATCTCCAAGAATCTGATCATTTTATAGAGCATCTGTGTGTTGGCGTAGGCAGCGATACAGTCGTGCTGTTTCACCCAGCTCAGACCAGCTCTCAGATCAATATCCTGTCCCCTGGCAGCCAGCACGCTCAGGCCAGACTGACTGCTTCAAAAACCACGTCCTTGTCATTTTGCAAAATAAAAATAAAAAAAATCTGGATGTTATTAACTTTCTGATGCATGCAGCACATTTTCCAGTGAACTGTATCGTAAGGTGCATGCGTATGTGTTGTTTTAGTCATAAACAACTATGAATGAATGTAGTAACCTTCACAAGTATGAGCATTCTTATGTAAAGAAGCCAGAAATCAAAATAAACACTCAATATAGAACACAGAATTATACTTTTTTAAAATGTCATGTTTGAAAATTGTAAACACTAATTTCATTGGTAGCGTTTTAATATGTTTGGAAGCATCCATTGGTAATCTTTTAATGTAACATTTTTGGTATACAGTGAACCCTCGTTTATCGCGGGGGTTGCATTCCGAAAAGAACCCGTGATCGGCGAAATCCGTGAAGTAGTTACCTTTATTTTTTACAATTATTATACAGTATAATTAAATACTCTACATTGAAACCAAAGAACAAAACCTGTTTTCAGGCCCAAGCATTTTTTAACAAATATAATGCTTTCTTACAAATCACTACAGTAAAATAATCATTTTAATCATCAATACAAAGTACAATAGGACAAATTGTGACTCGCGTATTTCACTGTTCCTCTGACTGTGACGCTGCGGCCCAACTCCGCTCTCTAGTGTCTTTTTCTTCTGAAGCCTGTGGTGCAGTGTGCTTTTTCGAAAGAAGAATATAGTTATCGGTAGATGTTGTTGCTCTTTTTTTCTTCTGGGCAAAAACATTTACCAAAATTTGCTGTGTTACGTATATTTAAATACCGTACCATTATTGGCACACGGGTAGAGAAGAAGCGGGGAGACGGTTTAGCCAATCAGGACGCAGAACACAATGCACTGTGAAAAAAAACTGCACAAAAAAATCCAAGGCCGTGAAAGGTGAACCGCGAGGGTTCACTGTATTGCACAATTTTCACTATATTTTCAGAGGTTTGTTTTTCTTCTTTAATGCAAACTGTACAGATGCTAAATGCCAAATCTCTGACTAAGAAAAGATTGGCAGCAAAAGTTATTCACTGTAAACATAAAACTGGTTGGGATACTTTGGTAATCAAAATCTAATAAATGATGTATGCAAAATAAACTGCCACTGCTTTTGATATAATAACATACCACATGTAGTTTTTTAAACTTGACTGATCCATCAATGCACCCAAATCTTTTATCTTCAGTGGCTGTGAAAGGTGATTTATTTTTAGTAGTTTAGGATGGGGTGTGCAGATTGTTCACCTATACTGAGTGGGGTTGCGGTGCTCTCTGAGGCTAGCTGGTCCCTTTCACAGACCTGTCAGCACCTGACGGCCCTTCAGGATCAAGGTGACTTATGGGGGAGCATTTGGCACTATGATGCTGCGGTCAGAATTCTATTCCCTGACATATTACAGTGTCCGACAAGCTGCCACTTACGGCAGTGTGGCTGTTATGACTTTGGTAATTGAAGTGCTCAGAGGTAGATGGGTTGGACAGATGAAGCCCAGATAGTCAATGGATCAATAGTGGGATTGTGAGCTCTAGCTGTTGGAGCTAAATAGGCCAGGTGGACTGAGCCTGAGCCCCAGATAACAATATGAAGTCATAAGGCCTTTTATGTCCACATTCTTTTTGTTTTAAATGTATCTGGTACCTTGAGAAAATTGTTGTTATGGGAGCAAATGACTCAAAGCTAATAAATTCCATTTACTGTAGATGCTTATACCTTAGGCACTGTGTATAATATACAGAAAAGTGACAGTAGTTACAAATGTTATGAAAAGCAATATCTCATAGCTGGTAGGCGACATGCAGGTGTATTGTTTGGGGTATCCTTTAGGTTCTACCATTATTGCGTTATCTCCTTAGTCCCTGTTCAGTGATTGAACCATCTATTTGCCTGTCGCCTTCCTGGCAAATAGACAAACACACTGCTCAGCAATCACAGTGAGGCAGGAAACAGATTTCAGAATTGTCATTCACGATACTCATAAGTCAATAGCTATGACTTTATCACCAGGAAAACACACAGACAGTTTGTTCATGGACTTAATTGAACAGGAATAGTTGAGCCCCAGTGTGATACACACAAGGTAATTTTCATATCGCTCAAATGTCACCAGCCGATGGGGTGACAGGCTGGTCTGGCCACCTGTCAAGGCTCCCTGCGATGAGTACCAAGAAAAAAAAACACCCTAGTCCAGAATTAAAGACGGAGTACAGTACAATGCTGAATTTAATTTAAGCTCTTCAAATGTGACTACATTTGGTAATAACTGAAAAAAATATTGAACATTAACACAGTCAGTGCTAAATATAGAGAATGATGAAAACAAAAAGTATGTAATAACCACTTGTAACTGACACTCATCTATGCCAGGACTGATTCTGCATGAGAATGAAATACAAAACAGTGTTAAGGAAATAAGTCCTTTCATGCAGATATTAGGACAGGGCTTTGGATCAAGAACAAGGAAGGACTAGGAAGAGTCACATCAGTATGACAAGCAGAATTTGTTACTCATGTGAGTTAAGAACAAGAAACTGAGAATATAATTTACACAAACTCACTTAATTTGTAAAAACATTGCCTGGCTCTAAGAAATATAAGCTAATTCAGCCGCTACATTCATATAATAGGGTCAGAATCTGACTTAAAGAACATAAAGTTAGGGATCATTGTGGCGGTATAAAAATGTTGGGGATAATTTATTTTGGCACTTTGTATCCCTTATTTACTAGTTTAGCATTTTTACCATCCACAGCCTTCTTGAGTATTGTTACTGATGATCACAGTATGACCACAATCTTCTGACACAGGATAATGCATCATGTAACAAAGCCCAGATTGCAACAGATTTGTTTCTTGAACATGATAATGAGTTCACTTTACCTCAATGGCCTCTACAGTCACCAGCTCTCATTCCAGCAGGATATTTTTAAGATATGGTGCAATGGGTGATGTGCATCATGGCAGACAACTCTCCGGCAACTTCATGTGTTGTGTCAATATGGACCAGAAATTTTGTATAAGATTACTGATAACAGAAAATGAAAGCTGGGCCAAACCAGTAGGAGTACATTATAAAGTTTCTAATGAGTCTGTTACACTCTCTGAAAAAACAGACAAAAACTGAGTGGGAGCTTCAAAATCATAAAACAGATGTAGAGTAACTCTGAGTTAGAGAAAGAGGGGCAATCCATGGCGGGGGTAAAAACTTTAAGTATAACAGGGAGCTGTAGTGAGAAAGAGAAACATCCAATTAGCAGGAAGTCAGCAGGTGTGCTTTCTCTCTAGAGCCCCACACCTTTGTCCCCCACTCCTCCCATTTCCTTTTTTTACCCCCTCCTCCCCCCATCCCTGGTATGGGGTAGAGGAGGGGGTGGACTAATGCTGTGCACGCCTTAAAGAGCAGGGTGTTGCTGTGGCAACCGTCTGGCACGCTCTGTCTCCAGGGAAACGGAAATGTCACAGCTTAAGAGGTCTCACAGAAAGTGAGTCAGGAAGAAAGAGTCAGAAAAGCAGCCAAAGAGAAACACGTAAAAATGAGGATTCAGAGTGATGATACTGAGGCTTTCACTTCCTGTGTATGAAGCAAGACTTGACACATTATCTGTGCAGTTCTCTGAAATTAAATGAATCACCTGGCATCGTCCTCCAAACCACCCACACACTCCTTAAATTAGTTTACTGGGACAAGAGATGACAGGGTAGACAGTAATCTTAAAACAGTCCCTTAGTATAAAGCTGAAACACAAGTCACCTGCCAGGCCTCTGAGAGCTAATCAACCTTCATTTATTTAATCAAATATTTACTGTCATGAGCAGTCAAGAAGCCTGAGGGTGTGGTGGGAAAACTAAGACGTGCATTGGCAGCATGTGGCGAGGGTGAATGTGACCGGTGTTTGCCGCTGAGCAACGGGCTGACCCTCCAAATCACACATTAGCCAGGGCTGACTTGCTGAAAGCCCATTAACCTGAATGGCCACTGATTGCTCCACTATTAACACAGTCTGACTTCTTTCCTCCAGGGTTGTACCCACTTACACAGATGCTTTAGCGCCCCTCAAGGTCTTGGCATAATCAGGGTAAACAAATGTTGTTTCTTTGTCATGGCAATGCCACTTTGTGTGATATATGCCACACGGTACAATTATACTTGTTCCCACTTTTTTCAATTATTTCAATTTGTTTACTAACTGTGCCCATCTGGCATAATTGACCTTTTGTGTGTGTCCTGTCATAATTCTGAAAGGTTGTTTCAATTGCACTGGAAAGTCACATAAAAAGTGTCAGGTTTGTGTTTGTGCCATGTGTGGACTTGTGCCAACATGACAGGACCGGAGGTTGCTGGGGAAAGACGGTAGTCAACTAAATGGAGCATTTCTCCAGCATGCTGCTAGAAAGTGTGGCCTGGCCATGCCTAATTTACTTCCTGTTTTGTCATTGTTGTCTCCATTCCTCGGTTGATTAAGCCAAGCTCATGCAGCTATGCTCAACAAATAGCCTAATTGAGTACGACCTTGGCAAATGATATATCAGCTCTGTCGTCCAAAAAACACCACCTGTACCAGACGCTGATCTCAGGCAGCCTCTCGCTCTGTGGGCTGCTGCACCAGGCACAACAAACATAAACCAAGGATTTGCCTCCTGAGCCAAAGTCATTTCTTGCACGACCTTTCCCACAAATCACATTGATGACAAAGGGCTGGATAGATCACCGAAATAGGACACATTTGTATCACTTAGACCTTTCATCAGATGCAAGCAGATACTCATCTATTATTCCTCTTTCCATTTGCAACTTTCACCCCACAGCCTGCACATCGAAGGTAAAGTAAGCGAACAAAACATCCTGTCTCCACACAGCTGCAGTAGTCTTAAGCAGGACAGAAATCTCATTAAATTTCCATCCAGACTCAGTGTTTAGTTAGGAACTGGAATGAAGGAAGGAAAGGGGGCTGGTAGTTTGTGTTCAAAGGGTCCCACTTTAAAAGATCTGATGGCTCTCTCGATGTAGTCTCTGGTGGGATCTCTTACAGGATACAGATGCCTGTTCTGAGATGGCTTCATACCTAATGAGTCTGAGCTCCAGCAGAGCTGCACACAAAGTAACGCTGCCCTCAATTCTCTGTTTGTTTGCCACCGCCAGCCCCACCCTTGTTGCGTTGCTCGCTCTCTCACTCAGCACTGAGCGATGTTCTTGCCCACAGCTAGTGTGTGACACTGATGTGTTTCTCAGGAGGGATGTGTATCCTGCAGGTAAACACCTGGAGGCTGAAAAATCACCCTCCGAAAGCAGGCGACAGGGGCTGTTCTGTAGCCAGGGACTGTTAACAAAGTGAGACTCATCCGTCTGCCTGTCTCTGTGCCTGCCTTGATCTGTGCACTAAGGAACCAGATGACAGGACCAGATTCTGAATGGTGAGACACACCTGAAGCACGTTTGACATTTCTCTCAATTATCTGTGCACTGTACAACATATATTTGAACAGTTGCTTTTGAGTGCAACAAGCATTGCGCAAGAGATGTATGTTATTTTGTGCATTTTTGTGTGCTTGTGCGAGGCAGAGCCCGTGCTGTTGTGACCTCTGCTAAAGATGTGGCGAGGACAGAGGCTCGGTAAACAGAAGGCTTTTCTTCCATGGTCCCTTTGAGCTGAGCCGCATCTGGCATGAAGGTGGGGAAGGAATGTGTTCATAAAAATAGGTCACCCTGCCAATACGTAGTCTGAGAGGATGGCAGAGAGGTTACCACATCCAGGAAAGGGAATGGAAGAATGTGCCTGTCTGTCCATCATTATCAGCCTGCTGGGAGATTAGAAGAGAGTTGTGGGGGAGAAGAAGGGAAACAAGACATTTCTGTCTCGCTCTTGCTGTTACACAGAGGTCACATACTGTCTTGAACATATGAGCACTCTGTACTGCTGATAATTTCAGTGACACCATCCACAGGCATCCACTTCTTTAAATTCGAACAGAAAAATCACACTGGGGGGCAATGCATACTGTAGCTCATTAAAATTTCACTTTAGAGCTCTTTGACGAGCTTCGAGCTTCAAGACAGCATGCAATCGAGGGCGTGTGAGAAGTCCCTCAAGGCCACTCACAAAAGACAAATTGCGGGAGGTGTCTATGTTCGCTGCCATCAGGGCGATTAATGCATACTTCTCCAAGGGCTCCATACAGTCCATAGTCTTCATGCCATTATGTGCCTCCTCCGAATGAGCCGTCACCTTATGGACGCCTGCTGTCCCAAGGCAGAATAGCTTTAATCAAACCCTGTGAGGAGCCAAGAGTCACTGGGGACAAGTTTTATTGGGAGTTAACTTATAAGAATGAAGGAGCCATGCAATCTCAGCTCCTCCCAGATGGGATGGAGGGATTAAACTGTGATGAAATGGCAGAGATGGATGGAAGGAGAAGACCATTTCTACATGCTGCTCCCCGTCTTTACCCAGGAGAGCTGTCATGATAGCTAGCATCTCCTGCTTATTTATTGACACCTTTCATTCACCGACTGACTGACTGGGGGCTTTAAACGCACCTGGGTTCTTACACATAAACGTGTCCGGCTTAAGCCGTCCCACCTTCATAACATCCATCAGCCCATAATTTTGTCAAGCATCTCTAACATCATTCACTGCAAAAGGATTTCACAAATACAAGACTAATAATGTATTCCATTCCACACCTCCCTGCAAATGTGCCAGGGGATTTATTAAAAACACTTCCCGTAGTTAACAATCTGCATATGGGCAATATCACAAGACTTCATTAGATAAATAATCTGGGATCACATCTCCCCTCAGTTGTTTGTAAATCCAATTATTGCCTTATCAAATTGGATTCTGACGTTATTATTTTTATTTTTCCAGGGTGGGGTGGCTGGTGCTGGGATGATGAAAATGGTGCAGTTTAATATCAGGGCTCCTGATAAATGTGTTTGGTTTCATCACTGCAGCTGTAGACGGTCCAAAGGGCAGACGCAGTGCTCTGGAGCATGGACAACTGCTGGGATGACTCTCGCGTTAATCATATTAGAGCACAGCTCCAAGGTGTGAGGAGGACATTTGCACACAAAGAAATGTGTTTAGAAACAAAACTGGCAAGCCACAGCAGGGAGCTTCCAGCGCTACACGAGCTGGATGGCAGTGCTTAATGTTTAAAGATGCAGAGAAGCTCTAACTTTTTACAGAGAGCATAATTAGTTGTGAAGCATCAAATAGACAACAAAGCACAGCATTAAACTGACTCTCATGCACATCCTGCACCAGCTACGAAGAGTGGATATTCTTACATAAGACAAAGAGTTCCCATCTTTGTTTTTTTTCCCACATCCTCTAATCTCTCCTTCTTACAGGACCGTCTACATGTCTTCAAAATAAAAATGAAGGCAGCGGAAGAGAGATGGGAAGGGGAGGAATCCTCTGTGGGGCTAGTGCAATAAAATTGTTCCGAACAAGGTATCCCTGGAGGCAGAAAAAGAATGGCAGTCCCCAGAGTTTCTATGTCCATGTTGACTGATACTCCAACAGCCGTGATCTCCAGGAAGGCATGAGAAAAGAAATATAAAAATAAACCAAAGAAAAGTGGAAACCCTCTTGTGCTCCTAACTGTTCTCTCTTTTTTGACGCTACTTTGTTAGGAAAAAAAGTGCCTTCTCTCTTTTAAATGCAATTGGAAACATGCAAAGCAAAGAAAAGCAAAAAGTAGACACCCTACAGAGAAAAGGAAGAGCAGAGAGTGAACATGAGAGTAAGATGAGGGGTTTTTTCCCCCCTTTTATAAAAACAGCTACACTAGAAAAAGTGGAGCAACTTGTCAGCATACTGTTTGGAATTTAAACAAGTCATAAGAGTATACATTTTATTTCCCTGTAAAAAAGTGCAATTAGGGGAAAGTGACTTATAAGTCTCCATATGAAAAACAGAATGAAGTCACTAAAAGTCAAGTAAAATAATACAATAGTATACACAGATTTGAAGGTTTGGTCAGAAGTCAAAGGTCATTTTGTTGGAAATGCTATGATTACTTGATTGTTGCTGCTGCAAAGTCAGTCTGTCACTAAGAACTGCAAGGTGTTGCAAGAGAAAAATCTTATTACTTTGGGAAGAGACAAGTCCCAAGCAGTTGGGTTTTTCCTTCTTTTATTTAATTTATCCGCTGCTGATTACTGTTTCTGACCACAAATTCAAGCAAATGCAAGCTGGCAACATCAAATGTCATAAACAATATGAAGATTTTCATCTGTCTAAAGCTTACAAGCAAAAGAAACCAAATATTATACATAAAAATGTTATTGGTTGAACCTAGGCTGTTTTATGTTTTGATGGTAAAACAACTGAGTGTTGGCTAAAGAAGTTCCAGATGCCCATAAGATAGCAATACAGTGCAAGTAAGCATAGGGTAGAAACTAAAAGTGTCTGCTTTTAATAAGTTTACTAAACCTTTTTGCAATTAGACTTTTTTTTCTCATTTTCATTTTCCATTTTGTCAGAATTCCATGTTTGACAAAGTAAACCCATAAATCTGCCCAAGAAAAATAACTTGGGCAAAATGACATTGTTAATTTCTCCAGCTCATTAAAATAAAAAAACATTTTTCTAAATCATTTTTATCTCTTTAAGCAGTTTTGTGTTTAGTTATTTTATATAAAAGTTGATACAGTAAAATAAAAAACTATAAACTATTCAGATGTGAAATTAAGGTTTACACTACATTTGGTCATTATTACAGGGTCTGAAATATAGTAATTAAATCCATCAAATTTGATATACTAATGTTAATGTTGTATATCTTTATTTAATTTTTTTTAAAGCAATCAATAGTCTGTTCAAACCAGGAGCTTCCAAATAGATTTTTTGATTCCATGGAGGAGTGAACTCTGTTTTAGAAATTTGCAGTTGCAAACAAAACTTCAAATAAAACACAAGTAGCTTCATCCTTTATTTCTAAAGGTCTCTGACTTGACTTACATTCAGTTTTTAAAATTCATATGAAATAGAAAGGATCTTAGGCAGATGTTTGCCAAGGTGCCACACTTAAGTTGGCTTACTTCCTCTGTGTTTTAATGATTTGTTGATAAAATAATAGCTCACTGCAGGTTTTTTGTGATTCCAATTAATCCTGGAAAGGCTAAATTGCAGAACGAGATGTTCGTCTCCTCCATGAACCAAAAGCTTTGACGATGATAGTCATTATTGACCAATGTAGCAGCATGCTGCAGTGTGTTCAGGTCACTTCTACATAACTATCAGTTGATCTTCAATTGAGTGTCCCCCATGCCCCAGAAAAGGTGTAGACTGAGACTGGATGGACTTGCCAATCTGCAGATTCAAATTGGAGAACAAAGTTTAAGAATTGCAGTGTATCAGGACAACAGAAAATTTGGTAAGACTATGAACTGTGGTTTACTAGTAGTTCAAATACAAATGATTCATAAGAGGAACAGACACACACAACCAAAATAGATCATTTGACTTTTTGATCAAGTCTAAAGATTAGATTCTTGACACGTGATAAGAAAATCTATACATTAATTTAAAAGGCATTGGCATTTTCCAATACATATAGGCTGCAAACATGATAAAAAATTAATTACACTGTTCAGGGGCAAATGCTGTATTGATACTAAACTAGGCAGCCGCTCTGTGCCACTGAGTGTAATCTCCAGAGACCCACGCTGTTTATGATATAGGCATTTTAATCTGTAAATCCTTTGTTAGTCTGGGTTGAGGTGCAGGGACTGTGAAAATGCACTTGAGAGCATGGTGGTAGCAGGGAATAAGCCAAGTGGTTACAACTAAAGGCTTGTACATACTCCACAAGAACAGATGCATTTGTTCTCCCTCCCAGAGCTGCAAGAACAAAAGGACGCCGTTCTGTTTTTGCAGCCTGGTATGGGAGTTTTTGCAGCTTGTTTTTGACAAATTTTCTGTGCAGAATATTTTTTCTTGAATTTTATTCAACAACTATTTTATGCAAAGGCTGCAGTGGGAGGGACCTATAAAAACTTCTCTCGAGTTCTGTTGCTCTGTTCTTGTAAAATATGAAATGTCCCGACCCACAAAAAAAATTAAAATAAAAAAATAATTGTTGTCCTTTCTACCTTGAGTAAAATAACAAATGTCTCTTCTTGCAGAAAATGTACTGGCCATCCTCAAGACACCAGTACAAGATATAATGAATCTCTCCTGGTTTATCTGTGTCCACTGCCTTTACTGTCCCCAGTCTGCAATCATCTATTCATTTGAGCTGTTATTGTTTCTATAGTGAGGATTGAAAACACACCTTTTTTTCCATTATTTTCTTTTTTCATTTAAGTACTTTCCAGCTGACTAAAATCATATTTATGCTAATATGCTGCACCTCTTTCTGCTTCTGCTTCACATGGGAGACGGAAGCCAGGCTAGAATTAATGACATTGCATCGGCGGTAATGTTTGCCGCGTTTCATTAGCTAGTATATCTTTAATTTCCAATAAACACAGTAATTAGGGGAGGTATCCACGGAGACAGGCCCTGGCAGGCTGCTGCCGCGGTAACAGCTGTAACCGAATCTGCACAGAGGTAGCAGCAGTCAAGGAGGACTTTCAGCTTAACCAAATCCTGCCTCGCAGTTGGAAGAGCCTGGATTCAATTATATGAAAATGAAGACCACCTGAGATAGTGGTGTGGCTGTTTGCAGAAAAGTTTTCGAAGGGAAAGAGAAAGAAAACATTCATGAATACATCCACATTCCTCTATAATATGCTTGTATAATATTAGGATGAGAATTGCATCAATGCTTACAGCTTTCAAACAGTTACATAAATAAAGAGTGATTTAAAAAAAAAAAAATCAAAGCACCTTCTCTCTAGGTTCATGTTACAAAGGCCTACTTTTCCAAGCAGTGCTTAAGAGAAAAGGGAAAACAAAAGGGAGGGGAAGAAAGAATGTTTAAAAAAATCTGCTCTTCACATATTACACGGTCTCTTCATCACAGAAAGCACAAAGGACAAGAGAATGGATTAATCCTACACATTATAGTCAAAGGATTGGTAAGATTCATGTACAGAAAGGCAATTTACCAACCTGACCTTTCAATCTTTAAAATGCTTTGCATATCTCTCCCCTCCCTGCCCCCACAGACATACTTTTGAATTCTCTTCTACAACACAAAGTATTACAATCATCAGAGGACTTCTTCATCTCAATACGCCTTGATGAACACAGAGTGATAACAGCGGAGGAAGAAAGACACAAATGGACTAAATGGGACTGACAAAGATAGGAAAGAGAGACATTAGACTAGAAACAAAAAAAAGTAGTAATTTCAGCTAAATAAAAAGATGCTTGCCAGGTGACAAGATGTGCTGTGAAGGAAAGGTATGCTGTAATGAAGGCTGACACTACCTGTAATTCCAGAACTGACCTCACACTCACAGTATTATGTTTATTTGGAGACAGAATTTGAACCACAAAGAGCTAATGAGCTGTGTTAGGTAGCTACTCAAATCCAGGCCCTTTTGTAGAGCATTGATGCAGAAAACAAACTGGATGGTAATGACCCTAAAAAGGTCTGAGGGCTTGAGCTTTTGCTTCTTACTTTTGAGAAATTAGGCACACCAGAGTTGAAGCTTTTTACAATATTTTTTCTTGAATAAATTACAGATAAGATAACTAATTCTGAACTGTTTGAAATGCATGTCCACACTATATTCTGTCTCTTTGACTTAAACATTGCAAGTAGCTGGTATTATGTGGTTCTGTCAGTAAACATTATGTATGATGTTATGCAAAGTCAAATATCTGTGCTGCTATAAACTCAAAATTTTGAATAAAGACCAGAGATGAGATTTTAATGTTTACAAAATCACAATCCAGGTTAGTCTATTTTGGTGTTTTGTTTTCAAGAGTAACATTGTTTTTTTTACTGTTAGGAAATCATAAAGCCTTCCTTAGACTGAGGTCAAAGCCTACCATGTAGGTGAGTCTCTTGAGGCTTAGTTTGGTGGTCATTAATGTTTATTTTATACTTAGACACGTCCTGTAGATATGCACGAAGCCAAAACTGTTTAAATCCTCTATATTAAAAAATATAAATTTCAAGTGTAGTTGTTTTCAATAGAATAAAATTACTTATTATTTGCCATTGTGGATCACAAGAAAGATAACTTATTTGAGCGTTTAAAATTTTTTTGGGCCAACATAAACCATGAAAATCAGTAGTAACGTGATGGAAAACGTTCATTATTTGCTCGCCATTATTACAACCAAAGGTGACAGCAATGCAGTCTGGGTCATAATCTTTAGTTTGTTGATAGTGAGATCAAAATAACTTAAAATTACAGCAATATTTTTTCTCATCTCTATAACTGTCATTTTGTGTTAAACTACACAATTACGCTTGTTGTTTTAAAGCCAAAATAACACTTCAAAACGTGACTCAGTTAACTCTCAATCATGTTGATGAATGAGTAAACAATAGTTCAGGCAATTTATTTTAACTAACAGGCAGACCTGTTGATGTCACGAGGCAGCCCACTTTTTGATTTGACAACTTATTTATATAAATTTGAAAAAAGACACCTCAGATATGATCACTCAGGTCAAATTTTAATAACAAATTGAATTGATTGCTTATAGAAGTGACTCTCAAGTCCAGGAAAATACATCTTACTACTCGAACTGAACAGCATTCTGCTCAAATAAAGAACTTGTGCAAATATAGAAAATGAAGAAACAGTTTCATCAGTAAAAAAAAACATTCCACCAATTCTCTTCACTAATGTTCCAAAGTGAAACAGTAGTTACATATTTTTTTATTCTAAAATCTTGACCTGTTACTTGGATGCATCCATGGTGATAAAGATTTTGGTAATAAAGATTTTGTAAAAATACCAAAGATTTTGTTAAAATAACAGTTATGCGTCTAAACCTAGAACTGCGGTTCGTACATAAGTTGCAGTAACTACGATGTGATTCTCTGCAAATAATGGTTTATTATTATTATTTGTGTTATTATTAAAATATGTTAGCATTTTCATCTCTTTTGACTGAATACAGTAAGAGCCCTAAGCTCTGAGTTTCTCACTAGTATACCAGCTGCACATGCTATGTAAAGGTCATGCATTCGCTGTTTGTCTCAGCCTGTCCACCTCCCACTGACCTCTTCAGGGTCACACTCTGAAAACATATTATGCTTTAAAGCAACTACCCTACCTTTGGTCTCTCTGTCTGTGAATGCATGATACATAATGTGAGACACCCCCATATTCTTTGTAATAATAACAGCACTACACTATGTGCTATGCCGTGATTAGCAACAGTGGCTCACCATCCTGTTCAGACTTTGCAAAAGAGAACAATAAGAGTCGACATTTCCATCTGCTGCCACGAATCAGTGTTGCTGACCTGCTTCACTTAAAATGATTCACAATGAGAGGACAGAAGACGAGCTCACTCTCTTTGGAGAAGAGAAGCTTGCTCCCTCAGTTAGGATGCGGAAAACTCCAGCTTTGGTTCCTCGCCCTCCCATCCCAATTGATCTTTGAGTGAGCATATGGCCTGAGATTTGACAAACTGCAGCATCTCGGCAGGCTGGATTAGGGAAGGAGTAACAGGCTGCGAGGGAGTGGTGATGGGCACTTTAGTGGGAGCGCGCCGTAATCTACCCAGCCAGGCACAGCACAGATGCCGGGCCAGGCAGGGAGGCTCACTCCTTGTTAAGGGTCCATTACAGTAAAATCCTCGTTAAAGGAACACTATTGTGAGGAGAAAGTGTCTGGTAGATAAGCCATAATGGAAAGGAAAGATTTAATTAAATAATCAACAAATATCTGTAGCATTTCCAGCACGATCATGTCTCTATTTCCTCAAATAAAAGGACTATTTTAAATCCAAATAAATTAAACAATTTTGCCAGAAAGCTGGTTAGTTGTATTGCCCCAGTTCCAGACTCGCCTCCATCCTTTCCCAAAGTGAGTGCATTTCACCTAGATTTGGTCTCCTGCCTCTGCCTTCTGACAGGCTTATTCTAAAAGGTGCTTATGGTTAGTCAAGCAGCAAGATGTGGTGAGGTAAGGCAAGGACGGAACTGTGTGGAACTCTGTTCAACTGAGCACAGGGGAGAATGTTAACATGGGGCCCCAGTATCCATAACAAAGGGAGTTACCTTTTCTTGTTATTTCAGTGTAAAGTGATTGAACAGAAGTAGGTTTCAGCTCTGCTTAGCATTAGAACAGTGGTTAAAGTTTTAGACAAAATAAAGTAACAAAAAGACTACTATCAATGTATAAAATGTAGGTAATTTATTATCAACCGACGTAGGAGTTGCTATTATGTAAGTTGAATTCATGTGTAAAGATACAATTTAAGCAAGAGTAAAATCCTAGAGATTTTTAAACATGGAACACATAAACCAGCTTTGATTGCATCTGGTTAATCTTGCTTGTTTTTATGTTTTAACATGAGTAATTATGTTTTTCGGATCAACAGACCAAGGATGTTTGCTTTTTCCTGGCTATGTGTTTGGCATCTCCAGGGCTGGATCTTCAGCAGCCACTGGAGTACCAAGATGTGAAGCAGTCAGAGTATTGCCTACTACTTCAGGTTTGAGACTCACCCAGAAAATGTGGAATATTCTCTTCAGGTACAGGGTCAGTCAGTGTCTCACGTGATTCAGTTCAAGAATCTCTGTGTCTTGTGATGACAGGATGGAACAAGAATTGAACTGATTGAACAGACTAGGCCCTTCTTTGCAACAATGTATCATATTCTTCTGCTCCATCAAGGTGAAAGAAAGAGCTGAAACAAAAAACTGAAGTTCTCGTTCCATCTATGTTCTGACCCTTATCTGTGGTCATGAATTATGGATTATAACCACAAGAACAAAGTCCTGGATACAAGCTTCTGAAATTAATTTATTTTATGTTATGCCTGGGTTCAGCCTGTGGAGGTCCTTCATCCAAGAGGAGCCTGAAGTAGAACTGCTGCTTTTATGTATAAAAATCAACAAGTTGAAAGATTTAGAAATCTCTATCTTTTTATTTTTAATTTATTTTTTATGTCTCAAACTTGTAACCCTCAATTACCAGTCCTATGCTTTTAGACCAAGTTATCTAAAAAGAGAAGTGCATTCAATGTATTGAACCACGGCCTTTCAAAATGTATTATTCAGCTACTTTAAGAATTGTTGTGATTACATGGTTATTTGTTTGTCTTAAATGAAACAAATAACTATGTAGCTGGTTGTTATGTCACTGTTGTTATTCCTGTGTGATGTCCATTTTTTAATTTCCAATTCTTACACAACTGATATTTTCTCATGGCAACCAATGTGCTATTCATTTTTACGTACAGGTTAAACATGAATAGATTGTCATATTTACCATTGTTCACTAAAATATATGCATACAAAAAAAGAGTATGTCACACACATTGATATTAGCCCTGCACTGTAAAACCTGAAGGAAGAACTAAAAAGTGTGCATTTCATATGAAAATGAAAGTGTGAATGCTGAATGCTCAATGCTGAATGCTTTTGGTGAAAATGGCAAAAGCGTTGAAGCCAACTGCTGAAGACTTGCAAAAAGCTAAGAAATAGTCCATGCAGTGTGAAAAACCCACATAAAAGTCAAAATTAGCTAAAAAGCTAAAACTAGCTAAAATATTAATGATAGCATCTAGGCTACCACTAGCATGCTGGGTTACAGTAATATATTCCATGAATTGTAAAAAAAAAAAAAAAAAACTCATGTAAACCCTAAAATTTGAAAAGGACAGAAATGTTCCCCTATTCCTTCTGATAAAAATGGCGGGTGAATGAAATCCATACCTTTTATGGTTCCCGAGGCATCATTTAACACGGTGACTACAAAAAAGTTGGGCTGTTTAACTGCCCCACTTCAAAGTGGCTAATACCTTGTGTCCACAATGACAGCTCTGAAACTGGATGATTCATTGCCATTAATAGGCAAGACCTAAAACATCCATTGTAAAACACAACGGACATTTTATATTGTAATTCTCAGCTCTGGCCCAGGATGGAGCGGTTTCCCCCATTTCTATGGGATGAAAAATTAATAAAAGGTTGAATATTATAAAAAGTATGAAGGTTATGAATACCAAGAGACATAGCCAGCATTAGGAGAGCAAGCTGAATAGTATAAAAGTTGAATGGTGAAAATAGCACAAAGTATGCAGGAGAAGAAGCGCTTAAAATTTACGGAGCAACCAGAAAAGAGGAACTCAATAGTGTGAATGCCTACAGCATTCTAGTCATTACTAGGCAGGTGGTAATGATGTTATGAATGATCGGAGCTTCTACAGAAAAATAATCATGACACCATCACCAAAAATGGATAAATATCGTCTTCATAAAAATTTATGACAAATACAAATTCAAAACAGTCATACTAAAGTTGTGTCTGTAAATAAGAAAGTAATTCTGCTGAGGCTTTCCAAACTTTGCTTCTCTACTAGCAGAAGAAAATAAAATTGCCTCAATGTGAATTTAATAATCAGTCTAATCATGATATGTCTATCAGTTTTAACAAAGTAAAAACCCTTGGAGCGCTGTTTTGCTTTAAGTTTAAAATTATGTCACCCAACAATTCAATTTGTTTACAACAATAAGATTTAATGCTCAAGTGCATTTTAGTAATATTTCATGTAGACATTTTGTGCAGTGTGGAGGCTGGAGGGAATTCTCTCGAGGAGCTCATAGTCTGAACTTATGTAGGGAAGATTTTTTTTCTCCTCTCTCTTTCCAGTGTAACAACCTCACTAAGCAATTCATAGCTGCATATGCTGCTGCTTAAAGCACCATGGAGATTTATGCCGTTGTCAGCTCACAAGGGTGCAATCAGGAATAAAGATCCCATAAACCCCTCTGATGTGTCCACAGGTACAGCAGTACTAGGTTATTGCTGATGATAGATAAAAAAACACATAACCATTTTTTTATTTTTTTCATTATCCTTTCATGTTATATTTTGGGTTGTTTTCATGAAATGTGTGACCTGAATAATACCCTTCTAGTTTTCATGAATACAAGACCTTAAGAACAAAAGCTGCCTTCCAGCCAACAACATTATGAACCAAAATTAGGCAATGAAAAGATGGATGTTTCTTTTTATCATTATGAAAGAAAGAAATTAGCACTAATGAATATACAATATTCATGCATACTATTCAAAACTATAAAGGATTCTAATTAGAGGTGTGCCAATTGATCAGCCACGGATCGTAATCAGTCGATTTCCGTGAAAAAGTGTATGATTGGTGATTGTCGATCACTGTCTTGTGTTGTCGATCACAAAAACCAATCACCTGTATCTCACTTCATAGCCTGTGTGTGCAACATATGTCCTCTTTCCTTCACACTGCGTAACAAATCCTAAGCA
The DNA here is from genome assembly GCF_003331165.1 of Xiphophorus hellerii. Classification (NCBI taxonomy): domain Eukaryota; kingdom Metazoa; phylum Chordata; class Actinopteri; order Cyprinodontiformes; family Poeciliidae; genus Xiphophorus; species Xiphophorus hellerii. Next base: position 7,015,878 of record NC_045675.1, on the reverse strand, counting down.
ATGTGGTGAGAAACTTTAACGGTCAGAGTGAATGGGGAAGTTTGCATGTGATTGGGGAAGTTTGCATGTTGTGACGGAAAAATACCTCGGTGGTGAAGCACGTCAAAATCCATCAACACGACTCTAATATGATATTTAAAAAACAAGCACTTGAAGGAGTATGGCTGTAACGATGCTCACTGAAGGAAAAAGAGACATCCGGTGCGATCAGAGAGCAGGTAAAGCAGCACACAGCTACAAACACTCACCCGGAAGAGCATGACAGTCAGAAAGCTAAGCAACCCAAAAATAACCCATTCAGACTAACCCAAAAATAATTAAAGTCAACGAGCTAGCGGGGTGAAAGACGCTGGTTCTGCTCTCGCTGTTGGACTGCCGCTACACGCTACTGTTGGTAATACTTCACAGACGTAGTGCAGCTCCACCTCCATCGGTAGTGAACTCTCACACCGAACGTCTGCTTAAAGCTACTGCATGTAATTTAAACAAAAAAGTATTTTTTTTCATCTGTATTAAAACTTTCACTATGTCCCAGCATAATTCAGATAATCTCTGAAAAAAAAAATCTCCTTTTCCTCCTCTCTGTGTTCTGCAGAATTACTCAGTTTGGTCAGAAACAACCAATCAGAGCAAGTACAAAGCAGCTTGCCATGCTCTCAGGAAGTTTTGATTTAGTGACTCACTGAAGGAAAAAAAGACATCCGAGGTACTCAAATCATAATCGAGGTACTCAAATCATTCAAGAAATTGTTACAGCCCTACTACATTCAGTCATTCACCCATTCATGCACACATCCACATGCTGATGGTGGCAAAATACATTGGAGCCACAGTTGCTCTGTGACCACCACCAGCAGTTGAAAAGGTGTGAATAAACCAAAAGTGCACTGCAGATGGTCTTCACTGTTTGGGTCAAATATTACAGTTGACCTACGGGGGAAAATATTTACATTACAAGAACTCTACGAGAGCTGTCTTACTCCTAGCAGTAGGAGATGGCTGTGTGGCAATCATAGAGGTGTCACATTCTTCTAACAACCAGGCTTTTTTCCCCTTGCAGGAGCAGACAAGACCAATTTGGTTGTGCTTGGATGTTTTGGGCTGAGCTGAGGTTACATTACTCGCCAACCTCCTCTGACTTTCTCACGGACCGTCTATCCCACTCCATCGCATCACTGTGGCGACAGCTCTCCCTCGCCTCCCCATCAATCCCCTGACCACTCGCTGCTTCCCAATCTCACTGGCAGCTCTTCAGCCAGTCAGCAGCTGCCCAACAACACCATGCCTGACAATCGCTTACCCTGCTGCCTTCAAGTCTGTCAACCTAGTGGCTGTCAAATTATGTCAGCATAATCAGTGAGGCAGGGAGAAGGAAAAGGCAGGAAGACTTAATAGGAAATGCTTAAAGCAGAGTCTGAGTCATCAGGTGAGGACAGAGTCACAAAACTTCTTACATGGACAAAGAAACTTACACAAGTCTGATATATTGTATATAACACCCTTGACCTTTCAGATGCTGACACTTGCTGACTCCCATCAATGTTCCCTTCCCCTTTCTTTTCCCTCACATTTTTTTGGAAGCAATTCCTTCAGTCACATCGGACCTACTCATCTCTCCTCGGTTTAACTCCCCCATTCCTCCTACTGCCCCTCAACTGCACATCTCAATCTGCCAGTCTCAAAGCACAAGCTCAACATCGCTTTGATTCAAAAAACGGTGGGAGAAAAAAAGGAAAAGAAGACACCGAAGGAAAAAAATAATAGGCAGAAAAATGAAATGACTTTCTGGGCCCTCACGTAAAAGCATGGCTTGCTCTTCAAGACAGGCAATATTCCCTCAATTATTGCTACTCACAGAACCCTCTTGCCAGCGGATGAAGTTTTAAATCCGGGCCTGAGATAAAATGGATGCTCCAGGTTTAACATGGAAATAACATCTCAGTGTTTCAGGATTTGCATGATAGTCCACTAAATATGGGACTGCTACATATAACCAGAACATACAGAGGGGAATCTGCTTTCTAATCCTGCAAGTGAGTAAAAGGTGATATAGAAGATTTATATTAAACTCAAACAAGCGGTTATAAACCCTAGTCTGTTTGATTCTTTTTCTTCTTCTTTTTTGAAGTGGGACATCATAAGTGATCCAAATAGGTCAAGATGAGGGCAATCATATCTAAGGGTCGATCTTTCAAAGGCATGTGGGTGGGCACAGGGTAAAACCACCAGAACACAGAGGGAACTACTTTGACTCGAGGACCAGAGAGGTGCACGAGGGGTCACTATTATAAGCTTCTATCGTTTAAAGATGGACTTATTTGATCTTTTCAAGTTAAAATTACTATAAATCTAGTAATAAACACTAGTGCTAGTTTTAAAGGGGACACTTTACTTCACGCAGTCAAACGGGAAGATGCTTGAAATATTAGCCAAAAGCTCAAATCCAGGACTGTGTTCCACCATACTTATCCAAACATCCCGCTGGTTGACAAGCCAACAAATCACAAAAATTCTTAAATATTTACAAGGCATCCTTCCTTATCACACTTGTATCTCTTTGAATGCATGTAGCACTTCTGAAAGAGTGAAATTTACAGCTCTAGAAGACAATTCACATCTCTCAAGAAAACAGCATTTGGAAGGTTGCAATTACTGATTCTGAGAACAGATTTAAAAATGAATGAATGGTGGGATCTTGCTGTTCTTGAAAACGAAGACAGTATGAATGAAAATCTTACATTTTTAAACATTAAAATGTAAAGAAATCCTTGTATGCACTTTTTTATGTAGTGCAAATTCGCAGCAGATGTCATATCAGGGCACTTTATCAGAAAAGCAGGACAAATTCATACCCATAAATAGGAATCTGTTCATATCTGCAAATTCCAATTTAGTTACATTTCAATCCAATTCTAGTTATAATTCCATATAATCAAATTCAATTATATTTCCAACTAATAAACATATATCATATCTAGGGCTGTTGTAAACAAATATTTTAGTAATTGCGTACTCCATCGATTATTCTTACGATCAATCGAGTAATCAGATTTAAAAAAAGATCAAGTAAAACATTGGTAAATCTAACATAACAGCAGTATTACTATTGCATATCAACATCCGTCAAATTTTTCACAGTCAGGCTTCCCTAACAATAACTTTTCTGTAGTTTAGAAAATTAACTCGTAACAATAATAGCTAATTTTCCAAGCTAACCTGAAGAAGACTGGAACATTATCATCAATCAATAAAATCCTCCCAGGCCGAACTTTAAAACTAGGCGCTATGCCGCTAGCACTTAGCTTCCGACAACAACTCAGGCGGAAGTGAGAGCTACGCGCAACGCAAGTAATAACCCGGCCGGAACACGGTGCACTAAATAATAAAATATAATTTAATGAAGCTTCGAGGCAGATAAATGTTCCTCAAGGAATTTTCATAATCGAGGTACTCGAATCACTCGAGGAATCGTTTCAGCCCTAATCAGATCCATAGTAAATTTGTCATTTTGAATGTTATTGCACAGATTAATTATTGCAGAATACATAAATTTGTGGTTTAAAAAAAACAAACTATGGGAGTTGTATGAAGATTCTGGTTGATGAAACCCTTTTAGTTTTCTTCATCCTTTTGTTTACATTTTCAATGAAGTATGTATTAGTGCTCCTAGAAAAATTTCTTGTGTGCTGTACAGTTGAAAATTTACGTAATTATGTACCACTACATAAGTAAACACACATTTTGTAACTACAAAGTACATATTTTATTATTATAGCTTCTTAAATACACTGAGGTGTGTAGATATAACATGATCAAATGTGAAGAAGTTGAGAACTATGAACACTTTTGTAAGGTACTGTTTTTTAATCATACCTTGTGCCAATTTTATATATGATAAAGTTTGTTCACTCTCTGAACCATATTTGACTTTCTATTAAAATACTGCACTAATTTGTCATAGTACCTAGCCTCAGGCTCTCAGATTTCTGATTGGTCAAGCGATGGGAGTGGCCCCTGCTGCGCATAGATGAGTGCACAGATAATTGGTTAAGAGAATTGGGAGTCGTCAGCAGCCACTCCAACTGAAATGGGTCCAGCCAGCTGAGCTCCCAGATCCTTAAGTGCCATTTTAACAAAGTCCTTAAACCGCAATCAGACTGGGTGGGTGCAGACATATCCCTGGCCCTCCCTCAAAAAGTGTTTAACTCATTTTATATGTCCATCAATGAAACATCAGTGACACACCAAAAGAAAGCATGGCAATATAATCCGCTCTGTCTCAGAGAGAGAACAGGGATGATAGAAGCTTTGTCTTGGTTGTTGCTGTGTGGCTGTGAGGATCAATAGGTTTTGCCAGCGGGAGTTTGGGTCTGTGGCGCCGGAAGAGACACAGGCAGGAGGTTAGGGTTGGGCTGAACAGCCAGGAAGTGCTTTATCACTACTACCAGCAAGGCACTGTCTCCCATCAGGGGCGCAAGAAGCTTAGAGACTCCAGTTTGTGAGTGTGTAACTGTGTACTGTGCAAGAAAGTCATTGTGAATGCACTAACAGCATGTGGCAATTTTGCATTATTGTCTGCGATGTTTCTTATATGTAGATTTTATTTGATTCAACTTGGCATCTGTGAAGACCTCAGGAAAGACTTCTGTTTTTTTTTTGTTTTGTTTTTTAATGTGTCCTTCCTTATTCGTCCCAGTTTAAATGGAGCTATCAGAGAGAAATTTGGAGAAGAGGGAAAGATGAGACAAGCAGAGAGTGGTGGAATAGAGCGAGGCAACATGCTGACCTGCCACACTTGAATGCCCAGAGCACAGCAGTGACAATGACATCACCCAGCTTGGGGCAAAGGGGTACAGCTGGAAACAAATCCACTATTACTACCACACGATGGGGGCAAGCAACGCACAATGTGATAATGGACTTATGTCAATGTTACTGCATCTTCCATAATGTTTATTTTTCATTTTAAAAATAAGGAAATGCTTGCTGCTCTGTTTTGGACTCAATAAGCCAATCACTACTCATTTTAAAAGCTAATCAACATGAGTTATATAACCTAAACAATATACAGTGAAATACTGGCATGCACTTCAGATGTGGAAATGCCTTAAAAGAAATAATATTTCAGTTAGTGGCCTAACCTCACAATGAAAACTTCTGGAAAAAAAATCAACTTTTGATTACATTTAGGGTGCATTCACACCAGCTCTATCCTAGAAGTCTAACTTTGAACAAAACAACAGACTAAATTGTATTAAAACTGAAGAGAATAAACTAATAACACCAGGCAACAGAAGCCTTCCTACCTAAAACAGCTAAAACACAACAGTGCAGGATGAAATAATAATGGCTACTAATTAACCAAGAAATCAGAAGGACTTAACCATGTTCTGTTGGAACTACAACAACAAGCAAACCCTCCTTGCAACAAGGAGCTCAACAAAATTTATTAGATATGAATGGTCATTGAGCTGAGTCAGCAAACAGGATTTCAGCTCCTCCCTGTACAACATTACATCAGAATGGCCATCTTACCCAGCAAACATTATTATATCAACCAAACAGTAGCATTATAATAGTAGAACAAACCCAAAAATGCGTCAGTAGAACATTATCATTACAATTAAAAAGAAATCTTAGGAACATTTATCCACCATTAACATTATGTTAACCAGAGATATGTATCAAAAACGCAGCAACATTCATAACTGATTATCAGCAGAGAACAACTGATAGCAGCTGATGAACAGAAAAAGTAAACAACAAAAAAAGAGCAAAGTAATATGGTAGCTAAAACTTATAAGAACGCAGAGGAACAAAAGCTGTAGCTTACCGGCCATCTCTGAAATGCTCTGCATTGTCACTCGATTTCCTTTGCCTCAATCATCAAAAATATCTCTACAGCGACCCAAAACTTTCGAGAAGGACCTCGCTGCAGCAAACAGAAAGGGGCGGGGACGGACCTTTCCGTCAGTCCCATACCTTATTTGGAAATGGGACTATTGCATTCCGAAAATGAAGGGGGCGCTATTTTCATAATCACTAGTATAAATACCTTAAGACGCGGAGTTAAGAGGAAAGGAAGAAGAAAGAAAGAACGAAGTTTGAGAGGTTCTTCCATTGATGTTCGGCACACGATCAACAATGCAAAACTCACAAAGTCAACAAAAGGTATTTTTATCTTCTTAACATTTTTTCACATAGTAAATCAATACGCTTTTCTAGATTAGGTTGAAAATATAATTAACAGCTGTAAACTAGTGAAATTCGTAATTCATACAGGGGAAGGCTAGTTTTAGCATGTAGCATAGCTAATTATTATCCCGCAGGGCACCATTAGATAAAAATAGAAAAGTAGATAACATGTATAATTGAGAAATGTATTTTATGCCCAAACTTTGTTTTTTATTTTCATTATACAGATCCACGTATCTATTTGCAACATGAACATAAATATTGCTGTTCCCTTTGCTCATACAAGCAGAACCATTTAGCACAAACTGCTATGGTTCAACATAACGGTATATATAACTACACTTGAAAAATATAAAATATGTTTTACATACTTACCAGTTTTCTAGTGTTTTTCTTTTATTTTTAAAGGTTAATCTTTTTAAATATGTTTTGTACACCAATGTTAAATTTCTGGAAAGTGTAATATATTTTATAAACTAACAGCTGCCATTATAGGTGGGTGTAGTACCCAGATGTGATACTCTAATGATGAGTAGCACAACTTCAATATAGTTTTAGTAAGTAACTGCAAACACTAGTAAGAGTAACAAAGTATTTGGTGAAATGGCTATTATTAACTACTGTTTTACTGATCATAATGTGCAATGTGATTTTTTATTTTGTTTGGTTTTTTGTTATTTTCAGATGCCTCTGAATGTTTTTGAAGCTGTTCTCCAGGAGGTGATACCGGCACAGGGAGACTCAGCTTACCTCACCTTGGCATTGACCTGCAAGTGCTTTGAAGCCGTTGTGTCTGACCCAGTTTTCAGGAAGAAGACTCACTTTGCTTGGCTGGATGGTAAGGACCTTTGACTTTTTTCACCTAAAACATGTGAAATTAGATTTCAACTACATGAAATCGATTTTTCATTAACAGGTGAGATCAACTGGGGCAAATTTTCAAAAACATTCAAGGCAGAAAACCGGATTCCTTTTGCGGTTGTAACGTGTTCTTCCTGCCACCGGTAATATAAAGACTGTGGGCTTCACCGGCGATGGAAGACGAGGAGAGTACCCTGGTTACTACTGTGATGGCCGACCTGGACACTGCACTGACTGTCAATACTGAATGCAAGGAGAATATTAGTTGCTTTCCTCAGTCTTTCACACATTTCAGTTGTCACACATTGTTCGTTTTTTTTGTGACATGCCATTTTAAATCATTTCTGCTAAAGAATATTTGCCTTTTGACTTGTGCAGTCATCCTTTTTAATAATGTGTTCTTTCAATATTATTTACATTTTTGAATGTTCCTTTTGTTGTCGCTCAGTTGATTTACATTATTTAGTTTTCACAGAAATGGTGCCGTTTCCACACAAAGTTACTTTGTGGCTGTAATTTGTTGGAGAGAGTAGAACCAAAAAAGTAGTTGTAAATATATTGTAACAGCGTTATTTAACAATTGGATAACCTTGTTTTAAAAATTTTAAATGCAAGCAAAGCTAATAACTTGCAATATTTTATATGTGTAAATACAATGTTTCCTATACTTTTTGAACAATGACTGGAATCAATACAAATTTTCTTTACAAACCTGACATACAGCTAAGTTGTTTATGTTTTAACAGAATCAACTGTTGGGTTTTTTGTAATAAAGTAAGCACATACAGAAACATATTGTTCGGTTACAAAGTCATAATACAAACATAAGACTAAAGGTATCCTGAGCCGGACTTTATGAAGAGAGATGAGCCTGGCGCCGTTAGGCTGGGATGGAGACACCTGATCAGGTGATTGGCTGAGCAGGTGAGATGAAGACAGTTATAGTTAGAATTTACACATTGGTTTAATTTATGTAACCAGTGACTTTATTCAAAAAGGTTTTCATATAGAAAAAAGATCATTCTCTCTGGCAGTTACCAGTGCAGTGTCTACTGCCGGGGTCCGAGCGCCAAAGATTATTTCTTGTCAAATAAACTTTCTAAAACCTACTTTCTGTGTGAGTCTTTCCAGGTTGAAGCTACATTTAAAGTTTTAAATGAATCACTTTTTCAACAATTGGATATTTAAGGTCTTTATTTTATGAATCGATTGCAATTGATAGAATTGAATTTCTAAATGGAATAGTGGGACACCAATCAGTTTACTGGTTGAACTGGAGTCCTTATAGCAAAAGTTTCCAATGAGACATTATGGTAAACAATGATAATAGCTGAGCCAGGTCACCTACAACCAAAAATATTCTAGTTTTCAGAATGGCACTTGTTAGAAGTTCAGAAGTCCTTTGGTTTGTTTGTAAATTATATTCACAATGTGAATAATAAGAAAAATATTTGGCAAATAAACAACAAAAGTGCTCTGTGAATGGACGTACTAAGTTGGCCAAAATTGTTGACTAAATGTTTTACAGACCAAACCTCTTTTCCATCTAGTTCTTATTTAATAAGCCAGAGGCTATTATATTTTAGATTGTAACTTATTTATTTTAAGAGTACCATCCACAACATCAAAATATATTATTTGAACTTCATTTGTTTATATCTGTTTTCTTAATCTGCGACGGACTGGCGATCTGTCCAGGGTCAGCAGCCCTCATGACCCACTATAGGGATAATTCATGATAATTAATGGATGGATAAATGTGCTCTTAATGTAATGTACATTTGTCTCCAAAATATTGATTTGATTCATGTTTTATTACTTTTGTTTGAGATAGATTGGGTGTAAGGATAGATAAATACATCTCCATAATGTTTCCTTATTGTTGCTTATTCTAGATTGTTTGTTACTAATATAATTTTAAATAAAGATTTAATAAAGATTTGAAAATAAAAAAAGTGACTTACCACGTGACAGACATACCACGTGACATATCACGTTTTGTAGCCATTTTTTTACTATTTAATTTGTATTTTTAATGTTGAAAGTGTTCTTGGGTGTTTTAAAAGGCGTTGTCAAATAAAATACGTTATTATTAGTATAATTATTATAACACGATCGGTACAGGAAATAGTGTCACTAGCGCCCCCTTCATTTCCGGAATGAAATAGTCCTATTTCCATATAAGGTATGAGACTGACAGTGGTCCGTCCCCCCCATTTCCATATAAGGTATGAGACGGACAGTTGTCCGTCCCCGCCCCATTCTGTTTGCTGCAGCGAGGTGTACTTGAAACTTTCTCCACGTCCCGTTCTTCTTGATTTTATTGACAGTAGGCAAGAAACATTTGATATGTATTACCGCCGCCTACTGGCTCACCCGCATCTTACATGCAGAGGCGAATTTCAGAGCGCACCAAAGACATTAAATTCAGCGATGCTGATTGGCCAAATGTTTATTTTTCTCTACTAACTAGTCTGTTGGGAAATATTCACTGTTAAATGAATTGGTGGTAAGGTTGAGTAAATAATTCAGACTAGATCGGCACACACTATTAAGAAAAACTGGCTAATAAAATTTTTTTTAAATTATATTTATAGATTATTTTTAGAATCCCCATCCCTCCGCCATAGCGCCCCTTGTGGACCAACAGCCACTGAATGAGGGCAATAATTACAGCGGTTGAAACGACTGGGCCTTTCGTGGCCTTTTGTTTATTTCTCCCAAAGGCAGTGGGGAGGATAGTAGGAATGGATGCATGTTTGTTTGTATTTTTAAATAAACATTTACCAGGGGTAAAGGTAATAGTAAAACTTGTTATAGGTTTATGCGTCATAATTTAAACATCTTCTGTTTGGTTCAGTTTGGTTTCCAAAATGTCCTTTTAATGAGCCAACCAATTAAAACATACAGCATGCTGTAACTGAGTTAAAGGTGTTGGGCTAGCCAGTTAGTCTTCAGTGCTTTGATATTTGTATTTAACCATAGACTATGAGCGCGGGTAATAAAATGGTGTAACTTACATTATTATGACTAATGAGTGGTGCAGAACATACCGAGTGGGGTTGCTCTCTGCAGACAGAAAAAACAACATTTGTGTTTGCATAGTACATGCAAATAAGCTTGTCTTGCTGTTTATTGACTTGAAGGACATTGTTTGATGTGGATGCTGCTGTCTCTTGGTGTGATTTTTACCTTTCACCTGAATCGTCGGAGTGCTGTACTGTGATCCCTGTACTTTAATTAAAATGCACTCGCCGGCTCAATATTTGGATTAGTTGAGGTTTAAGCACAGACTGTGAAATTTAATTTGCTGATATTTTCTGCTATAACAAAGGAACAGGTAAACAACTACAAGGCTTTTCTATAATCCTCTCCATTTCTAAGTGGCATTTTGGGTGCACATACACAATGAACACTTTTTTGAAGACACCTTCAAAGAAGAATCCTTTGCATATGTGCAGTGCTGTGTATTCAGTGATGTGCTGTATATATTAGAAAAGCACACTCTGTGAACCCAAGTTGTTAATGTTAACAATGCATACAGAGAAAGTGGGTGATTAAAATGATCCTTGTATGCATGCACTAACACCAATAACTAAGCAAGGATGTTTTTATAAGCAACCTCTGAACAGGTACCAAATAGGCTTTATATAAATGTATGCAATTTTTATTCTATTTTAGCTGAGAAAAACAAATCCTCATGAACTTTGCTCTGATATTATAGTTGGGATATGCAAACCAAATCTATAAAGCTGCACAGAGCAAACACATCACCCAATTTGCCGTCTGTGTAATTTCTATTTACATGGTAATAGTCTGTCAATTCGTGTTTGCAATGGTGCCAGGAAGGCAAAATGAAAGTGCATGAAAACAGCTTATCTTGAGGAACTAAATCAGGAAATTAGCTTTACTAAACTGTAACACTTATCATGAGACTCAATGTCCTTTGTTTCACTTTTCCAAATCAGTCTACACTACATTTAAAAACATCTACTCATTGACTAAATTAGTTCAAATCAGTTCATTCAGTCTAAGCATCCTAAAATTGTTCAAATACGGACATGTTTGACTCACATGGCTTGCAATGTGTTCTATTTTCTTTTTTAAATTAATTTTAGGGCAAAATATGGTGCAAAGATGATTTGCCAAGAGCTGTTCCTATCTAAAAATGCCAAACAACTGGATGCTTATTTGGAATTTGTATTAATATCTTGTTTGGAAACTGAGATCTGAATGGTTCCAAGCAATTATTATGATACATCTGTCCCAAATCAGAAACAGAAAGCTTTGCATGACAAAAAATGTAAACTAAATCTATATGTAAGAAACAGTGTACCAACTCTCATTTTTTGACAATGGCACCAATTGAGCTTATTTATATCACATCATTTTCTAACAAAAGTCATGTTAGGGTACTTTACAATAGGTATTATACACTCAAAGTAGATCCATAGGGTGGATTAGACTCAAGTCATTACACCAAGTAAACAAATATACAGCTTTAAGTATTTATTTTAATGTTTTGTGTTTACCATTTGAACTGCCTTCAAGATTAATAAAACTTTATGGGCTAATGCCATCTTAAAAGCATAATATTTGCACATTTATGGATATTGATGCACAAAATAAATTTTACTCTGACTCTGAGACACGGTAGAGGTCTCTGTCATCTATAGAGGTTGACTGGGGTATGGGTAGACTGACCAGAAAACTGTCCTGCACAACTTACTGGGTTTCGGGTTTACTCTTCCTAGCTGGCTTATATGTTGAAAGGCATCTTATAGTTCCTATTTAGGTATGACTACTCTTATGTCCAATAAAAACAGAGTGACCAGCCTAAAGTGCACTTTAATTGGACTCACTCCGATTGTGGCATAGGTCAGATCAAACAGAACTTCTGCAAGTTGTGTATCGACAAGAATCATCCTTTAATAATAAGACTGCTGAGGACAAAGCTATTCCACTTTTAATCTTGCAATGCAAGAATAGCAAAACTGGACTGTTACTTCAACTTAACATTTGGCAGCCCTCACAACATCAAATATAGAATAAGTTGGATTGTCAACTGTTGTATTCATCAGGACTATTCAAACAAAAATAAACATATGTTAACAAAATTTTGTGAGAACATAGCTATGAAAACAAACAATTCCATCTCAAGTAGCAAAACAAACAAGAAAGACTTTTAAATCATACCAAGATCATATGTGGAGATTCCAAATTTATTTATTATTTAATTTTGCAACATTTTGAATCCACAAATATTTGGATTATTTACATCTATGTTATAACATTGGACATTATGAACACAAATGACCAAAAAATAATAATCCTTGTTTAATTGTTTGCCTTAAATACTATTTATGATACATATTAATATGCATTAGCAAAGTACAGGTGAAATTTCAAAATTAGTCACATCAATTCGGATCTTAACTCACCTGTGTCTATGTTTCTTAAGAGGAAGATTAGGTTTTGACATCCCAACCAAATGCCACATCAGCAGTTAAAGATGGGTATTTAAGTGTAACCACCATCACTAGAACACCCCACAAAACAAAAGCAAAAACAGAACACATCCATATTCTCTTTAATGCTTTCCTGAAAGTGAAAAGGCAATAAGAAATACAAACACCTGCTACCCACATTACATCAGACTTCAGATTATTAAAACCACATCTGCTACCCAGATACTTATTCAGCCCAGAGCTGGGTGGGAATTTTATTCTGTTTCTATTATGTACAGTTGCAGATATAAATTTGTTGGGAATTCAGATAAAGAAGTTCAAAAAAGTCAGAGAACAAGTTCATCATTGTCACAATAAAACTTTTAGATAAACTGAGGCTTTAATTTGGTCATACATTAGTGTGAAAAATGTTCTTTATGTCTAAATTGTTGGTTTTTATAAAATTCCTTTTAGAATAATTATTTGCACCACCGCTGACAAAGCTTTGGACAGCACATTAGCCAGTTCCTTTCACAAATTTGGAATACAGAGGATACTGGTACTTCACCTATACTCTCTTATCCTCAGCTCGTCTCACAGATCTTCTATAGGATTTAGGCCAGGTGGTTAAGAGAGAGCAAGTTTGATTTTGTTTCAGATGAACCATTTCTTTCCAAAAAAAATCAGATGTAAGTGAGATCCATACCCACACTGTCTTAAAATAGTTCTCATCTCCCTTACAGGATTAAAACAATTCTCAAATCTCTACAGCTATGGATTCCAAACACGCCTCAATTTTTTTTTTTTTTTTAGATCTGCGAGAATGCCATAATATTGGACATAATGGCTAACGGAGGCCTGTTGTGGGAGGGCGTGTGCATAGGTGTGTGTGTTTTATTGCCATGTGGGATGAGGTGTGTTGTGGGCAGACAGCAGGAGTGAATGACAGAAGAAAAATGTCTGCAGATGGATGCTGAAACAGCCATACATCCTCGTTAGACCCCCTGTCTCCCAGCGGCCCAAACAGTCCCCTCATCTCCAACACAAACACGCACTCACGTTTTCTTTCACACAAACACTTGCTCACACTTTCCGCCCCACACCATCCACACTTTTAGTATTTTTCCTGAAATTCCTGCACTGGCATTCAAGAATTCTTACATATACCCACAAACAAGAATATCTTTTTCTACATAGACCAAAAATAGAGTTATCAGAAATCTATCAAATTTAACATGAACTTTAAAGTGCCAGAAGCCCATTAAAATGCTGTCTATATCGTTTTAAACTGTGTGATTGTGAGCGTGAGTGGGAATAAAAATAGCAATAGGTATTTTGTTCCACTTATCACAGTAGGAGTGTAACAGGTAAACCTTTTATGGATGCAAACTCTACTAAAAACCCACCTGTTTAGGATTGTATTTGAAAAGTAATCAATTACAAATTTATTGATGGAACCTGACTTAATGTCATGTTTTGATTGTTGATTCTATGTTGCATTGTGTTTCTGTGTTTGATATGATGTAAAGCACTTTGAAATGCCTTGCTGCTGAAATGTGCTATACAAATAAAATTTGATTGATTGATAAAGACATTCCAGAGGCAATGAACAAAGTGATAGTGGCCTCCTCATGTGCTTCAATTGTATGTTTTTACTTAATCTCAGCAACAACCTTACACAGAGAGCAGTACATAGAGTAGGTTAATTTATTTAATATTATTAATTATGCAAAGACACTAATAAAAATGTCGTTAACTATAGTGCTTTTTTATATAACAAATAGGACATTTGTTTTTGCTTATGTAGAGGTTGGCCTCAACACTCAAGAACAACTGGAAACTACAGGAAATTAGATAAGCATAGCTGTTTAAAACTCTCATGAGTTTGTTTCAGAATTCATAGGACTGCCTATAACACTTTTATTATTGAGGCTATGTGGCAACCAATGTGTTTTTAATGTTAGTATCCCTAATGCTGTTTATCACTGATTACTAGACTCCAAGATAAAGCTTCCTTCATCAATGACTCATGGCTATGAAAAGTTTAGACATGAATGTGCACCTGTGCACTTTTATGTACACAGGTAATGGTCAACGTAGACAGTAATGTTTATGAAGTGTCTTGCTGGAGATTTAAAAAAAAAATACAGCTACTTCCTCAAAAGACACATTCGCAACTGAAAAGTTCACTTTTAAAACAGCATTGAGCTAAATGTAAGATAAGAAACCATGGAAAATATGTCAGAAATAGTTAAGAGTATTTCAAAGCATGGCTTTGATAACAAAATGTCAGGTTACCTCTGATTTTGAAGCATTAGTGGGGAATTGAGTGTGATAATCCTGCTAAATAATTTTTTCCTGTATTTTGTGTATCACTGTATCTAGAGAAAACCCAATTGAAGTGATTAGGCTGCTTTATTGAGAGAGTAGCAAATAACCCCAAATGCAATCGCTAAATATAAATCCAGTAAAAGGTAAAGATTTTACCTGTAGGACTAGACCTTCTGATGCATGATGAGAAGTTTAAATTTGGACTAAAATATAACAAGATTTTCTACTTTTGCTTTGCCTTTAGATCAATTCACTTTTAAAACAGCATAGAGCTGTTTTGTTGCATAGAGCAACACAAATGTTCAGATAAATGTTTAGATAAGCCTTCAAAATTGAGTTTGCAGTTAATCTGGGGAAACAGATTATTACATTGATATATTAAAATTCAACTAATAGCTTTCAAATATGTGCAGCACTCAAGTGCTTAGCCGTTTTTATTAGCTGCTATTTCATCTGCTTAAACAGATGAAACACTTCTGCCAATCTAATGCAACTGCTAAAATAAAAATCAGGACTTCTCCAAGTTTTAAAAAATGAGTCTCCTGCAGATGTTGGGGTAGTGAGTGCCAAAATTCCTTTGGGAGTTATGCTTTTCCCCATGTTGCCATCTCCCTCCTCCATCCACCTATGTCACAAGTTAGTTGGCTTGAAGAAATGCCACCAAGGCATACAAATTAAATGGCTCCTCCGGATGGCCCCGACTCACATCTACATTCATTACCTCTCATTTTTGCAGCACACAAAATGTCTCATGTAGCCACCACTGTGCGCCTATAACAAGCTTCATGGTGCCGTCACACCAGCCTAGAGGGCTCATGGCTTCTGCCGTTGAGACAGTCGGAGGTCAGTAATGAATATACATGTGTGGTCTACAGCACAGATGATACCAGGAGAAACAGAGCGAGCAAAGAAGATGAATATTGAGTTAACGTGCTGAGCAGGGGAAGACAGCATTCCCAGTCCCCCAGCCACAATGTCCTCTGCTGCTAGTCTCAGTCTGACTTGTGAACATAAATATTTACATGGTTGTCACAATCAGGATTTATAGGATTTCTCTCTGCCAGGCCTTTGCTCTTAGTGTATAAGAAATTCAAAGAATGCTTTATCCCTTATTTCCTTTTGCTCAGGTTAGTTTCTTTTTGCAAAGCAACAATAAACCTCTAGTTTGCTCTGGGATGTTTACCCAGGTTTCTACATATTGCATGCTGAGTATACACAGTGTGTATTGTCTCATATCGACACTTCTCACCCTTGCCAGTTTCAATAACTGACATTCGGCAAAAGAAGTGCAGTGATATAAACAGCTTGGATATTTCCAACAGATGAGGTTCTGAAGGGAGGGAAAGGAACAGAGGCAATAAAGCACAGCATCGTACTTATTGTCTTTCTTTGTAACAACGGATGCAATAGGAGTACTGCAGACCAAGCTGCCTGGTGTGTTTTTGCTCGGGTATATGTGTGTCCAGATAACCGCTGGTTGTTTGCGAATGGTAGTGGAATATTCCCAACTGATGCAAACATTTTTCTCTCTCTGTTTTTGTCTCTCTTCCTCTTCTTCAAGTGAAAATGCCAATGCCAAAGCTATTTTGTCATGTAACTCGTCTGATAGGTTGGCACGTAATTAACTCCTTGGCATATACTCTGAGCTGTCATTTGCATTGTAATAAATCTCCAGTTGTTGCTGTAGTAGAGGGAAGCAAACATAACTGTGTGCTTAGCTTTGGAAAATAACCCCTTGTCAACTCCCTCGGCCTCAACCTGTTCAGTCAAAGATTGTTTATATTCAGTTTCAGATGGGAGACAATCTTGATTAAATGTTTTTACTGTCATAAACTGTGCCTCTTTAACTTGCACACACTTTATCTCAATAGAAGGAGAAACATCAATTGTTTTATAGTTGAATTATATATGATAGAACAACACATTGTTGTGTCTAATTATGAAGTGGAAGAAAACATTATTTTTCTTTGCTGTTCACAAATAATCAGAACAATGTGGTCTGCATGCGATGGTTTGTAGCTCCAACTTTTTACTGCAATAACTGTGACTTGGAAAATGCACACTTAAGTTTCCAGTTGTAATGTCACAAAGTTCAAAAAAGCTCCAGGGATAACGATACTTTTGCAAGTCACTATGTATTTAAGCTGGTGCATGACAAATTAAGTTTTTAGACAAGTGACTGCTATTAATATGATTATCCATTAGGAGTGTTGTACTTGTTTGGTAATACAAGCATTTTGCCATTAATAAAAGTCATTCTCTTGTTGTCTACTTATCAGTCGTTAGACTCATCTGTCATCAGGCCAAGTGTCAAAAGTACAAACATTGTGTCTGCAAAATCACTGAGGACATACAATTATAGACAGTCATTTCCGCTGAGTGCATGATGTGTGCACAAAAACAAGGTGGAGAAATGAGACGTTTGGGGCAAAGGAGGCAAGCAAGGTGATTATATGTGTGTGTGTTTTTAGAGATGGATGAACAGAGTAAAGATTGTACTCATCTGTCGTGGTACAGTGCTCCCATCAAGTCTAATGAGTGTGCCGGGGTGACCCCGGTCTCGTAGGTTCACAGGCCTGATTAAACATCGTCTCAGACTCGGCTCAGGGGATGCCGGGCTGACCAGCATGGTCTTCTCCATTCTCTCCCCTCTTTGCTCCGTTCCATTGTTCTAATGGCTCCCTCTGATCTAACCCCATTTATCTCCATCACCACAAACACAACACACACACATGCACACTGATGTGTTACTCTAGCAGTGATTCTTACTTTTGTTTGACTGTCATCAATCTTTATTATCATTTGTTCTCGTGTGTGTTTGCAGCCCACACTGCATGCATAAGAGTTAAAGGTTTTCCTTTCAACATTTTATGCCAAGAGAGTGTGTGTGCTGATCATAAACACTCAGTGCCCAGCCCTCCATATTTTCTTCGACTTCCGTCCTTCTGTGTTTATCACGAATTCGAAAGCTATAATGAGGCTGCAGTTGAAGGATGATGATTAACTGCAAGATGATCCAGGAACTAGCATAAGGCGCGATAAGACATCGTTCTGCAAAGTCTTTGATTTATTTGGTAGTAAAGCACAGAATATCGGCCGTTCCTCAGAGCTGGAGGCCACTTGGGGTCAGGAGTTGGAGACGTGCAGTTAAGACTCAGCCAGCCAGTGTGTTTTAATCTTTTTTTTCTCTCTTCTTTGATCACACTAACTTCAGTCGAAGCCTGTTCAAATCATCACCAAGACATTTTAAAGGGTTGCAATTAGGGCCAAATAGCCTGCCATTTATCAAGCTCCTTTCATGTCCACCATTTTATTTTATGAAAGCAATCGATTGTCTCTCTGTGGCATAGAGGCGAAGCCCAGTCTCTGCTTGTGCTCCTAGGTGAAAAAGCGATGAGCAGCAGTGTGCAAGAGAAAGACGAAGAGCGAGGGAGAGGGTAATTTGGGTGAAACGCCACAGCCGACGCCTTTTTCACATTTACACCAGACTAACCAGACAGCCGGCTCAAGAAAAAATATAGCAGCTAGTGAAAATGCCAAAGGCTCTGGGCATCTGTGTTTACACAGAAGATGGGTCAGGTAGTTTTGAGAGACACAAAAGATGAGATAAAGAAAGGAGGAGGTCAAGAAAGTGAGAGAAATGGACGGAAAAAGTGACATTTGCTGAGACAAATAAAATAAAAGATCGGTAGACTTTAGATCTTTGGAAATACAAGTGTCAGTGTCAGACTGACTGAATCCCACTTCCAAGGGACACTAGCACTCCCCCTCACCCTTTTATTTTGGCATCTCAGTCAGGAAGTATTTCATATATTACACTGAAAAATGGTACTCCTTTAAAAAACATGACATTTTCTACATATTGTAACTTTTTATTATGTAAACATTTTTTACCTAGGGTATAATTTATATTCAAATTATAATTTTAGTATAATATCAAATTACACTCAAATTTGTTCTGAGACAAAGAATTATCATTCCTGAAGCTTACATTATTTTTACGCCTGTTGAGCAAGAACAAAAATGTATTCAAAGCAAACCCCACTGAAAAAAAACTTAGTCTAAGATGTTTAAGTTTGTACTGCATTGCCATTACACCAACATATAACATACAACTAAACTGTACAAAAACAGCAGATCTTTATAAATATACCAACCTTCAGATGTTGTTCCGGTCAACTGATGACTAGTCTCACTGAAAATATGTGTAAATTACAATACATCACAATAGAACAAATTACAAACACCAAGTGTTCCTGTACATTTTTCACTTTTCCCCTTTGTTAGACTGCCTGAAAAGAACTTGGCACACATTTAACATTAATTATATCAGTTGCTAGTTTCTAAAATATTTTACATAAAGAAATATTAGATTTTTGTTTTGCCACTTTTTGTATTAATCAATAATGATTGACAGTGATATCAAACATTAAATAACAGAACACTTCAGATGAGTTAGTGTGACATAAAAATATCTAAATCTGTGAGGGAATTTGACATTCTACCTCTTAGAAAATGTTAAGGTTCAGAAACAACCGGTGACGAAGGATTAGGTTAACGAGTACAAGAGGTGACAAAAATTCATTACACTCTCATGCACACAAGAAACTGAAAAACTAACGCCAAGCAAAAGCTTTAGCAAAACATGAATATTTTATGTATTAAATATGTTTTATTTCATAGTTTTATGGAATGAATAATTGATGGGCCTTGATTATTCTGTTCTTTTTGCATTAAATATATTTGCTTTCATAAAAAATTCCAGTTCACAAAAAGCAAGCCATACACTATGCATATTTATTAGCCGTCTAAATAAACGGGTCAAGAAGAAACACTAAGATGCACAAAAAATAATAATCTCATATCTGCACAGACTAAATTGTGATACATTCACACACACATGGACACACATAGTTGACACCGGGCTCCAGCCGTGCAGGGCAAGAGAGGAGGCTGCCGGGCCCTGACCAAATAATCATCTCCTGGAGAGTGATCATCAAGGCCTTCAACATCACTGCGCAAATACACCAGCCCCGGACCCCGTGGCATGCAGAGAGAAAGGGGTAAAAACAAAGACTGTTTACTGGAAAAGGGGTGGAGAGAGAAACAGAATGAAAAGAAAAGGAGGGAGAGAAAATGAAATTAAAAAAGTGGAAATTGCCACAAGAAGAGAAATGTGGTGTCTGTGTTTACATGGGAGGAAGACAATTCAGTGAGATAGGGTGTGAGGTAATATAAAACAAAATTGTACAAAGAAAGGGGAAAAAGTTAATGTAAGAAAAGACAGATGAAACAATAAGAACTGTCAATTCCCTTACAGTAAAATGGGAAAAATATGAATGGGAAAGACATGTGGGGCTATTTTGATGGGTTTGAGACAAGGAAGAAGAAAATTAGAAAGGGGCGCAAAAAAGAGGGACTTTTAACTCTTACAGAAAAATATAAGAATAAAAGAGAAACGAGGCAAAAAGACATTCAAAGAGAACCAGATGTCAGAATTAGAGAAAAAAAATTAGGCTGTGTTGACAGGAAAGGAAAGAGGGGAAAGCTAAAGAAAAAAAAAGATGGGAGAAGAAACATATAAAGAGAGACAGAAATAATGGAGCGAGTGTATCTGTTTGCCATGCATGAGCGTACACCACTGTTGCCCAGGAAACAGCAGCCGCTTGGATTATGAGCTGATTAGTTGCCCTCCTCCATCAACAGGGTGTGTGCATGCTACCTTAGTGCACGGTCTGATGAACAATTGAATACAGACACACGCACACATGCCCGCACCCCCACACACCCACACACTCTCTGACTCTTCACTGAGATACTTTTACTCTTACCTGTTATTTTCATGGTAGCCAGTACCTTTCAGCATCAACATCTCAATCTTTCCCTCTCTGCTGGACTCTGCCTCTCTCTGTGTGACGTTACAGGGTGCTAATCTTGGCCCTTATCTTTGTCTGCAGCTCTGTTCTCTGTTCCTTCTCTGCGAGCACCTTATCTGCCATCACTGTCAATCAGAGCAGATCAGGCTATCTACAGCTGAGTTCACCCCAGTCCTCCTTCTCCCCTTACCCAGCCACCCCTACATGTCCCGCTCCGCTCTGTAGCAAGGAACACCTAACACTCACACACATAATTTCGAACCACAAACTTTCTCTTTAAATACCAGTCTATTTCAATGAATGCCCTCTGTGCAAGCTTGTCCGTGTTTGGCTTACTCTCCAGGCATCTGTGCTGCCCATGCGTCTTATTTTCAGATTTGACCGCTTGAACTCTGTGTGTGTTTTAGCTAATTAGCAGATTTATTCTTGTACCAGCTCATAGCGCAAACAAAGGGGAACTTTAGTTTTGATTTAAACTTTCCTCAGGGGACCAGAGCCACAGAGTAGCAGTGACTCAGCCTAGAGTTCTGCATGAAGACAGAAAAAATCTTCCTCTTTGCAGAATTGTGCACTGTTTACTTTTTAGTTCTTTTGCAGACATGTGCACAGAATATTTCACTTATTTATTTATTACAAGTGTGAAAAAACAAATAACATGAAATGTTCTTGATATAAAAAATAGTCCAAACTAAACCTAATTTTGGCTTAGTTTTTGTTCTGAATTGTATTTCTCCTTTTCAAACATGACTTACCAAACATGTAGAGGTGAATATTTTACTTTTCAGACAAAATTAAACCAAATCCAAGGCATACAGCGCATTTCAAAAAGTATTTATGCCCCTTGAATTGGACATTTTATGTGACAGACAAATAAAACTAAATTTTAATTGTAAAATAAAAAGAAGTAGATAGAAAGTTTAAGAATAATATGTCAATAAAACTCTATAAAATGTGATATCTTTGGAGAAAATGGAGAAAATCTGAGAGTACCAACCGTTAGCTCTCAATAGGCTTTACCTGTTGACTTTGAATACATGAAAATACTCCGTCTTCCTACTGTCCAAAGCTTAAAACCTTTTTCTGCCTGTATCTCTCAAATTTTAGCAGCCGCCCTGTAAAAAGTGTTTTGAGTGTCTTGCAGTTTCATTCTCATCTGACCACAACTCAGATGAGTTGTCAGTCCCTCACATACCTTGTGGTAAATAGTAAACTCATGGATTTTTCCAATGTTTTTTTTTCTTCTTTTTTTCCAAAATTGACTAGATTTTTGCCACATTTAACAGGGGCAAAAAAGATGTAGCAAGATCTGGACTTAGTTTTGAAACCAAACTCTGCTTTAACAATTATCTCCAACCTCTCAGGCTTGAACTCTGACCCATTTACAGAACTGTATTATTTACATTGAGATCATGCTTCATGCAGGTGTACTGTACTTAAGTAGGTGACTTTGATGGCAATTAGTTAAATTGTGTTTTATTTTAGAATATCGTATTAATAGCAGCATACACCGACCAATCACAAATTACAATTATTCATCCAGACTGCGAGCTGTATCATCTACACACTGCACAATGATGACCAATCCACCACTATTTAAAAAAATGAACATAACCAATCCCTTTTGAGTATAAATCTAATGTTTTTAGATAGAGACACTTTTTTGTAGGGGCAGGTGTACCCTGACTCCCTAATGCTGGAGTAATTGTAGATAATGGAGTTTTAAGGACAGCTGCTGATGCTGATTTAAGTGGGATTTAAGCAGAGATTTATAGGGAAAGGAAAATGAGCAGACAGGAGGAAAAGTTGTACTGGATGTGGGAGTGAATGAGAAAGCAAAAATAAGGCGAGTTTCTTGACGAATGCTTTAGTTTTATCCCAGAACAGGTAGGAAGCAAGATAAAAGGAAATCAAAGAAAGGAAAAAAAATTATTGTACATTCATCTCACAAAAAAGGCATAGATCTTTTTTTTTAAAGATGAATTCATCCATAGTTTGGAGTGAAACGAAAGGCTGGCGCTTCTTGAGAATAGGAGGTTAGAGAGGGCACAAGCTGGATGACTAATTGGGGAGGATATGAAATGAGGCTTGACTCAATCTACACCCTTGAATCAACTCTGCCCTACAGTATGCATCAAATGGGTTCCCTAAGTGGTGCTTTTCCATTGATTATACCCTTTCAATGTTACGCTCCAGCTACTTGTTGGAAAATTTTGACAGAGGGGGGAAAAAAAGCAGAGGGAGCTAAAGGAGGTGGTTGAAGTATCGGTCAATACTTAATACTGAGCAAACTAGAAAAAATAGGAATTGCAGAATGTGAGTAATATCACATAAACAGACAGCGATGAAAGTGAGAGAGAGGACAAGGTGTGTAAAAAGTACGTCAGACTCGCCCGTAAATGCAGTGGTGCGTGGCACTTCGCCTCGTATGGCACTCAACTTTATGAGGTGTGGAGGGGCTGTCTCCCTCGCCTCTCTGCCTGTTTTAATGATACAGTTTAGATGGAAAAGCTGGAGCTTCGGTCGGCACCAAGGACTTCGCTTGCTCTGCTTCATGCAGCACAAAATCCCAGATGGGGAAAACATAAATATAAGCCATACTCAAACACACACACCCACGCATAGAAGTCGTCCTGATTATGAGCATGATGTGGGATTTATTTTGTTGCTGTTTTTCTTATGCAAACAAAAATCCTGTTTTTTTTTTAAATAAAATGTGTAAACACTGTAATTAAACAACATAGTGGGTTGATGTTTCTATATAATTGCTATTGAGCAAATGCAGATGCAAAGATGAACAATGGGGCTGAACATGTGCAGCATTCACATCTAAAATTTCTATTAATGATCATAGGCAGAGCAACAGATGACACCAGGGAGCAAAAGGGAAGCAATCGAAGGGGTGAAACTGCCTGTCAGAACTGTGAAGCCTCCTCAGATCTGCCCCTTGTGCCTGACCACTCCACACGCTCAAGAGATGGTTTCTAACCACAGCCTACACCCATCACTACACTGTCTCAGAGGAGAACATGCAGTAATGCAATATTGATCTGACAATGAGTGAGTGTGTGTGTGACTCTGCATAGGTGAGTGTGTGTGTTTTTGGATGGGATGTTGGCAAATAATTGCACTGTGTAAAAAAGTGAATGAGCTGTGTGGACGGCATTAGTATGTGTTGTTTGTGTGACTGTTGAGTCGGTTTGTGTGATGGAAGACAGCCACAGAAGTGTTGCATTAATAAGCAAAAGCTAAGGTGTTGGCCTTGGTGCTGTTTCAGACACAGGTCTGTCAGAGTCTTCATCTGCTGTGGCAGCACAGACTGAACGGAAACTCATTTCACCTTGCGTTCATTTGATTCCTACATTGCTCACTCTCTTTTCTGTGGCCATTTTTACACAAAATCCACAGCAAACACAACCTCTCCACTTCATCTTCACAGAATGGATACCTCATGCAGACCACTAAAATCTTAAAAGAGCGGCATCAGGAGAATTGATTTAAAAAAAAGAAAAACAAAATCCCTTCCTTTATTTTTATCATAATTTGTTTAATTAGTAATCGCTGTATTTTCAAACTCATTAATTGGCGGAACAATCTCTTAGACCACAGACATTTGACCTTTGTTTATATAGTTTACAGATTTCTGCTAATTGTCATTCAACTGTTATATAACTGGGTAAAGGTTTTCTGCCTGAATATTGATCAATATATCCAAAGTGTTTGCTTGGTCAAAACAGCCAAAGGGTAAAATCATTACTCCTTGCCATTAGTAGTGGAAAACATGTAACAAAGACTCAATATTTTATTTATTTAAATCATTCTGCAAGTAATAAACTCTGGCATAAAATGGTGAAATGGAAATAAACACAAGCTCCTGCAGTAAGTGTTCATGTCAAAGATATTCATTTATTTATTTATTTTAATGTTTTCCTTTTAAAGTCTCTAAAAATCTAGGGCACTATAGTGTAAAGGAAGAGAAATCTGCAGGTAAGAATAAGATTCTCTACACTCAGAATGTTAAGCCTCTAGTTTCCCTGAGAGCTTTTTCATGTTTTCATGAATCACTATTTCTTCATCTACAGAGGTAACAAAAAAAGCCCAAAAACATAATTGCAGTGTGTATGTAAAAGATGTGACATGAATGACAAGGAATAAAGAAAAATCAGAAGTAAAGAAATTCACTGTTTTTTCTCATTCATCACTTGCTAATCTTAACTTTATTATTGATTCCAGCTGTTTGCCTGTGAAAACTGAATTGCTTTTTCACAAATCGTGGTACATTTAATGTACACAATTTCTACACATATTATATATTTCTCTATGTCTATGAAATCACACTATTTTGTTTTGTTGTCACAAACCTTTAGTCAATCCCTTTTGTCGCTCCCTTATTGTGGTTGCCAACTTCCACTCTTCAGGAGGAAGGGTGGTCTCACTGTGATGGTGGTAGTGTTAGGACGACCCTGAGAGCTTTTGCAGTGTTTGGAGGTGCTTCCTTAGTACCCAGTGAATTAATTTATTAGAATGGTCTATACCAGGGGTGGGCAACTCCAGGCCTCGAGGGCCGGTCTCCTGCAACTTTTAGATGTACCTCTACTTCAACACACCTGAGTCAAATAATGAGGTCATTAGCAGGACTCTGGAGAACTTGACTGCACTTAGGAGGTGATTCAACTGTTGGATTCAAGCGTGTTGGATCAGAGAGACATCTAAGAGTTGCAGGACACCGGCCCTCGAGGACCAGGATTGCCCACCCCTGGTCTATACAATGATGTAAAATATGGTTATCAAGTTTTCACTGAAATCAAACATTGCTTAATGTGTGACACACTTTCTAACGTTTTCCCTTGTCATTTAATTGTTACTAATCAAGTGTGTAAGCAATTACCCTGTAACAACTTGCATGTAGTGTTTTGGTCAGCTTTCAGAGTTCAACATAACATGTAAACAGATGTGATAAAACTAATTATAAATATTCTTGTAGGACCAGATAATGGACTTGTGTCTATAATTCTCTTATTACAGAGCTACAGTGAGACAGTAAGGAACAACACCAGTCTGGTTTAAATAATGCCTGTCTGATAGATACATCAGTATCTATTAGATACATTGGTGCTAACACTCACAATACCAGTTAGTCATTAAGATATACAAACTGTTCTGCACTAATCAGTCCAATTTTGCACAACTGCACTGTGGCACACTTGCTGTATATATATTTACATATACATACTGTTTCTGCATTTTTGAATCTTTGCAAGGACTGCTCTAAGCTGCTTTTTATATTGACAGCATGTTATATTTTATTTTTATTTTATCTTGTCTACAATTGCTACTCAGTGGTGGTTGTTGTGTGTCTTGTCTCTATGCTGCTGTAACTGCGAAATAATTTCCCTGATGGGATGAATAAAGTAATTCTATTCTATTCTATTCTATTCTAAGTATCACAGGGTGCTGTGTTTGAGCCATTTCTGTTTTATTATATGCATGTTTCTGCTTGGTATAATTATTTGACATAATGGGATAATTTTAATTTTCACACTGGTAATGCTCTGCCATATTTACCTTGATAAGTCTAATATAAGGTTTCTTTTTTAAACTCAGACATCTTTAGACCTATGTAATTTTGATGAGATAATAGTTTTATGCTAAGATGAACATGTGATAAAGAAGTGGCTTAAATAAACAGATTGTTTTTTAAAAATTATTTAACAGAACCGTCCATAGTAGTCAATGAGTTAAATGTCACTTTTCTGGAGTAAACATTCAAGTCTCAGCGAAAACTCCAGGTCAAATTGTCAATCTAAATTGATTTGCCAATTCAGATATCCATTTCAAATTTTTATATTTCCATGTCTTCCATTGTTAAAGGTGTGGGTTATTTTTAATTGCATTGTCAGCACATTATTTTAGCTGAAGGACATACAAAGTACTCCGTTTCTCCTTTCAAATTTCTAAATTTTCATTCTAAATTAGAAACAGCCTCTGAAGCACTACCAGATTCCCTGCAAAAGCATGCATGAAACTAGTAGCTCACGTTCCTTCATCACAAGTTGCATTAAATTTCACAAGCTAAGACTTCATGGGTTCTCTGTATTTCTTTAAGGCAAAGTTGCATGAAATGCTAGAAGCCATAGCTTTTTGGTGCCAAAAGATGAGACAGAGAGAATCTCTGGAGTCAAGCAGTTAAAAAGATACCTCACGAGAAGCGCTGCTTTGAGGTTAGAGACACAATCCACTTTGGTGCTACTTGTTTAGGATAGTTTACAGTTCCATCTCTTTGCAGTGACAGGTAGACATGAGAAACAAAGCAAGTAAGGAGAAAAGTTTTGTCTTAAAGATCCAAGAGTGTTTTTGTACAAATACATTTCACTTTATAGGTTTAAAATTCAAATAGTTTCCTGCAAGATATGAGTTAAAAAGCTCTCCTATGCCCATTACACACAGATAGCATCATACTGTAGATGCACTGACTCACAGGAGTCCAGGAACAGGAGCTATTCTGAGAGCGATGAAACAGGCAGACTAACCAATAGAACCACCCACACACTAAGCATTTTTTTCATCACATGCCACATTCAGAAACACGTGCAAACACACACACCTTCCTCTTTCTGCCAGCCTACCCATCATTCGTTAGTTGCTACATAAGGGGGTGGGGGTGGGGTGATTTTACCGTGACACAGTCTGGCTCTAATTCGCTGTTTCCACTGAGAGCCTGCATCCAAAAATACTTCTGCTTAACAAACTCCTCTGATTGCTGTTTGACTTTCTGTCTCCTCCCTTTCCTCCCGTCTTTAATCAGCATGTAAACAAGCGCAAGGTCATTTTCTTTCTTAAATGAAATGAGGGGAGATAAGAGGACCGAAGTGCAGTTAATCCTTTGGACACGCTGATGGAGAAGTTTGTCCGGTTGATGCTTGAGTGGTAATTATGCAGGAATGTTTCTGCTCTCACGGTCCAACTATCTATGGATGCATCATCCGTTTATCTCTTTCCTCCACTGCAAAGGTAAAGGGAAGGAAATAAATTGGAAAAGAAGAGGAATTTGGAAGAAAACTGAAGTGAGCTGGGTTACAGTTGAGCTACCACTACAGAGCCTTGTCAACACTTGTTTCTGATGCTGTGAAACTAGACTGAGACATCTTCTCACTAACTCCAGAACTCCTCTCTGTCCTTGATCATCTTACTCTAAGGGAAATATGAGCTAATTAACTCTATTTATACTATTTTTTATCAGTTTCAGCAGAAAAAAAAAATCAAATATTCATTTTTTTTGTTGTTTTTATTCTTTCTCACTGTTGCAGCCAAACAACCAGTTTTGATGCAGCGAAAAACTTTGATGCCTAATTGCTTGAGGAAATGTCGTTCTCTTTCAGCAAGCAGCTTCACTATGAGACAGCAGTTCAGCCTGAGTAAAAGTCTCAGAGCATCATTTCTGAAGGTGTGACAGCACAAGGGCCTCATTTCCATCCTTCTCCACTATTTATCAGCCTTCTCCTCTTTCCCAGTGAAGCAGCAATGTTAACAATGCTGTCCCCACATTTACCAGTTCTGCCTCATTACAGCCAAAGAAGTGGATAAATTAGTGCAGGAGAGCATGCACGGCAGAGTCCGACTCCACCTGTCAGCCACTGGGAGAGATAGTGAACATGTTGAACAGAGGTGGGGGGTGTGAAAGAACTGCTCAGCCTTCAACACATTTTTTGAGAAAATCCACTCATTAAAAGAAAACTCTTTTGCTTTCCAGAATTATTTCTTGAGGTTACTTTTTTTTTTAAACAGTGCCTTACAAAAGTATTCATCCATTGCATTTTTGACATTTTGTCTTATTGCAGGCTCAAACTTTTATGTTTTTTGGGAGAATATCCCCCCGCCCCCCCAAAAAATCCTGCAATTCTGAACTGAAAGAAAAGCAAAAATTATTTTCAAAATTTTTTACAGATTACAATCTGAAAAGTTTTATGAAAGTATGTATTTCAACTCTCTACATCTCCATAGTAAAATCACCTATGTAGTTAATAGCTGAATACAGCTGTTCTGTGAAAGTTCTCAAAGGGTTTGTGCGCAACCATTAGTGCACAAAACAGCATATTGAAGACTGAAGAACACAGCAGACTACCACCAATAAAGTTGTGGAGAAGTTTAAAACAGATTTAGGACACAAAACATGAGCTAACTAACATTAGGAAGAAAATACTTTTGTCAGATTAGAACAAAATCCAACATTTTTATCTGCACACAAAATGCTATGTGTAACAGGACAACAATATACTGGCTTTGATTAAAACACATTCATGTTGCCCAATCAAATCCTAGACCTAAAATTAAATTACATTGCAAACTGCTCTGTGTTGGTCTGTCAGAAAAACAGGTCATGAAAATCTTTTTTGTCATCACATAACAAAATGTAAATTATTTATTTACGGGGACACTAAAACAAGGTGTTGAAAGAATATTAATGAGCAGACGATTTCTGACATTTTATCTGTCCTCATCATTCGAGTTCTTCACTGTAAAGAAAATATTTCGGTACGTTATCAGTGTCACTGACACAAATTTTTAACAACTCTTTCTCTTTTCTTGGGTTTTACTTCATAAAAAAACTATCCCTCCAAAAACCTCTGATAAAAAGACATTCAAGATCAAGAGGCAAAAATAGCCCAGGTTTTTGTCATTCTCTGAACAACAAAAGTCTGAGTCCCCACAGTCTTTAAAAAGCATTACTTCTCTTTCTCATCGGTCCAGCATCTCTGGCCTACAATCTTTATGGGCTGGTTAAAACAACCATCTACGTTTGCGCTTCCTCCACATTCAGCAGTAAAACAGACAGGAGTTCTGTGATGTCCAGCCACCTTGGCTCCCAGGCACAACACTATGCTTTATGGAACACTGAGAAATCAAATCAGATGTGGGAAAATTAATTTTTGTATGAAATTAAGAGCCACCAGCCAAATAAAGGAAGACAATCCTGAGTGCATCCCTCAATCGTGATTCCATTCACTCTCTAATCAGCAGGATGGCCAAGCACAAGCCAGTAGCATAGTGAAAGCTCTCAGCCCACAGGGGATAAGAAAAACAATGGCCCTTTTTAATTTCTTTTCTAAAGCGAGCGGCTGAAAGAAAATGATATAGACGTAATTGGCGGATGAGTAGAGCAGAGCAGCCTTGAAGGAGGTGCAGCGTCCAACGCACAGACCCCTTTTCACTTTTCTCTCATGGTGGCAATGACTAAGGAGAACTGAGGTTTTACAAACCCCATCAAGGACAAAGTATATCAAATGTGTCTATGAGTGGACCTATTCAGTGTTGTTACATTACTATGTTCTCTGATAACATGAATCTGCAACAAAGAAAAAAAATATTCAGATCATAATTTGTATTTAAAAGGTTTGGATGTCAGACTATAAAAGTCAGTATTGTCACACTAAATACAGTGTAAAGTACTCCTAAGACCTTATCAGTTTGTAGACTTATAACTGCAAGTTTCAATGTATTTTATTGAGATTTTATGTGATAAATCAGAACAAGCAGGCTGTGGAAAGAATACAATTAATGGCTTCATTTTCTTTTACCTATAAATATTATACACTGTTAAATTAATTCTTGTTGTAACTATAGTCAGTTTCACTTTTCATTGCAATTGCATCTGCACATTTTTGGGGAATTTATTTGTACCACCGGTGCATATCTACAGACTGAAGCTCGTCCAATGATTCTTAGTAAAATAGCATAGGCTCAGTTAGTTTGGCTAGAGAGCATCAATCAAGTGTTGTTATTCTCAATTTAATTTAAGCCTGGACTTTGACTGGACCATTCTTATACAAGCCTTTTGCGGCTTTAAACCGTTTTTCTTCCAGTAGTCCCCTGTAATTAGCTCCACACATTTTTCTATCAGCTCTCACATGACTCCCTGTCCCTGGTGGAGAAATAAAAATTACATTTTGGTCTCCTTTTAAAAAGTGACTCCTTCCTTTGTGCAATTTGTTATATATTTTTATATGATGGATTGAGCGTTACTCATTGAAATTTAGAAAGTTTGAGATCTATAATCTAATTCTCCTTCCAAGTATAGGTTTCTACAGTTTTAGTAACAACGGCTCTAACTTGCTTTCACAAAAACTCTCTTTGAAGCACTGTAAAGTTTTGTATTGTAAAAATGCTGTTTGAATAAAGGTGCAAAAGCTTAAATTTTGTTTTGTTTTGCTTGGTTTTTTCTTTGTTTGTTTGTTTTCTCAGTTATAGTCACTCTCCTTCCCAACTGAGCCAGTCTAGATTTGAAATAATACAAGTGAAAATGCTGGTCTTTTATTTTCAATGTGCACCGAGGCAAACACACAGTCTATGTTTGCGGTGTGATGAAGGGAGAGAAAGTCAACAACACGGATGCACTGATCCATGGCCCCCATGGCTTGCTCTCAGTGATACATAATACTCGTATTGCACAATCTTACCCCGTCCCACTTTTTGGGGAGCATACACTGAAGTCATTTTCTGCGCTTTTAAAGCTGAGACAGAAAAGAAACAAATGTTTGAAAGCAAAGCATTTTGTCAAGCACTTTGGTCAAAACTCGAGCTGTCAAGGTTACCCTTTCAAGACTGAAGAGACACACTTCAGAAAAAAAGATTTTGTAAGTTTTTTGTTGCTTATCTTTAGCACAGCTGCACTCAAGTGCCTCTTCATCAATACTGGGGTGAGGCACTGCCAGTACTCGTC
Source organism: Xiphophorus hellerii (assembly GCF_003331165.1). Lineage (NCBI taxonomy): Eukaryota > Metazoa > Chordata > Actinopteri > Cyprinodontiformes > Poeciliidae > Xiphophorus > Xiphophorus hellerii. Next base: position 6,984,454 of record NC_045675.1, on the reverse strand, counting down.
CTCAGAAACCAAGAATGTGGATCCATCAACAGACACCTTTATGTAAATGGCAAGAATAGAAGACGAGCGCTACCATCCGTGGGGATATGGTGAGGCAGAGGAAGAGCTAGGAGGAAGGTTAGAAAGACAAACACAGTGAAGTGAATGAGGGACAAAGAGAGGCTGAATGTTTTATTTATTAATATATTTGCTTTTTTCTAGAAATGTTTAATCGGCTTTTGGGCCACTGTAGCACCCAATTAGCATGCCTGTTACATGCAAACACAAAGAACTAATTGGCCTGTGAGGGAGTAAGCAGCGCGGCCCTGAAAGGAGAGATGAGAATTCATTTGAAGATCTGTAGCTCCAATAGTGCCATGTTGGGAGGCTATTTGGCAAATGGTTGTAAATAACATTATGCAGCTGCAATTGCAAATATTATTTTTACTTTCTTCCACTCTTTATTGCCAGATGGCATTACAAATAAGAAAATAGCACCGCAATAAAGTTTATGGGCTATCAAAGAAAAGCAGCTGGTCATCAGATTTTTTTTTCTTTGATCAACAACTGACATGGGTGCACAATTGTCTCGTAATAAAGCAATGGTAATGATTTGCTCAAATGATCTCTAAATATGGATGTAAATACTCAACATGTCAATCAGTGCCTGAGAAATGACATCCTTATCTGTCCCATCAATGTGAGCATGTTGTAGAGAGTTTGAGAATATGCTGGAAGCAAGAGTTTTAATTTTTAATTATATTAACTGTGCAAACCATAGCAGAAAGATCTGATATAAAGAGCTCATTGTGCTCCTGATGGGCAATGGATCAAACAAACGTAACGCTTTCTCCAACCACAACAGGCAGACAAAGAATCCCTGCAAGCAACTCAAGTGCAAAACAGTGTTTAAAAATGTTGTAAGAACATCTCTAGATGAGGTCGAAATATGATATCAAATGGTTTTTGACTCAAAAAAAAAAATAAAAAAAATCCTTGACTACTGAAGCCCAACACTTTGGAGCTGGAGAGATCCACATCTATTGTGGAAGAATCTTTTGACAGGCACATTACAGCAGGCTCTGCAATCCTTTCAGATGATGATAAAAACTGAACACTTTTTGACTGCATGGAAAATTCTATGTGGCAGAAAACACTGTGCATTAACACCCTGAACACACCATCCTCATCCTACTATGTCTCAACCATGAGACATAGTAGTGGCAACACCATGCAGTGGGCATTTGTCTGTTCAGCAGGAAGTGAGAAACTGGTCAGAGTTTCTCACTCCCTCTTGCTAGAGGAGAAAACTACGGAGGTTTTCCAATTTATGAAAAGGGTGTCTGGGCTCTCCCTTATAGACAGGGTGAGAAGCTCAGTCATCCGGGAGGGACTCAGAGTAGAGCCGCTGCTCCTTCACGTTGAGAGGAGCCGCATTTCCAATATTTCATTTTATAGTAAGACAATTGAAACTGTAGCATTTTCTATTTTACTCCTGCAGTTCAATTCATTAGCAATCTTTAGTCTTTCACAGTTTTTGCAACAGATGAAATGTGGCGTAAGTAGATCGCTACCATGATACCAGCACTACTACAACCACTTAAAATACTGACTGGATAAATTTCTTTTCAGAAATGAGCAATGTAATGTTCTTCATTAACAACAGAGCACTTGATTTGAGAGTCCCTTGCTGTCAGATACATATACAATGTTGATGTAGATGATTGCCATGAAATATGAGACTTGCAGTTTTTAGCACTCAGACTTGTCACTTTTCCAACAATAGCTCAGAGTTTTAGGACTATATATATATATATATACAGTACAGACCAAAAGTTTGGACACACTTTTTAATTGAATTCAATGAGAAGGTGTGTCCAAACTTTTGGTCTGTACTGAATACAGACCAAAAATTTGGACACACAGACGTGTCCAAACTTTTGGTCTGTACTGTATGTATATACAAAACTGTTGCCCCACTTGAACATCTCCTTTATTACTATTTATAAAAAAAGAGACTCTCCTCCAATGCTCTTCATTTTGGGACTACATAAAATAAAACTTTTTTTCCCATCTTGGAAAAAGTACATCTTGTTCTTTTTCTTGGGCTTGACTTTGTTATGTGTTCAGTCAAAAATGGCCCTTGCGTAATCACATTTTGGAGCTGTGTGAAGTATCCTTTGTTTTTAGCCAATAGTTGGTCCCACAATTCATGAAAAACACTCAATATCTCAACTTTGTGTTTTCATTTTACTTGGATCAGGCTGAGTTCTGTTATGTTTTACTTTCTACAAAGCATCATGTTTGTTGTTGCTTTCATGGATTATGTTACATTATAGTTAGAAATTCATTACATAGACAGACTGTACACATTATGTATCTTGACTCCCCTTGAAAAAATATCTGATTTGCAACAAAAACTATGAAAAATGTATCAGGAGCATTTGAGTTGTTGAGTCTAAATAACTAATTACTTTGATAAACAAAATAGCTAAAAATGTAAAGTATCAAATAATCTCATTGTAGCAACAGTCAAAATATTAAATACAAAAAGCAGCCTTAATGTGTCTTAATGCTTATAGTCACTACCAAATTTCCATCTTATTGTTTCTCTCTCTGAGAAATGTACTAGCTTATTAATTTGGGCACACTGTCTTCACCACTAGGCTGAAGTTAATTAGAGGACTTTAAAGAAAACTGTTGCAGAAGTTGTAATAGAAATCCTACCACTAGCCAACACTTTGGTGGTCTAACTACACAAGTATGTTTTTGAACTGTGGATGAAATAAAATTTACATAGCAACCAAAATGGAAATAGAAAACACTGAGTTCACTGAGGAAATGTTCTAGTTGTTCGTCCAACAAAGGAACACTGTGTGACTTGTGCTTTCTGATGAAGATAATGCCCAGTGTATTTGCTTTACACCAATGTTATCAAAGATACAGTTTTGTTTCTTGTCTGTGAGGAATGTGTTCTAGAAAAGGTCCTCTCAATTATCTGAAAACTATCTCTGTGCTGTGGAATTTCATTTTACAGCTTTGAATTGTAGCTAGAATTTAACATTTCAATTTTGGTGTTTTGAAGTTACACAAATGAGATTCACATATGTTGTGGAAATAAATGATTGAAATGCAGTGGTTATCTATCTTGATAACACCATAGTGTGCATAGTGATCTGGATAGAACTTTAACTCAAACCTAAAATTTCTAGTCCAGCAGACTATAACTGGTTTCAATTTCTCCCACAAATAGTTAAAACACAACAAACTTTCTCCAACATTGCTTAGTGACTGACACATTTAGATAAACAATGACACTCCAAATGCACACACATTTTGCAATCACTTGTGTAAAAACAGTACTTTTGGCAAAGTGTCTGTTATTTTTGAATCATTTTTTCTCTTAAGAAAAAGTCAAACTTTTCTTTAAATGCCACACGTCATATTGGAATAAAATGTGCATTTGGTTACCTGACAATCACACTGCCACAAGTGGGCTACACAATCATGTCTGCAACACTGGGTGGAGAAGCCGCCAAAATGGCAGTATTATGTGACTGAGCATCTCAAACCATTAGGCCATGACAGTGACAATGAGGCTTGTCCAGAAGTGTCACCTCTCCTAGTCTTTGTCTGTCTCTGCCTTTCTTCAGCTCCCCCTGCTTTCCTCTCCCTTCCTTCCTGTGTCTCATTCTCGCCATGTTTCAGAATCACACCCACACACAAAGACAGAACATCTTTATTAGTCGTCTGTATGCGGGCTGTGCTCAGCCTGAGATTGCAGGACTGACCCCTCGCTGCGAGCTGTACAGGGGAAATGTTTACTCAAACCCCACAGAACATGCCATTAACCTCTTTCTAGATAGAAGACAAACAAGAATGTCCCTCCATGAGGGCAATAAAGACAGGCACAGCAAGGACCATCATGGCAATCATCTCATTATGAATCTGCGGGAGGCAGTAAGGAGCCAGGAAGCTTCGTCTCCCGGGGATACCTACTCTGCTGTGTACCAGTGTGTCTAACACTCAGTGAAGTATTTATGACATGCAGCAAAGTGAAATCAACTAATTTGCCAAACACATGCACAAATGCATCAGCCACCTCTGCTTACATTTATGAACCAACCTATGTGCATAACGTCTTCCTCGTTAGTTACCTATCTCGCGTCTCACTCTGCCTAACTGCAGCCCCCCCTTCCCCTGGAGACGCAGAAGGATGTCCTCAGGCTGTGACTAAAGCCCCAGCCGGGGAAGTTATCCTGGCAGCAAAAGGAAAGGAGAGGCAGAGGTGCCTGATGAGAAGTCCGGTCACAAGAGAAAGTTTTCCTTCTTAGGCTCCTTCAGGCAGTAATTCAATCATGCCTTGATAATTCCCCCCATGTGAGAAATGAAACCTCCTTCAATACATTGAGGACAGATAGACAGCAGAACCTCATATTCATTCCAGATTGAGGACCCCCTTCTGGGTGGGATAAAGAACCTACTACAGAGTATGTTTTACTTATGTCATTTTAAGAAGCCATTACTTTAATTGAAAAAGTTACTTGTTGCCACAGGCCAGTGAAGGAAAAAAAAAAACGTAAGAAAAACAAGGGTAGGTATTAAAACAAAAAACACCAGATGGAGATATGCATGGTAAAAATTATTGTTTATACTTACTGTTTGATTATGTGTGATAATAGAAACAGGATTCCTCAAGGCAATTAGTGTCAGCAGCAGCCATATTGCAATAGGACAAGGGAAGGGCAGCACGGCCTGTTATGAAGGAGCGCTTATCAAATATCTCTGGCGGAGTGATTAGTGTAATAAGACACTGCAAGGTGAGATAGGCCACTCAGTATTTTAGTTTGCCTGTGTATGTGTGTCTATTATAGTGTGTGAGAGCTAATTTGTGCTTGAATGCACAAGAAATAGAGGCAGTGTAAACAGAAATGATTGAGTCTGTTCATCTGTTTTTATATCTGTCCACCTGTGTTTAAATGTGGATCTTAATATCTACTGTGTCCCTGTGAGCCATTTATGAGCCTGGGAGAGTGAAATTATTTTTATGTGACTGTAGACTTTAAAAGTAGTCTGTCAGTTTTAGCCTGTGACGGAGGGCAGATTGGGGGTACTTACCCCTGGCAGCGTCTTCTGTTCATGGAGGGCGCTTTGGGCCTTCAGTGCTGACTCTCTGGCACAGTATGTTAGAAAGGCACATCCTGAGTGGGCGTGGAAAGAGAGGAGAAATTTGATTAGATTTAAAAGAATTACATAATAATAGTTTGAATTCAGATGTTTACCAATATGATATTTGGAGGATTATAATTATTTAGTGCAAGGCATCACCCACATATTTCTATCAAGCTACGCTAAACAATTAAAAGGTTAAAGCTTCAAAACCACATTCATCATTCTTATTAAAGTGCTTTTAATAAGATGCAAAAAATAAATAAATAAATAAATAAATAAATAAATAAATAAAAATCCTGGTGTGATCACGGTTTTCTCAAGCTGTACGTAGCAGAGGGTACGTTTTCAAAAATGTTTTTAACTTCAGTGATGTATTTTTCTCATGTTAAAGTCAACCGCAGACCTTGCTCTGCTATATTGAGATACAGTGAAATAGAAGCAACCAGGGGTAGAAAATTGGGATGAGACTAATGAGTCTCATCAGGTTGTGAAAAAACAGTTTCCACATTGATCTGTTTGTCTCTACTCATTCAGGAGATGTTTGAGAAATACCCTCTGTTAACTGCTTGTGCAAACCTGTATCAAAGATCAAGAAATTTGAACTTAGACTGCAGCACAATGCAGCTTAATCAAGCTACTAACACACAGCGTTGCCCCTTCCCCACCTGTTGCTGGACAGTCACTTGGATGAGGGAAGGTTTATACACCTTTCCTTTATGTACAAGGTATACAATTTTGGCTCTTTTTTAAATACTTTCAATCACATTTGTTATACTTGCATTGCACCATACAGAGCAAACCAGGGAAAAGTATAACATTCTGCTCCATAAGCAATTCAGAAATACTTGGAGCAGAGGTACTTAAAAATAAGAGCTATAAAGATCCTTAAGAGGCTTTGTTATTGAGACCTAAATTTCAAAGTGCAATTATAACAGCATAGATACTAAAACATCAGAACGTTATTCAGTTTGGCTCCCCATGCAAAACTTTTCAATGACGCCTCTGGTAAATACAATGAAAACACATCTACTAGTATGCAATTTTACTCAATGTTATCATGCTAGAAGAGTCTCAATCCAGTCCTATTTACTACCATGAAACACAAGTAGAATACCTGAGAAAAAAAAAGTATGCACTTTAGTCTGATTCCAATTCAGTATTTACACAAAAGGGAACTGCTGATATTTAATTTTAATTGCAAAACTCCAAAACAAGCCAGCTCAAATTAATGAAGTGAGCCAAACTTCACTGTTCCTTGAAAGCTTAAGCATCTTGAAAAAAAGTATAACCTGCCAAAAAGAGAAATTTAAAAATGCATTCTTTTCCTCACTAGGCCAATATAAAAGCCTCACTGTAGTTTTACAAGTCATTGGAATTCATATATATCCCATCTAGAGGAATGTGGCTCTCTAAAGCTAATAGCTCCACACCCTCAGAGAAAATAACATGCTGCTTCAAAAATAAGATTTTCTTTTTTTACGTAGCAACTCCATCAGATTGAATCTTGTTAATGCATGCATTAACAAGATTCATCAGCATATCTTCTGATGAATGGAAAAGTGCTTGTGTCAGTCTCATGTAAAGGAGACCAAGCAAAACTAAGTGTAAAGTGTGACACACAGCTGTAAAACCTTGAAGTTTGTTTAATTTAAACCAAAGAGGTGATGAAAATGCTTAGTCAGCCTCGACTGGAAGATTTTTTCCTCTTTCCCATTTGTGAAAGAAATTACACCCACTGCTTTTTGATAAATGATTACTATCACAGTTACTGAGCCACAAATCAGTATGCACGGTGATGAGCTGAAACTGTACCCCCACACATCTCCGGGGGCTGTTCTTTGAAGTCGGAAAATTCAGGAGGCAGAATGTAAATACATAGTTTATGGCAAATACGTCTCTGACAAAAATGTGACAGCATTCATTAAAGGTTGAGTTGTTGCTCTGTTATGTGCTTGGCAGAGCTGACAATGGGTGACCCTGTTCAGAAGAGGTTTTGCACTGAGCAGCATAATTTCCCATTACTATATGTCACACCTACTGCCAAGGATTCCCATGGGGGACTACACACAAACACACCCCTACACGCCTGCAAGCTCACACACTCACATTCAGATGATACTCTGCATGCCTAGCAAGCATCATCCCCAAAACGTCAGCAGCACACTCTGGCACCTGGCCAAGGGACCTGCGTTTCACAACCTTCACCCACCTCCACAACTACGCAGTTACTCAAGAGGAAAAATCACCTAAATGACACTGACGAACCAGCTCGGCACACAGCAGAGCAGAAAAGTTTGGGAGCCTGGGGAAACACTTATCATCCTTTGTGTGACATTACAAAACTGTTGAGCATGAACCGAGAATGTCCAGAGGGACAAGTCCCACAAGAGACTCATGAGGTTTGTAAGCTAAAGGTAACACTCATCTCATTTTGCTTTTACATAATTCTGAAACTTTTTTGGTAGCAAACACCGACACACGTCGCACATAAGAGATTAACATCTTTTTTTTTTTTGTTTGACCCATTTTCTCTGTGATATCAATAAAAAATCTTACTATATTGTAGCTCTGCTGATTATAATTGGGTAGAATGCTTGAATGATCTAATTTGCTAATTTGTCTGTATTGTGCTGTGTTGAACCTCATTTGGCTTTTCTTCATATTTTTACCAGAATGGGTTTGATTAAACAATAAATTATTTTAAAAAATGTTTGAAATTGAAATGACTCAATGTATAATGTATCTGACAAAAAATAATAATAAAAAAACAAAAAAACAAAGATGTGTTGGGTGTAACAAACCCAGAGTCATTTAGCCTCAAAAATAATACCTAAACCTAATGTAGAGTTAGACTAAAAAGGAGAGTTACAGTCATACCTGCTGCAACTGTCATGATTCCAGCCCTTCAGCTCTGCCTTGGCTGTGCTGATTGCTCATTGCCCTCACCTGCACTGAGCTGGTTCCTATTTAAACAGCTGCTCGTCACCAGCTCAGTGCGAGATCGTCTGTTGCCACTGTCACAGCTTTCAAGCCTTGTTGTCCCATGTTCCAAAGAGTTTTCTGGTTTCTGATCCTGCCTGTTTTTGACCACAGAGTTTTGCCTAATCCTTCTGCTGTTGAAAGTCCTGTTGCTGAACCCTGCCTGTCTCTGACCCTGCCTCCTGCCTCCTGGATTCTCATTGCCTGAGACCCTCCCATGCATGACCCCGGACCGTTTCAAGACTCAGCTTCTGGTTGGTGGATTTTGTCCCTGTCGTCTGCTTGTCCCCTGAGCCTCCCCAGATCTCCCCTTGTCCATTTACCCTACCTGCCCCCGGCTGGACTCCTGACCTCTGTGGATCCCCCATCCCTGACTCCACCAGTGAGGCCACACCCTTCCACACCAATTATTTTTGTAATAAAACCTTTGGTGAAACATCCTCTTGTTGTGGCTGCATTTTGGGTTCTGGCTGATTCTGCTTTTAACATTACAGTAACTAAGTTAAGAAAATGAAATCAAGACACAGCCTGAAAATCAGTTAATCCAAGTATTTAGTGATTATACTGCATAAATGTATGAACATAGCTCGTAAAGCTGCAGTGTGTACTGGTAATAATAATAAAAAACTGTAATAAAAAATAATTTAAAAAAGTTTTTTCATGTATTTGTCTATACAACAAATGATTGACTGATCGGTGTATTTCTATATATATAAGGTTATGTACTGCAGCTTTAATTGCTGTATTAATACATTGCTTATGGTCTCATTTGAAATTGCAATTATTTGAGAAGCTGAATTTTTGGTCTCTTCAGCTGTAAGACTAGCAGAACATTTAACAGAAATGCATGTCTAAAATAAATTTCTAAAATATCTGACTGTGTATAACTGATATATTTAATCTGCTTCCCTTTGGAATTAAATTTCTGAAAGAAGAAGTTTTTAAATTCTTCAGTGTTAATTTGTTAATATGTTAAACCTATTTTTTTTGTGTGTGTGTCATGAAGCAGTATTAGTTTGTCTTTTGCTGACTCCACTTTTTTTTTTTTTAAACCAAGTGAAGTAAAACATGATGCAATCCTGCCAAAGTGAAAATGGGTTACTTTTCTTCAAGAGGCCGTTTTTCTTCACAGTTTACATGACTTATTGAACTGGACATCTTGTGCAGCACAGCTTTTAAAATCCTGACCAGCTGTATGATTTTCTCTGCTTCTTCACAGAACTGGAATCTCTCCAGGACTTTGGGAAAGGTTTGCATTCATAGGAGTGATGGTTCAGGGGACATCTGAAGCCTAGAGGAGTCAGTCACTTAGAAAGCCAGATGTTGAACAGATGAGAAGCATGAAGAGAAGGATGAGTGAAACAATGATTTTTGAGTGAAGATAACAGCTGGTAGCAGGTTAGCCTGTCAATTTAAAATTAGAAGATGACTAACTGAATTGGGAGCACATTTCTAATTTCAAATTATTACATACTATTGTGCCTATGCATGAATACAATGCAGAACTTAAAAAGAAAATCACATCATGGTCCTAAAGTAATAAAATTTTTTAAAGATTGGCGTTCCAAATTGCTTTTCTTTAATATTCAGTTGACACCATTAAAAAACGTTTGAACCACCTTTTTCAAAACTCAAATTAAGCTAACATTGACCGAAGATTATAGAAAGAAGTTTTCTGAATTAATTGGGGAAAAGAAATACAAGAGGAGGATTTCATAGATGAGGTTCTGAAATGAAGGCTAAGCTCTGGTGGTGGTTTGGCAGTCAGACTCATAACTTCCTGTGATGAGCAGGTTAAGTGGGGTGAAAATAATACTTTGGTAATCAAATACAATTTACCACACCATAATTTAAGCAAGGGACAAAAGTTCAACCAATTGTATGTAAGGGAAATGGGAAAGTAAACCCTGTGAACTGGTTCAAAGAAAAAGCAAGGAAGGTGAAATTAGTCTCTGCACTTGCAAGAAACATTTTGGGTAATTACTTTAAGAACTTTTTTTCTGACAATAAAGCCTTTTTGAACAACTTGTTTTGAAATGGAAATAAGCTTGTGTTAACAGCTGTGTGAGTACAACTGTGTGAGTACAACTGTGTGAGTACAGGCATGAAAAGTGATTTTGTTTGTTTGTTTTAAGAAAAAACCCCTTATCTACTAATTGAAATAACATCTTAACAAATGTGGTGAAAACCTCAGTTTACTAACAGGAACTTCTTGCAAAATATGTCATTTATTTTCCCTTAGTATTTATCAATGTCTAATTAATGTCATTTTTTTTGCAGAACAAAAATTAACATTAAAACTGTCTTATAGAAATAACACAAAATAAACAAGTGGATGCTATTACATGTGACAAGCAAAGAGACAAATATTTTAGGACTCATCCAGCACTACCCGCATCTGACTTGGCCACACTATTACCAGCCATCGCTCCATCTCTCCGTTGTTCCATCTATCGACTTTTGAAGCGGCCTGTTCACAGCCGTTAGTTGTCTGCTTCCCTCACAGCCTCCTTTCTAATGATCAAAGAGGTCATCTGTAGACTTAAGCTCCACCTGTCACTCAGCTTACACAGTCTGTCAGTCATTTACCAGCACTTCGTCTACAACGCCCCTGTTGTAGAGAAAGCCCAATACAAGCATCGCGCTGTGGCTCAGCTGTATTTATTGAATTAGAATTTATTACTCAAATTCAAAGCAAAGCAAAAAAAGCCAAAGAAACACTTTCAAATATTTGTTTCCAAATCACCTTTCTGCTGTGGTTTACTTTTGAAAACCCATTCCCCAAAATGCTTGCTTTCCAGCAGTTTGACTGGCTATTTTTAGTCAATTACACTGCGTAGACCAACCAAGGAGAGGAGAATGGATGAGGATATTTAAGAACTCTTTGTATCTCTTACTCCTGGCTGTGTGGCACAGCTCTTAGTCCCCCCTCTCAGCATCAGAGAAGGATTGATAGATAATGCTACTCAAGCAAAAGATTTGCCCCCCACTAACATTCAGCATGTCTGAACAATGCATGCACTCTGGCACTGACACTAAGTATTATGATAATGTATGGCTCAGCAAAATGATAGATGTTAAACAGCTCGACCTGGCTGCACCACGCACTGATGAGCACCATACACGCCGATAGTGCCAAGTCATCCCACGCACTGCATAAGGCTCCCCAAAGGCACGCAAACTATCAAATCAATATTAGAGGAAACTGTGTAGCAACTGCGGGAGAGGACATGCCTATCTTTTAAATAAATCTAAAAGCACTGTTAGTCATCTCTGCTCAAATGTCCAGGACGACGTGAAATGTAGAATTCCCCAGATATTCTCACAATTCCCCAGAGCTTCCCAACAGAGACAAAGTAAGAATTTGCAGAGCACAAAACATCTGTTCAGATTGTTGCAGTACTAGTCACATGAATTAGTCATAAGGAAACATGGCATGTTCCAATCTGGCCTTAAATCCATAATTATGGTGCAGTTTTGTGTCACAGCACCCGGGCAGTGAAGAAAAGTAGAGCCGCAAATCACCCATTGGGAACGGTTTACTAACTGACACCTGCAGGCATACCTATCACTTACTGGAAATAAAGTCAAAGCTTTATTAAGTACAAGCTGCAATTTCAAGGTAGGTGTCTGAATGCAGAGAGCAAAGTCATTATGAAGTTTTTAATTTAAGGGATCACAAAAATAAACCAATTATCTAAATTTAGTACTTTATTACCCTGAAGTTAAATATATGCATGTTAGACATTAGCACATTATGCCAATATCTTCTACAACACATTATACAAATGAGACACTGAAATTAAACTTGTCATTAAATCAAATTGGAAAATTAAAGACTATTTTACAGGTTTTTTTGTGTGTGGTTGGGTCTTACAAATGAGTAATCTATTAGCAACACAACATGCGGCAGAAAATGGGCAGGTTTCAAAATTAACCAACAAAAAGTACTGAATATCATTTCTATAAGTGAGATTGAAATTTAATGCAAAACAGAAGCTTCAGAATAAGCATTTAGAAACAATATAGGAAACAAAACAGTCATATCTAATTTCACAATGAATCTCATCTGGAAAAAAGTACTTTGTCTAATTTCTTTTGTGCTTTCCTGATTCTTTGTGATTTTCCTTCCAAGCAGTCAGACTTTCTTATAATCTTTTAAAGTTGATCCTGAGTTAATTTGTTGCCTTGCTGGGCACATTTTGCTAAAAAAATAAATAAATAAACAGGAATTTTACACAGTGAAAGGGCTCTAATAAAACTTATGTAGAACTTCTTTCACAAGGAAAATGTTTTTAGTGAAACTTTAACCAAAAACTGAATGTCAACAGAGATCTGAAGAATTATTGAAAACTGGAGATTCAAATGAAAGTTTTATGAAATGAAAGTGAAAATTTTATTTGAACATGTTAAAACAGAGTTATACCTTCCATTCACTGTTAAGATAAAATGTTATGTTATGTTATGTTATGTTATGTTATGTTATGTTATGTTATGTTATGTTATGTTATGCTTCCTAGAAGCCTGGGACACTTAGGTGCATTTATGCTGGCTGAATGAACTCAGTAAACCCAGGGGAGCTCATAATGTTGGGGAAGCCATAATCCAAATGGGAGAAAATAAAATGAGTGTGGGATATTATGTTCTTTAGCCAAAGTATTTTTTTCTTTTTTCCGACTCTTTCAGATAAGTTCAATTGAACATTGTGCCAGGTTCATAAATTGTTTACTGTCATGCTTCCTCTATGTAATTAATTTCTTTCTCTTTCTTTAGCTTTTCCTTCTTTTTTTTGTCTTTCTGTTGATTCATCAAAAATCAAGCTTAAAAGTTAAGAATCAACTATACCTGGTTCTTCTTTTCTCTGTGTCGTACCGCTACATTTCAGTTTTGATGACTCACACATCGACACAGCAGGAGTCTCGGACGTGGTTTGGATGAAGGGCCAGTAACAAAAACTAATCCCTATAATGCATGGGTGACATCTTATTAAAAATACATGCTTATGTTGCCCAAGTACTTTTGAATGTCACACAGGATGGAGCAGGCATGACATACATCAGGGTGGCCTTGGCGGAGGATGATTTGAACGTACACACAGTTTGGCTTTGGAACAAGATGACCCTTCCTGTGGCGACTATCCTCAGGACTGTTGACATTCAGGGACGGTTGAGGATGTCCGCAAACAACATGAACACTAGGAATATTGTTTTAATCGATCATCCAGGGTGCCGAAATGAAACAGTGGGATGATGAGGGGCAGGTCAAGCAACAGCGGCTGATGGCTGGAGGAACAGGTGGTGCATGGATGTCTTGAGGGATGCAGACACTGAGCAGCAAGACTTAACACCGCGCTCATTCCTCCCACGAAGGGCTTTGAATTGTGTTAAGCAATGAGATCATGAACTGCATCCCCTGTCTCACTTATTACATTTACATTTACAAGCTTGTGAAACAATATTCAGCTCATAATTTATTTCCATTATATATCTTCAGATGTATATTTTAATATTTAAAGTGATCAATTAACATATGTGTGTAAGTGTGTGACAGACATTAGAGTTATATCCAGCAGGGCATAACTGAATATTAAAGTGGGGTAAATATTTTAAACCGATCCAAACTAACAAAGATTATTATTATTATTATTATTATTATTATTATTATTATTATTATTATTATTATTATTATTATTATTATTATTATTATACATTGCTTTTAGTTTGCGGAGCTCAATCAAAATCTAAGAAAAACTTAAGAGATTCAAAGTTTATGAATATACATATTCTTAAGCAAACTTCGGACTATTCTTTAAGTTTAAGGTTTTTTTGTTTTGATTTTGTTTCGGTTATTTTATGACTTCCACGTTTTTTTCTTCACCCGACCCGCTTGCTCCCATTTATTTTTATCACAAGCATATCATTAGATCATTGATCGATCCCTGATGATCCGTGTCCTGTCTGACTAATTACTGAGCGAGCGCGGAGCCCGATCGTTTTGGACAATAAAGGGGCCGGTTGAAAGGGTGTGTGAATTTGTACGGAGCAAGCCAAAAGACGATGCACGCTGGATCTCAGCCTCCACTATTATCACGCATTGTACTTCCTGACTGCATAGCCGCCCACGGAGCACCATTACAACACAGCTGCCATGTAAATAGTATTTTCACACAGTTAATGACATCCGAAAAGTAAGGCAGCCTATCAGCCCGCTAAAAGGTCAGAGCTGCATGCCAGCACCACCTTAATCACAGAGGCTGATTGCCTGATAATGGTTTGCATTTTCCGCTCCCGTGAAAGCATTTATTTCTATTTGACAATGGGCACCAAATGCCCTTTTTTTTCTGAAGTTATAGAGAAATGCGGCTGCAAAATAGCAGCATCCCGTGTACTTGCCCGTCCACTGTCCCGCCCCCTTCACTGGCCTCACCAGGAGCTTCAGCACATGAGAGTCAATGTAAACACACACAAAGGCGTTTTCAGCTGTAGTATTCACGTGGACTCGCTGGACGCCGTAACAATTAACACTCCACTTCCCACTTTCCACGTGTTGTCTGTCCCTCAAGTACATCTATATAGATCTGTATATATAAGTGGGACAGACAACATATATCTATATACTTTCCTAACCGACTGCTCCACTACTGAGTCGGGGTATTTTTAATTTCTTCTACGGCTGCCTCTCTACGTATTTGCACTTTCTGCCTCTTATGTGTGCTGTATCTCTCCAAGGAATCGTAAAAGTAAGGAGGGCAAAGCAACCAACCTTTATGCATTCCCGTAAACCTGTCTTTCAGTACAGTGAGTTCATATATCTTTCCGAATTCCTCAAACAGGGGTTTCAGGTCTTTTTCCTCCAGGTTTCTGGGAATCTGCCCGATGAAAAGCTTGATGGCGTCGTGGTCCTTCATTGGAATGGTGTTCTGGCCGATGGTAAGCCCGTTCATCCTGCCGGCGCTGTTCGTGGTGCTGAATCCATTCTCCTGCTGCACTCCGTTTGCAGTGACTGTAGCCATCTTTCCTCAATGGGCCGGCGGGCTACTCTCTCTCTCTCTCTCTCTCTTTCTCTCTCTCTCTCTCTCTCTCTCTCTCTCTCTCTCTCTCTCTCTCTATGTAGTCAACTGCACAGTGTCACAGTGCACACCCCCCTCCCTTTCTTTATATCTTCCTCTCTTCCCACTCCTCCTCCGGTTCGTCTCGCTGCTTTTCTTCCTTTTCTTTTTTTTTTTTTTTTAAATACAGCCTATAAGCCCCGTCGTTTGGAGTTAGTGGTGTTTACTTCATCTTGTGCTTTAAACGAATTTCCATTTTCGGGTCGCCCCAACCCCCTTCCTCTCCCAACCCACACACACGCTCACAGAGTGCCACTGTGTCCCGTAAGAACAGTTCATAGTTTATGAACAGACCACGCCCCCTCGCTGATTTACATCATGAGTTTGGTCCAGACGAATGGAAGAGGAGGATGCCTGTGCATGGCTCCCAGAAGGCAGCGTTACAATGCAAACATTTGTGCAAAGTGAAATCCGTGGGATATTTAGAGTGTGTCGCAAAAGTAGCACGCTATTTGTGAATGTTTCCACATTTTGCGACGTAGTAATCCCTAATAGTGTATTTTATTGAGATTAATTGAGATTAAGGTATGTATGTGTGTGGGAGTGTGTGGGAGTGTGCGTGTGCGCGCGCGCGTGTGCACATTCTCTTTGAAAAGTTTCAAAAGCAGAGTCAAATACAGCAGTTTGAAATTAATTCTGCTGAAACCCTGGAGCTGCTGTTTGTCACTGTCCGTGGTGCTGAAGCCACACTGCTCTTCATAGACCGTGAAATAGATTGTTGGAGCAACAATTTCAACTGTACATGTTTGCTCTGCAGATTCTTCAAACCCTCCATCTGTCTGCCGTGCACATTTTTATTTATTTATTTATCTTTGGTCCTTTTTCTCACAAGCAATCACACAATGATGCAGTCAGTGCCACTCTTCAGAGCGGGTTTGTCTTTTTATGCAGGGGAGCGTGTGGCCTACTCGTATCTTCTAATCTCCACAGTGCACAGAAAGCTCTAATTAATGCAGATGGGAATGCAACATCAATACCAGACAAGTCTAGCTTATTCTGATAGCAATAAACATGCCTGATATGACTGTCGTTTCTGTGGATCTTCTTATGTATCAATTATTGATTTGTGTGTGGCAAGTTTGCTATAAACATGTGAAAACACTGCCTATTGCAAGTGTCTGGAATACTTAGAAGTGCCCTTTGGAGTGTTTGAGAGATTCTTCCGCATCTCAGCAGTGCTGATCTGCACCTGGGCCTGACCTTCAATCTGTATGTGGAATTTGTCAAGTGAGAATTTTGTATTTTTTTTTTCTGATATTTTCAGAGGATTAGAAATGCTTGCTCACTGAGGTGCATTCACAAAGCAGGCCTGACCTCTGCTAGGTTTTAAGTAAATGAGTACAAAAAAGATGTAATTAAATAGTAATGATCAGTTTGTTCTACCACCTTTTCTAATTAGAGCAATGAGGCAGCCTCTAAAGGAGATAAATTGATGATCTATCTATCTATGGGGCAAATTTTCTGAAAAAAAGGAAAGATAATAATCAACCAAATAACGTATGGATGCTTACAAGTGTGAGATTTTGAGTGGATTCATTCCAGTGGCAGGTGTTTCTGAAAATGTTTCTGAGGACCTTATTTGGTCACTTGGCAATAGGGAAGTATGTTTTGATGGATGGCAGGCAGTGAGCTGTACGGGACTTTCACTCCTGATGTTTGTCAGAGAAAACCAGTCTTTTGGGGACGATTGTGTTTGGAGAAGAACATTAACATCTGGTACGGGACTTTCTTTGTTCACAATATTTATTTATTTCCTGTTTGTTCACGTCTTTGTTCTCCTCAAAAACATAATGGAGCTTTTTTTTCCCCCCCGTAATACAACAGGTTTCCCTTGGCAAAACCATCAGGGCCACAATTTCCCAGAAACACATAGCTAATTTAACTTAAGTGCCAGTTTATTAGCTTTGTGATTTTGATGTTCTGCTTCTGTCTTTTCTCTGGAAAATAGTTTCCCTGCACAGCTGTGCAGACTGTGAACTGCCTAGTAGAAAGAAATGCAGGTACTGCATGATCTGTCTAGTTATGCCCATGTGTATGCAGCCTATTTGTGCACACACAGGCAAGCACACCTAATCTAAAATGTTGACAAGGTTCTTCTTTCTGTCTGTGCCGACCTCAGCACCTAGATGAGGTCGCACAGGCCACATCTCCTGATTGAGCTTCTTTTCAACAGAAGAGTAGCCAGAATTACTCAAGGCTTTTGTCAAGTGGAGGCGCACATACAAATAAAAGCCACATAGATGAAGAAGAAATACCTTAGGAATCTTGAAATCCTGGAAACATATATCACTCTAATCTTTCTATTATTTCATGATAAGAACTACATTTTCACATTAAAAATCACGGCCCTACCTGAGACGGAGACTGGAGTAAGGTGTGAACATGTTAAATGTGTCAAAAACAATTTCCAGACTATTGCAAAAAATTATTTACCCCGGGGAATTTACATAGTGGAACTCCAATTTTCCACACCTGAGTGAATGCCATTTCAGGTTTTATTACCCAAATTTTTCATACCACTGTCAAGGTGACTTGTTGGAATGTCACAGACACACCACTTGAAGCTGCTTCAAAAAATATAGTTCCCTGAAAAAGCCAATCAGTGACATAAGTCATGCATTGTGCAATAACAGTAAGGTGTCATGCGCAATTCCTTTATACTGTCAGTTCATTATCCCATTAAACTAGAAAGATGGAGACTCCAAAGTTCAGCGTTGTCATGCATGAACATTTTTCCTTGTCTGTTTTTCACAACATAAGTCCAAAAGGAGAGCAGGCATTGATATTCACGGCACAGCCAGCTTGAGGTGCGACAGTATTTTTGTGAATCTGTGAGTGTATATGGAAATACTGGAGCTGCCTCAAACCTCAACTGCAGTCTTTGCCTGAGGGAGGGGTACATTTGTTCCCCCCAAGACACTCACACACACAAAGTCGGTCGCACACACTCTGCAAGATAAAGAACCACTCACTCAGAAGCCATAATTTTCTCTTAAAAACACAATTTCTCGCCAGTTCATTTGTTTCAGTGCTGCAGGGAAAAGGCAGACGTGATTGCTGAACAATGTTCCGACATTGTTTTGGTTAAATTAAGTTGTGCTCATTTTTATTTTGAAAAGGTAAATTACACGTCTTTCTTTATTCCCTTTATGTTTTGTGTACCATGTGTGCTGCTCTCGTTGTGCTGTGGAAAGATAAGCAGGCGCCTTGCTGCATGTTTAAGTTTAGCACTGACGCAAAGTGGGGAATAAATAAGAGAAAAACAAATAAGAGGTCATGGAGACCACAGTGAGTCATCTGCTTTCTGAAAACTAATGAATCCGGCAATCCTCTGTATGGGCCTCCCCTGAGTACTGTCCCACCAGTTTTACTTGCCGCATGTAAATGCAGCATTTTGCTTTTTGTTAGTAGTTGACTCTGAATATTTCCACTGTATATTCAATATGTGTGGGCTGGGAATATGATTTATAGCCAAAACTTTTCAAAAGTTTCACAAGTATATAAAAAAAATGGATGAATTTCCTAAAGTTTTCTTAGGTGTTGTGATAAAATTAATTGGTTTTCTTCAAACAAAGCACAGGTAGATTACCTGGAATATGTAACATGTGACAAACGTGTACTAACTGTGTAAAATTATTTCACATGTGAAAGGTTTTTCAAAATCCTTTTCACCTGTTACTGCACAGCAAAAAATTTAAACTTGAACTTGTTCCACATGGAGCTTCGTTACCAAAAATATGGGAATTTTTTTTTACTTGTATAACCTTTCACATTTGTATGGTTTTCCCACATTTCTTTTTCATTATTTCATGTCACAATTTTTACAAGTGAAGTTTTATTATCTGTTTCTACTATTAGTACATATGAAACATTGTAAAGTGAATTTTACAAATGCAACACTTTCTACACATTACACAAATTGATACATAATATAATTTCCATGTCAATCACATGAGGAAACCTTAAAACTGTGAAATCTAGCTCATGTTTTTTGTTATTACTGATAAAAATTTAATGAAGTCAGACACATAAGGCAGCTATGGCACTATTAATAACAATATTAAAACAATTTTGAGAAAAATATGTATTGGCACACAAAGTGCAATCTCAGGACAAAGTAAGAGTCCAAATTTGAAGAAATGTTTGCAGCCCATCTTGTGCCATTTACAATGTTTTATCAAAGGTCATTGAAGAAAGATGGTCTGTCCAAAACTCATGCATGCTCCTTTGCACAGTGGAGATAAATGCTGTTTCAAGAAAAAAAAGGAGTTGTCAGGCAACCAGAAGGTTGTGAGTTTGTTTCTGGCTTTCCCCACAACATAATAAAGCTGCTTGGCGTAAGGCTTGCATAGTGTGTATGAATGTGTTTTTGAGTAAAGATATGTCAATGACAATTCTACTTTTAAAGCGAGCTGAGTGGTGCTATGACACACTACAATGTCAGTCCATTTTACAGTTTGATAAGTAATTGCATGGGCTTCGTATGGGCATCATATGCAATTGCCTGGGTTTGACATGAGATTTCTACATTTTTCTAACATGGTTACTACATCTTAATTTTCTAGAGATGAAAAAATTGATTATATTGAACATTAAAAATCTTTAATTCAGCTTAAGATGAAAATAACCATAAATAAATGCAAAGTTGAAGATTTTTTTTATAGGTTTTGTGAACCCATGACATACTGTGCTACAATTTTGTGACTTAATAATGCTGACTTGCTGACTTGCTGACATGCTGACATGCTGCATGCTGCATGCGTGCATTATTTTGAGTTTGGTGTTCAGGGGTAAATATGAGCACATTTAGCCTTCCCTCTCACTCCCCTTCCCTCTGGATGTTGTTGCAATAGTCATGTCCCTTTTCTGTCAACCCAGATTTCTCCTATATGGATTAAAGGTACCTGCGGCTGCCTGGCCACATAATCTGTAACGCAAGTCTGTATAATTCATTTATAAACTCATACACATCTAATCATGCATTTACTCACTTTTAACATACTTAAGTTTTGGATTTTCCTTTACTTCAAATAAAAGACTCAATGGATGTTTACATTTTGCAATGATATTTTAATGCTTGTATTCATTTTGGAACCAAAAATAATGTTTGAGTTCAGTTTCAGTGTCAAAGCATTGCTTAGGTAGAAATGACTTCAGTATGAGCAGAATTAACTAAATTCAGATTCATTTTTTCAGCCTATGGAAAAAATTATGGAGTCATGAGGAAAAACACATAGAAGTTACATTTTGTACATATTCTTTCTTATTGCATTCACAACATAAGCACATAGCTCTTTTTTCAATTAAAATTATTACTCGATACAACTTGCTCAGCAGTACACAACACTTTCTCTCCTGCATCATTCCATACTGAGAAAATATTAAAAATCTTTTTAATTTAACAGTAAGACTGAAACTGGTGGTGATAGCACAGAAACCCACTATGTTTACAGGGAAATTCTTCAGCTTGTGTGATATCTGTGGTGATAAAACTATTATGTGATGGTCAAGAAAACAATGAAGAATAATTTACATGTGAAGCAACAAAACAGTACAGGTTGCCCAGTGAAAGTTTTCCAAACTTGCCATGAAATCATGATGTTGGCATCGTCCTGGACGTCATGGAGACCAGTTTCCCAGTTCTACATGATTTGCTAAAAGGAATTTAAAAAAAATCTTTATTTGCAGCAAGTTTCTACTGGATACATTCAAGACTTTATTTTCTATTGTGTATTGCTTTCTTAGATGCAAATAAGCCACAGATTTACTCTTTGAGTTCAGAAAGATAAATCCCCCAGCTCATCCTTCATTAACATTTACAATAAGCTTCTTTCCATTAAGAAAGTTTTTGTCTTTTTAAGATGAAGTCAGTAAAGATGCTGAACCTTTAAGGTGTCAGAAATCTCTGCACTGACTATTATTACCAAAGAAAACCAAGGATAATGGACTATCTGCATGCATGTGGAGAACACTGTTATCTCAATGCATTTAACCAAAAAGCCTGAACTAAAATAACCAGTTGTGCGTGTAACCATGAACTAAATGTCCTTCATTTGTATGAATAGGCACTCAAAGATTCAACATGCCTCTCATTTATAGACTGGGCAAAGACAACATAATGACTAAAGTGCAAAGGTTATTGTTATTTCAGCAGCTTGCAGGGAGAGAAGATTTAAGAGCTGTAGTCAGAAGTGTCTTTAATACAAACACCCCTTTGAGCTTGCCATTACCAACAGTACCATCAGCAAAATGTCAGCAGTGTATGAAAACATTAAAAGTGATATTGCCATTTCAATTTGCAGTAGCACGCACTGGCAGATGTTTTGGATATAATAATTTAAGGCAAGCTAAAATGTTGAAGTATCACAGTTGTTGTGGGATTTTAAATTAGGCTTTTACACAGAACCATTCACATTAGGGGATGTTTTATCACTTATCTGTTCATAATCATCATGGCACAATAAAATAAATCTTACTGTACAGCTTGACTGAAATATTGGCTTGGTGAAACACCAATGAAAGAATTAAAAAAGAAGTAGAAGAAAATCATGTCTCTCCTGGCAGCAGCATTTCTCAGCTCAGTGGAAGACCTGCACTGCAACTAGATGTACATAAATTTGTCTCAGTGACATTGGTGCAGAATTACTAACATCTTGCAGATTCACACCGCATACCAAACCAACAAAGTCACAAGGACAACTGGACTTAATCCGAAGCACAATGCAAAAGATGATAAAAGAGAAAGGAATATCAATTTCTCAGCATTAATAAACCACAGCCTAAGAACCGCAACCATTAAGAAACTTAGGCATAATGCAACAGAAATAAGCATGACATGAAAAAGATGGGGTGTTTTATTATTACTGTAAATAGGTCATTATGACATGAACAATTACATATTTTATCAAGAAATTACAAAATGCACTAACCAATGTTTTGATAGAAATCATATTTCTATATGGTTAATAGTTGGTGCGGAACAGTGATACAAAACCAACAGTCAAGACATGCATGCTGTTGATTCTCTTTTAACAGAATGATTAATTGCAAGATGCATGTCCAAAATGATAAACATTGCAGTTTTCAATCTGAGATTATTGATTTTGTAAATAATAAGCAGCTGTCAAAAGGTGGTCTTTATTTATTTAAAAATATTTTTCATATATTCCTTTGTAAAATCAAGCTGAGACTGATTTTTAGAAGAAACGAATGCTATGAAAAAAAGTTAATTGGAAAGTGGAAAACCTAAATGAGCGCAAAAAAATGTTAGTAAAAATGATCTAAAATGCTTGTCGAAAACAAACGAACAAAAGAAAACTACTAGTCCAATGGATCATAAACAAGGCAAAGTAATAAAAACTTTGACAGAGATCAGCAACAAGGTGATTGAAGATGTTTACAGTTGGTGAAGGCAAAATATTGGCAAGAAGCCAAAGTCCCAAAGTCCCATTGGTGAAAAAAGACTGGAGCTGAAGAGGTTACAGGGACACATTGACATTGTATGTACTGATGGAAACAAGATTTTACTTTTTGGATGTTGGGGTTGCAGACAGTTAAGCCAACTGACAAATGCAGGATTCATGCACTGTGAGGCCAGGATGCAAACTATGAGGATGTTCCTCATTATATAGGGTCAGTTTTTTATTGCACAGTCAGGATTATCAATCGGTTTTAATATATATCAAAGAGATTAAAAGCAATAAAAGAAATGTAGAGGAATTGTGGAATGTAGTCCAGTTGTTTACATCTTTGCAACAGATGTGAAACTGTTCCCAGAAACAGTGCAGTGAAGCAATAAAATATTAGTTCAGCAAATCACAGGAAAAATAAGTCTTGAAGCATTTTTTAGTTTATGCAAAGTTTATAAAGAAATTAAGTCAGGCTATGCTCACTTGCTCCAGAATTATTGTAAATTTGACACTTTTTGTATCTTTTTTTTCTTTTTTAATAAAGATGCCCAAAGCATTTGCATGTACATTTGTAAAACCATTATAATGATTTTGAGCTTTACTCTTTTTTTTTCTTTTCTTGTACACACACTGGTAGTGAACACAACTCTATATCAGAAAATAACTATGTCATTTGAGTCTCAATGTTTGTTTTACATATGTTTTTCATATTTCGTGCCTCTGACAGCTTCTACCTTTCTTTCTCTCTTGATGGTCATCTTGAGTGTCCTTGAGCTTATTTGGCATCCCATTGCAGCCATTTTCTGTCTCTTTGTGGTCATTTTGTGTCTTTTGAAGTCTCTTCAAAGTCATTATTCATCTCTTTAGTGTCTATGTACCTATCTTTGCTTGCCTTTTCGAGTACTCCTGCTGTCATTTTGTATCTACCGTGTGTATTTTACGTACCTCTGTGACCTTTATGGATCTTGGTACGTGTGCACCCGATATGCCCAGCCAACTACCTGACCCTGCATTTGTCCCAATACATCCAGTACATCTGTCCACCTTCCCCACCATTCTGCAGTTTTGTATGCGCAAAAAAAATTGTATGCCCACACACAAAAACAAGTTGACCCTATATTTAAATGAGTCAGATGAGGACATGTTGGTTCCAGAAGTTGTTCAGGTCAACAGACAGATTGCACCAGAGATTGGGCGGCATTCATTTATAGGCAGGCTCCATTCCAGTCCTTGAAGCAACAGTCTGCACTATGTTTTCATCAAATGTGACACGCAGCTTGACAGGGTAGCTAGACTTGCTCCAGCCCCTGCTTACAAATTGAATTTTGTTCATCGTACATGCAGCAAGGTGGGTTTAGCCAGGGAGGGGAGCTGGGTTTGTTTCTGCTGCATGCCTTTTTGACAGCTTGAGGTGGGACGGGGGCCTCTCGGCAGCATCAGAAACACACATTGTTAATGGGCGTCTTTATGGCACCACAGAGTTGTCATCACAGTCTATTTTTATTTTGGCAGCAGCCTCACAGGATCAACGTTGTGGCATTTAGAAGCTCACGCCGCTGACTCACACACGGCGTTACTTTGCAGAGCCTACACAACAAGTTTACAAGCTGTTCTGTCGCACATGTTGCCTGGCATCCTGTTCTTTTGGAGAGACTGAACAAAAGTAACAAGCTATTTTTTTCATTAGCTCTAGGATGTTGTTGTGGAGGTTGTTTGATTTCAGAATTTCTGCCTTTTGAGCTTTGGCTGAACACATCAAAACTCCATCTTTTCCTTTAAATTTTTTACATCCTTGGTGGTTTTGTTTTTGTATTTGAAATAAAAGGTAGGAAGCATTCGGAGAAGCTACATTTGATGGAAACCGGCATCCTTCATTTAGGATATTTAAATATGAATTTAGGAACATTGGTGTTAGTGATAAAAATATAGGTACACTTAGAACATATCCTTGCTCCATTGTTTGATCCTTTTCCATTTTACCACTGTGGTCCACATCTTGAAGTACATGTCTGGGAATGTGCATCTCGGAAGGATTCAGCCTGAGTATGAGATGCAATAGAAGGCCTTCTCTTGTAAGATATCTGAGGACCTCAGGGGCTCAATATTTCATTGTTGTTTTCTACTTATTTTCTAAGAATGTTCCATTCCCAGTAGTGTGTTTCCACCCTATATAAAGATGTTTATTGTGCAGGAAGGACTGGGTATGTTTGTTTTCCCATCCAAAGGATGTGTTTGTGTCTCCAAACTCTCAAAGCTGTACACTGAGTACAACTATGGAACCAGGTAGAAAATGTTTCAGGTCATAAACTTTTTTCTGTATTTTCTGTATTTCACTTTGTAAAACAGTTTTCTCAGCTTTCTAGTATTGTTTAATCCCAATGAACGGTACAAAACACTACATCACTGTTGCTTGTTGTGCTTCAGTAACTATTTTCTCTGAAGTTAACGTGAGTACAGTAGACGTAGCATTTAATACATGTTTTTGTTTTTATAAAATACCATTTAATTATTACAGAAGTTGGAAAATGTGCTGAAAGAACAAATCTACAAAGAAATTGCCAAAGTCATGTGGATGACGACATTGTTAATAATTTTAAAAAATCATAATTTAAACTATCATCATTTAGTTGTATACAACAGTGCAATATTGTTATTCCATCAATTTTCACATTTGTAGCTTAAGTAAAAAAATGTAGGGAATTTCTTTCTTTGAAAGTTCTATTAAACAACCACTACAAATTAATCATCAGCAAAAAATACGTTAAAAATTGCAGTTTTGTAAAATTTAGTTGTCAGTGGACACTATTGTATTATGGATTGAATGACTGTTTGCATGCATAAACAGCATATAATTATAGCTCTTTTGTTTATGTACACACTTGAGCTACCTGTTTTTCTCTTTATATTCACTTTTGTCGTAATTGAGTTCATTTATAAAATGTAATACCACATTAAGTACAAAATAGCAAAATAGCGTCCTTTTCATGTTCATTAATTGCAGTCATAACCATCTCTTTGTGACCTGAAGTAGTCATAGTAGTCGTAATTTTACTGCTCAAAAAAAAAAGAAAAAAAGAGGACAATATGGCATGGTGGTAGCTTGCTTAGAAAAAGAAAATGTCTTAGATATCTTACTGTAAAGGCATTAAGTAAAACTGTCAGACTCTGAGCCTTATCAGATCCATTGTTCTGCTCTGATGGATCATTTGCAACAATCCAGAGATAAATCTGCGTTCTATTTTTGGGCCCTGACAGCCTCTACCTGTATGCAGCCGCCTACTAGCCCCCACCCAGACAGTGACTGGCCTAATGTCTGGTCGCAGTGGCTTCCTTGAAGCACTCCTGCAAGTTAATAAATTCTGGGCCATCTGTTTCCATACAGCCCCTTTCCATTACCAAGTCTCCCCCCACTCCTAACCCTCTCCTTGGACATCTATCTAATTAACTTTCCTCTCTGCCTCTCTTTGTGCCCACTTCCAAAATGGAGAAAAAGAGGCTGTGAGAGGGGAGACAGGGAGTGAAAGAGGGAAAAAGTAAATTTGTCCAACCTGATGTTTTGAGGCAAAGTAAACAGTATGGTAACCTAGTTAGCTCCAGTGCTTTTTCGTGCGATTTAGCAATGATGTTATTAATAACTAGGAGTCTGAAGGGTACTTAGCCATGCAATAAAGAGACGGGGCACTGAGCGCCACCGTTCTGCTTTTGCTTTGGAGAGGCACACTAATTGCCGGTCTGGGAATCTAATGAAAACCTTCCAAACAAATAACAAGCAGACAATGAACAGCATATAGAGTAGAACAAAGTGAGGCGGACAATGCTCATCAGATAATTTACTAAATATAATAAGCACAGCCAGTTGCTTCTAGAGCTGTTTCAGAAGAACTAAGACAACAACAATTAAAAGCCATAAGAAGTAATGTTAAAATATGTCACCTTTGTTTTAAAAGAATGTTATAAATGAATACAAATGTTTACAGTATAATGTTTGCAAAAATCAAAGAATCCAAATAGCCTCTTGGCTATGTTATCGAAAGATTTTAATCTGACCTAGAAGGACATGGAATATTCACATTTTGTCTGAGAATGAGTTTTTACCAAATTGAACTTCATTTTATTTATGAAGTACATTTACAAAACCCGCTTTTAACCAAAGTCCCAAACAGTACTAAAGAGAAAATTTAAACAGCAAGAGAAAAAGTAATTTCTCCACTCAGCCTCCATCTAGATTTTTGTACACCCAACAAAAGATGGTCAGCTGATATAAGGATCCAATGTGAAATTTTATTCTCTAGAAAGTCACAGAGATATTTGCATTCATTCAATTAAACACAAACATGTTTTGCTCTTGGTTTCCATGCTTTGATTAAAATTTTTGCAGAAACTAAGTAGATATGAGTCCCATGACATAAAAGACTGTTTAAAACTAAAACCATTATCTCTGAAATAATCAAGCTCCTAGAGTGCATCTGTAATTAAGGCTTTAGATCATAATGCTTTGTCTTCATGGAACAGCTGGACTTACACTGAGATGAAATTACACACAGGTGGAAGCTTTTTTTACTACTTAAATAGCTTCTGAATGAAACTTGATATTATGTAGGAAAGACTATGAGGCTGAATACAGATGCACATTACACCTTTCACACTTTTACTTGAAGACATTTGGAAATCCACGCGTCATCTATACTTTACCTGCACAGTTATGCAGTACTTTGTGTTTATCGTGTACATTCCCAACAAAATACACTGAAGTTTGTGGCTGGAACATGAAAAATGACTGACTGAAAACAAGGAAATGTTTAGAAAAATAAATTCTTTTGCAAGGCTCTGTCAAATTCAAAGGCATGCCACACACACCATCAGTAAGTTTTGTAGATAAAATGGATGACCAACAGATTACAGCCCTTTGCACAAGATTAGTAATCCCCTCCTCTGAGTAAATTCAAGTTATGTGTCCACATTAAGCTGTAATGATCTTGGACAGAATGTTTCCCCTTTTTATTGCAAGGCTATTGCTAATTTATGGAAATCATGACGACAGGCTTTAGGAGTTAAGATTCCAGCTGCTCCACAGACCTATCATAAGTCCAGCTGGTAATTTTCATGTTTCTACCTGAGCTGAGCATTTTTATGTTGTTCTTAATAGGAGGTGCCAGCTGTCTCGACCCAAGGCCTACACAAGTAATAAACCACAATGAGGACGAATGGAAACAAGACTGATTATTGGAAATATAGGATTTTTACTCAGATCACACAATATGTCTGACACATGATTTAGGCATTTCTCATTTGCATGAATCCAAGGATTATTACATTGTTCCAACCTGTGGGCTGCAATGGGAATTCACTGCATTGGTTGCAGGCATTAATAGTAAGTTACTGCTTGTCATTTGCCAGCCCTTTCCTGCCATAATTCTTGTGTGCATGGACATTTTACTCTAGCCCAGAGCAAATTCTGTGTGGTTCTAAAAGCGAACAGGGAACTTCTATCAGAATCGAGTAAAACTCTTTTATTTCCATTCTAAATGCATGTTTTGGTGGACACAGCAAGAAGCACTGGGATGATCACGTCAGCCAAATAGACCCTGCCTGTGAACAAAGACTGAATCAGAGTGATTGGGACTGTTTACACCTCTGAAGAGCTCATCCAGAAGGGCAAGTCCCTCATTACGGCTGTTTGGAAGGAGTTCTCATTTTGCCAGCACGCTCTCCTCAGCGTCCTCCACCTACAGAAGGCTGGATAGGGAGAGGGAAAAGTCTCTGACATGACCTCCAGTGAAGTAAGCATGTCAGGAACCACTGGAGATGAAGGGTGGAACCAATATTGGAGAGAGAGAAACACACGCCTCGCAATCAGCCATGAAATGCAACCTGGCACCAATTGGACTGGGCCTGCAGGGAGCCTTAGCAGACCTGAGCCTTCAGAACAACAGGGGAGAGGGGCTGGGTTGAGCGGGTTGTTGGGTCCGAGGTCATTCTACCTCACAGGGTGTTTTATTAATGTAATTAAACACAGGCAAGCTCTCTGGTTCTGCATTATGGCTGACCTCCACAGCAGAGAGAAGAAGGGAGAGATCAACAGGGGGAGGAGAGAGAAGGTGGGACTCTGCAGTGGGAGAGAGGGAGGGAGAACAAGGACATGAGATTGGCAGGATAAGGCAAGATGAAACTAGAGAGGACAGAGCTAAGCAAGGGGGATAAAAAGAGATAGTTGCAGGATGATGCATTAGAGGGAAAGGATGATGTGAATTTGGTCACAGAACTATTTAATCGGACAAGTCAGTCTTACCCTGGTCAGAGCATTTGACAGAAAGGGGAAGACCTGGTGTCAAATCCAAAATGTCTCAAAAATTGTGTTGAAAAAGTTGCATGTGTTATAAGGTAAGCATAAACTCTGTCCTAGATTTAGCAAAAAAAAAAAACTAAAAATGGCAAAGTTCAAGCTCTGGCAGAAAGTTTTCTTCACTCATTAAAGTGGTAGCTGACTTGGAAAATGTTTTAAGCCCCATTTAACTAAAGCAACTTAACCAACCGGCCAATTCATTAAGAGAAAGCAGGAGATGTTGTCACCCAAGATCAATATGTCGCAATGGTATAAATGTCACTGCAAATTGGACAAATGAGTCCTAGAATAATATTTGGTTTTCATTATATCCTCGGATCATATTAAAACAAAGCTGTAGAGAATTAAACACAATCTGCCAGGTTACTCATCAATATGAAAACCTCTCAGGTTAATTGTTTGGCATTTACACTCTGGACCAATAAAGAACATTCAGAATCAGAATAGAAACTCTAAACACGATCAACAATCGCTCTGTTCTATCGGGATCTGATGCTACACAAAGGTCTAGAAGACAAAACTCCATGGGCTCTTTCGTTGAATCTGCAAACACAAATTACGCAGAAGGGGAAACAGAGTTGGGAAGAAAACCAAAATCATTTTGTGTCGGATTTCCTTCATGCTTTAAAACATTAATAATTGTCACTTATTCTCCCATGATTGCCTTGATCTACTAAACATCCAGTGTTACATTTGTTCATCTCCTAGTTTCACACTGTGCTGTATTCTTTGACAAAAAAACAAAAAAACAAAGCCTTGTTTTTTGCAGAGGCAGAAAGTAGATGAAGAATGCTTAGTATAAATGATTCACAAAACTTACAAAATTCACAAGGATCCAGAGCAAACCAAAAACAGGAATACAGGGAATAATGACAGCAGAGAATCAATGGTGAAATAACAGGAGGAACCAGCAAAAAGTAGCAGAAGTGTTTAAGTACTGGGAGCAACAGACCTGGCCTGATTGGCTAACTGATTGCAGGTGTGAGGGGAGAGAGCAGAAAGCAGGCTGAGGAGGAGAAAGACAGAAGGTGCCACAGGGGGCGAGAGAGTACCCAACAGAGAAACTAAGGAAATGAATCTAAAATGAAAAATAACTAGACCTAAGAGACATAATTAAACTTTCTTCTAGATTTCTTCTTCTAGACACAAGAAATAAACATTACAAACTAGAGTCATTAAGGAAGGACAAATAAAATAAAACAGAAACAAGACTGATCTGATCAAAGAAAGAGAGGAAGATGACAATAAACAAACCTCAAAAACACAACATCTCTAACAATTATTCAGAAAAATAAGAGACCCATGGTAACTCTGGAAAATGAAATGGCAATAAGAAAAGATGTTTTCCGTAGTTATTCTGCATGTTTCTATGGAATATATCTACAGAATATCTACAACAGAATGGCACCAATCATACATGGTTTTTAAATGTCTGTTGTTTTTTTGCTACAATCTACAGTATGTGCTCTATGCTTTTGAGTGGGTTACCCATGTTTCTTTCTTTTCCATATTTATGGAGCTGGCATACAATTTGTCTACAAAATAGAATTTTTATTCTTTTTATAATTATTAGGTTATTCATTTAGTTAAGCTTTAGTTTACTTTATGCCATTTCTAAATAAAACATTGAATTCAGAATATCATCTTTTTAAATCTTTCCTATTTTGAACTTGTTGACCAATTTTATTTTGTAGCAGTAGAACCTAATGTGTCTCTTATACCTAAGAAGTTTGCTGACCCTTGACTACTAGCTGCAATTGCAGTAAGTTGTAGTTTTACAACGTATTGACTAAACATGCACTCCAAACTTGCCAGATTTTTGCCTGCAAAAAAAATGGAAAACTATGACTTCTAACATAAGATATCCCCAAAAGGTCCATTGAGAATTATAATTGTAGCATTTTACAATTTAAAAATACTTTTGCAAAGAACTGTGTCTAAGCACAGGGTATGTGTCTATGTTTAGCTGTATGTGTGACAACTTGCCCCAAACTGCATGTGTACTGTGCTGACCTAATTTTCAGTGGGCACTGACGAGACCAGAGCTAATTTATTAGATGACTATTACTTCCATTACTCAAAGCAAAGCAAACAATTTTACAACTTAAATGAGAATTTTTTAAGTTGTAAAAAATTATTTTGTTTATTTTGCATTTACACAGAATTATTAACAATTCACCTTTAAAACTAACTGTGACATTTCTGAATTTTACTTTTAGCAATTGCTAAAACAAACATCCATCAACAACAGCACCCATGCAATAGCCCAACATAGTCATGTCAGTCAAGCAAGGATTTGTCACTTATAGTTGACGGAGAGTGGTTGGGATGGTGGAGATAATGGTGAGGGGGATGAGATGATTGGCATTCCAGAGCTACAACATGCAAAAATTATAAACTATATAGGTGAGCCATAAAATGGTAGTGCTTTAAATATTTTGATACATCTGGATCACTGTAGAACTTAAGTGTTGTTTTATTATGGTTTAGCATGCATCCAATATTTAATATTTGTTTAACAACAATGAGCTAATGAGTTGATGAGAACATTTTTGCTAAGGGCAAGTGGCTATATATGCATTACTATTTTGCAAAAGTACCAGAATTTGTAAAAGTATTCATCAACACCTAAAATGTAGCAAAATTGATCATGGATGTTTTAAAAGTGCCTAATGTAGAATTGATTAATTTACTGTAGATATATTTTTTATTTTTTTAAATGAAGAAGCAGGGATTAAAATCTCAATGGACCAAGGAAGGAAGCAAAAAAGCATAATAGTTGCAATTATATTTGTAGTCAAATTTATTCTGGGGTGAAACATTCATTTCATGTTGTTCTACTATAAATCACAAAATCAGGTACATACAGTACGTGTGTACGCTAAAAAATGTGATACAAGCTTAAAATATGGATTCTACAATCAGTCGGGCCTTTTCAGAGAGCTGCAATAAAAGAGCATCTGTGAAAATTTGCCACTTCACGTGACAGCTCCAAGCACCAACCGTCAAAACCCATTCCTCATCTCTGGCCTGCATTAGGCGCCTTGTCACAGTAATTATATTTCTTTGCACTAATCGATGACTTATAATGCAAACAAGGGCTGTCGGAGAATGTATAAAACTGTGGCAGCGATAATAGCATAGGCAATAAGCAAACGAATGCAAACAGACAAATGGGAGAGTATTACATGTGATTGATGACAGTAGCAGACGGCACTACAAACACATTGAGTATTAGATAAGAGGCTTGGATGTGTGTATTTGACAAGCAATTTTAACTGTGTAAATAAAATATATTTTCAACAGAGAAGAAATGAGGAATTCTATTTATGAGTGAGTGTGTGAATGTTTTTGCATTCAGTTAGAGTTCACCATAGGGGATAGAATCTCTGTTTTGAGAAACATTGCATCATCTTAACAAAGCAGGAAAGAAAATTTGCAAATCACGTCAGAACCAAATTACTATCCAATAATGCTTATTTTAGTTCACAAAACGACATAATCCCATTCATCTCTACATTTGCCGATTGTCATTATAGTTAACACAGCAAAATATCAGTAAAGAAACACAGAATGTCAATGGCGAGATACAGAGCTATAGTATTATTGATATGAATGCCCATTCGTCCTTTGCCCTCTAAGTTCAGAATTGTTTAATGGGGTGTGTCCATTTATTCTGAGGTAAATATTTACAACTGCTATATAATGGCTATGTGCATGTCATTTGAATGTGTCTTGTCCTCAGATGTAATGAACTGAGAAACGCATGCAGTTAATGATGCAAGCACAAAGTCTGTCCGTGTATGCAATTAGTGATGCTACATAGTACTGTAATTGTCTCCTTTGACACTGTTTGTCTTCTTTTTTTTTCAGAAGTGTCCTACTGAAATGAAGAGCATATGCCTTCTAGAGCTTTAGAGGAATAAAGCATTATACATGGCCTGACCCCACAATGTCAAAAGGCACATCCCATGGTCATGGAAGCGACAGTCTGTTGAAGAATGTTTACATGTTTGGTACAGATTGAGGCCTGGCGTTGTATTAAAGAGAGCAATTAAGCTGTTTTTAAATGTTATAAACACATAAACGCATCAAAACCATTTTTCCACCTTTACTTTAAGCTTATGGGGTCTATTGATAAAGCAACAAAACATCTCAAAATAAACCCTCTCTGGGAGACAACATTGTTCCAAACAATTTAGTAAATGTCAAAATGCTGAAAAACTGATGTTCCCTCATCAAGCTTATAGTAACCTGAATAAAGAAACAAGAAGTTGACTCAGGTATTTTACTAGATTTCTAAGGTGAAGCAAATATTTGGACTCATCGGAGTCCTTGTAATTTTTTTTGTTCCCTGTCCTTAGCTCGTGACTAACCAAGCCTCACGTGACTGTCACTACAACTGTATCTGTGGAGGGATTTAAGCTTAACATTTGAGCCCACACTGCCCTGTGACAATGTCTCAAACTTAAAGTTGTTTAGCTGTACACCACTTACTGCAAGCCATTGTTTCCTCTGTTGATCTGATCAATATCCTTTGATGTGACTCTTCCCAAATGTGCAAACAGGCTTTCAAACGGCTCCCTCTGGTGTGCTGGGCAGACCTAGAAACTGTTGTTGTGCTTGAACAAGACTAGGCTTTCAAAACTCTGAGACTATCGTTAATCTCAACCCTCTTTATCTGTTGCTCGCCTCTTCCTCCTTATCAGCAAAGCCAACGCTTTTTTTTAATAGCAGTCTAAATTTATCAGGGTTGTTTTAATAATTGAAGCTAATCATACTCCGAGTGGAGAAAACTGCAAGAAATTAACAATAATCATAGACGACTCAGTCCTCCACTGCAGCACTGATGATTTAATCCACCACCATGTCTTCATCATTGATGCTTTTGGTTGAACATGAAATTTTTTCTCTTCGTCGTTGTCTTCAATGGTGAAAGGGAAAAACTGGCTGGAAGTTCAGCATCAAAGCAGTCTATTCCAGTGGTGAGTATATTCATCTCTGCTTCAATAGAATAGAGTGGAAATGTAAACAAGCTTGCAATTGCAATTCCATCTCTGAGCTTAAAATATAAATTAAAAGCAGAAAACTTAATTCACCAGTTTTAAAACTCAGCATAGAAGCTGCAATGTCACATGGTTAGTTCAGATAGGTAAACAGATAGACAAGTTGAATTAAAAGTTGTGATCCATAGCATGAACATGTATTTTTAATACAAAACAGACAATCCTAATGACATTAGGGTACAAAGAATCCTCCAACCCTGTACTTCAAACTGTCTAGAAGTGTTTCTAGTAATCATTTGTCATTCAGATTTATTTGCATGTCTATATTTAATGCCAAGATGCATTGTGGTGCAAGTTAAAAGGCAAATATAGCTTTAAAAGATGCATTCTAAAGTGCGTAACAACTCCAGGAGGGAAAACCAAGTCATCCCTCTTCTGAGCGACACCATCAAAAGTATTCTGAGGGATCCAAGCATTCATATGCCAAAAAGAATATATATACTCCATCCAGTGAGTTCTGGGTCTGTCCCTGGCATTTATCCAAGTGGAATCTGGGAAAGCACCAAGGGATGATGCCCAAAGCATTTTAAGCAGATATACAGCATGGACAGCCTCAAAAGACTCCTTTCAATGCAGAGGAACAGCAGCTCTACTCTGAGACTCCTCCAAAATGACATAACCAAAGTTCTTTGAGGCTAACCCCAGACAGCCTATGAAGGATGGCAACTGCTGGTACCAGGGATGTCATTATTTCTGTCCTGAGCCACATTTCATGAACACAGCTGAAAGTCAAAACTTAGATAGACCAATAAATTCAGAAACCACATCTATAACAGCTAAACTATGCTTAGAAAAAAAAGACAACTAAATAGCCACACAATTAGTTTAAATAATTATATATTCAGTTTGTGTTTTGCAATTATTTCCTTTTCTCTCTGAATTCACTCAATGCATAGTTTACAGCATGCATCCTTATGCAAGACGTGATAATCAAATAGCAACTGATTCTGGCACAGTTTTATATTCCTTGAGTTACAGGTCATCAAGTTACCAACATGAAAATTTTAGAGGCACAAAACCTTGCTGTCCAGTTGGGAGCCTGTACAAATCAATATTTACATGAAGAAAATCAATCCAAACAGAAACTAAGATGTTTGCAGGGAAAGCACACATACTTTAGTTGCAGCTGGCTGCTATTACAGCCTAGCACAATCACCATGATACAAAAATGTTTTTTTATGTTTATTACTATAAACACTAATAAATGCACACTAATGATGATTACTGTGCATCAAATAATTCACAATGGCGTTTAATTGGGTACATTTATTCCTTTTGGAAATATGAGACAATAAGTTGTCTGTGTTTTTCTCCTGTTATTGGTGCCGATGTGTTTATCGCCGCATCTGTGCATTCCAATCATTTAACTTCCTTCTTGCTACAGGGAATAGAACTTTGAAATATGGTTGGAAAATAACACATTTGCATCGGGTGCATAAATTTCCTCTTGAGACTGTAGGCCAGAACTCCACATAAAAATGGAGACAACTAGTTTGTGAACATCTGGAAGCAGGAAAGGCAACAAGAAGACAAGTTAGGAGTTATGGCTGCATGTGTTTGGCTCTTCCTCGTTCCCCGGCCTCTCTTGGAGCAGAATCCCTCCTTCTTCCTTGTTTCTGGCATCTTTATCCGAGGAAAACAGATGGATTTGCTTTTCCCCGGATACATCCTCGATCACAACCCACATACACTCACACCCATACATATTACATGCATACACTTGTGCACATATAAAGAGCAACACACAACCAAAGGCACAAACAACTTACAGATCGCAGACATAGTGACTTTGACGAACAAATAGACTCCAGCGGGCACAGAATCAGCACTTGGGAGAAGGACAGCTGAGCAAATATGCCCGGCCCTCATTCTTGGGATCTATGAGGCGCTCCATCCACAACAGCAAATATTTTCCCTGCTGTCATTCTCTATATTTTCTCTCCCTCATTCATCGGAAGTGTGCCACTGCAGTTCCAGAAAATGTTCAGCAGATTCTAAGCACAGCCAGGAGCCAGTTTTTTCCCCCCTCATCTTTTACCTCTTGAAGCCACATACAGATTGGTGGTGAAGATGCGAGGGAGGTGGGACCTTTCCTGTCCCTTGAGAAAAA
Organism: Xiphophorus hellerii; assembly: GCF_003331165.1. Taxonomy (NCBI): domain Eukaryota; kingdom Metazoa; phylum Chordata; class Actinopteri; order Cyprinodontiformes; family Poeciliidae; genus Xiphophorus; species Xiphophorus hellerii. The sequence continues at coordinate 6,948,288 of NC_045675.1, read as the reverse complement.
TGAAATGTGCATTTTGAGACCTGGACTCATTTGCTACAATCTGGAGCTTTCTGATAGGACATGACTGGAGGCTTATTTTATTAGCGTAAATCTGTCCGCATGTGGAACACCGCATCAGTGTTCCAGAGACATATTTGTTTAAGTATTAGTCCCACAGTTAATGAACAATTTTTTCCACTGAGCAATGAGCCACACAAGCAATCATGATCTACTCATGCCCTCAATAAAGTACCTTTTTATGCTTCAGATGCCTGTTCAAGAAATTACATTGCAAAACCTTTGACTGTAAAAAGTAGGGCTCTATTAGTTTTTCTGGTCTCAGATGACGCAAAGCATCCCTGTTAACTTCTCTCTGCTTATATTATGTCTTAATATTATGATTGGAGCAGTTTTTGTATTTTCTTAGGGGCCCACAATCAGTCTTGTTTCTCCTAATTGCAGACATGCAGGCTGTACTGTATTAAGATCAATGGCATTTGATCTTAATGAGTGTTGTTGCGAACACACAGTCTGGTTTGATAGTTGAGGCCTCAAAAGTTTCTCACTTTGGGTGAAGTATTGCTTTCAGGAATTACGTTATATAACTTATGTAGTTCATCTTTAGCACTATATTCATATCTCTAATTCCCCCACAAATTTTTACATGTCAATAGAGTAAAAGTCAAGCACAGGAAAGAAACCTGAGTCTAGCTATTTACCTACAGAAATCTGAACCAGCTTATGAGTATTATTGTTTTTCATTTGGATGCATAAACTGAATAGTAAAACAAATACATTTTCAGATCTGCTAATTAATGATCACAGTCAATTAAGGGAAAATTGCCCAATTCTTGCCTCTGGCCAAAAAGGTGATGCATCTCAAAAATATTTTATTCATTATCCATTTGTCTTTTCAAAATGTGTTGTAATCCAAAACAAAGTCCGGCTAAACTAATGCATCTCAATTTAAACTAGTTTGTGATTAAATAGTTTCAATGTGTTCCACGGTGAAGCCAGCATTGTTAAAAATCAAACATGTAAGCACATGACAGTTGCTGCCACATTCCTATTAAAGGATGAGTATTATTATGAGCTGAAACAGCTTCAAACTGTGATACTTTGGCAACAGTGATACTCACTCTTGTTCCTCCTGAATGCAGGCATGCTGTCCACATTGCCCATGCGACAGCTTCATTGGTTGGGAAAGAAAAATGTTTCCAGTGAAATACCAGCAAATAGTGAAAGCAAACATTGGGCCATCTGCACCAAAAGATGAAGATGGAGAAAGGATTGCTTCCAAAACAGATTAATGGTCCTAAACGCACTTTCAAAATCCAACATGGACTACGACAAAAAAAAGGCTGCAGATTTGCGAAGGCCTCTACATTCTTCCTATTGAAAACAAAGCATGACATTTGTGAATAAAACTGGAAGAATAGTTCAGAAAACAACAAAATACCCCAATAGAACTAGCACTTAGCAGGAAGGATGAAAACGAACCTCCAAAAGAAACTTAAACTTCAAGAAAAGTTCAGTTTAATTGTGCCACATTGATATTTGCTGTGGTGGTATTAATTATTATTGAAAAGTCTTATATGAAAAGAATATACAGAATAAAATATAATAATAAATATAATAAGAGAAAAATAAATGAAAGCTGTACTAATCAGACTTTTCCTGGGTAATAATACCTAATTTATTACCTGAATGGCCTGAATTGTCCATTTCAGTTTAGCCATTTTATTTATTTTTTTAAACTGGGTCTCTAATTAATAGTGATAGTAATTTTAAAACCAACATAAATTCAATGAATCACATGATTTATTTTTTTCAATTTTTAGTACAAAAATGGAGACAACAATTTTGTGAAGATCTGGCAGCAGATGTTCACATGATAACCAACATGCTGTTGGTTATTATTTTTAATGATTTTTTTACTCACTAAAAGTTTTGGTTTTGATGCATGAACTGAATAAAAATAAAATGAAACATGTCTTTGGTTCATTTCAACCTCTTTTGGATTCATTTCTTAATAAACTTTTAACAATGTTGCATCAACCCTCCAGGCCTCTCAGGTCTTCTGGTTCTGGTCCGCTCTGCAGCCCCAGAACCAGAGCCAAACATGGAGAAGCAGCATTCAGCTTCTATGCACCACAAATCTGGAACAACCTTCCAGAACACTGCAAAACTGCTGAAACACTGAGTTCCTTTAAATCTAGACTCCAAACTCAACTGTTTAGAGTTGCTTTTGAAATCTAATCATGAAATATTAATCAATAATCTGATATGCAAAATGTAATGTTGACTGTGTGTTCTATGACTTTGTATTTTTGTGTTTTATGATATAAAGCACTTTGAAATGCCTTGTTGCTGAAAGGTGCTATACAAATAAAATTTTATTGATTGAACAAATTCTTTGCCTATTTTTTATGCAACAAAATGTCTGGCACTGTGTCTGCAACTCAGTGATTTATGATTAAAGAACTTTAATGTGTTTTACTAATAAAGCCAACACTGTTCAAATGAAACATATAAGCAAATTGCATTTTATCCTACATTCATTTTAATGGATGACAACTATTATGAAACAGTGATACTTGAGCAATGTTTGAAAACTTGGAATACTATACCTGTGTGTAGTGGTGGAGGTATTCAGTGGTATGATAATTGCAGTATTGCATATTGCATACAAATTATTAGAGCGGGCAGCGGGGGCCACATTAATAATGATAGTCTGCAGCTTGCTGTTCAGATAATGAATGAAATATGATCCAGACTGTCCAGGATGAATATTATATCCACATGCATGAATGTGAATGCCAAAATAGTAATTTACAACAACTATTAGAAAAGTTGAGATGGTTACTGAGGACTGTTTTTTTTATCCACTATCTCATTAGCAGTGAAGTGAAGAGTAGAATTACCTTGTTCCTATTACAAAGTAATAATTGGGCAGACTTCTGCTGCTAAACATATCATCATAATTGAGAGGGATGCTAGAAGGATGCATTTTTGCTGCAATCCTGTCATAATATCAGACACTGAATTGGAAATTGAGTTTTTGGCTTGTTTACCTGTCACAAATAAGCAGGGAAAATTAAATAACCAAAAATTACTTCTATACAATTGCATTCTGCATTATTCATCTAAAAGTAGCTGCCAAAAAGTTTGTGTGCCAACAAAATTTTTGGCTATGATTTAAGAGATAATCAGCACAAATAAGAGTAGGGTTCTAACACTGTTCTGCATTTTTTATAACACATTTTGACTCTTATTACAAAAGAACAAACAATATAAAGGATGAAAGCCATTCTGTCCTTTTTTATGATTTAAGCTGGTATGATCTGATGTAATAATTTCATCACTCGCCTGGCTGGTTTGCCACATGTTGATTCTGATTCAAAAAATAAGACAAAAAGAATTAGCAAAGGTAAAGATGACAAAAACAGCAGTGGGGTTTTTATAAAACAGTTGAAAGAGAAACAATACCAAATAGACCTGGACAGCCTGATTCAGAAGAAATGCCTCTAGCAACAATGCGGTGACTGTAACATGAACAATGTGTTGATGTCAATGGACACAATACACAGACATGAGCTTCTAGTCTATACTGATAGAGCTTAACACATCACTGACATTCAGGGTAAAGAAATATTTTGTTCATAGACATCTGATGATTGAGCACTGAATCTACAGATAATATTAGGTTCAGTTTTAATCATTTTTTTATTAATTAAACACATTCAATATTTTACCACATTAGAGACCTACTTAAAACCACAATTATTGTTCCAGGTGCTACTTCTAAGATTTTAACTGAATTCAGGTACAGACATTACAGGTAACTATATATTTAAATTTAAAGAATTATCCCACATTAACTTCTATGTCTCACAAAACAAATTTTTGTTCATGTTAGGCAAAAATTGCAACTCTATTTCCAGATATGCTGCATACATGTTTTTAAAATAAGATTTTTCTTCTTAATATTGAACACGGGCCATTGTCCCTGATAGTGACTGACCAAATGTATGTAAACTTCTAAATTCAAAGAGTTGCAAAAACAATGTTCTCTCTAAGTTTTATAGTGTTTAGCAAATAGAAATCATATTGATCATTCTAACTGGCCTAAAGCATGAGACGTTTGGTCTGATTTAACTTCAGACAGTGAGAAGAGTGTTTAAGTTTGTTTATTTGGTGTAAACAGACATGTACACGATTGCTTCAACATCAACATGCAGAACTTCATGTTGTCTTCCAAAGCTTTTTAGTCATGGTAACACTGGGCTCACTCAGCACTAACAAAACAAAACCACTGGACAGGATGCAACAACATGGCAACATTCTGCTTTAGATTTCAAATAGTTGTCAGAATGTTTAGATTTTTAAGACACAGTAGAAGGAATCTGCTTTGAACTAAGCCATGAACTACTGTAACTACAAACTCTGTGGCAAAGAATATAGTTCCAGCCTGCTCTCTAGATGTGAGCCATAAAAAGTTAGAACAGATTTCAGGTGCCAAATAGTTGCCGCTTAGTTGCTCACCCACTCATTCATCTGCCTCACCATTCATACCATCGTGGAGCACAACAGAAACCACAAATAAACATGTCTTCATCATGCTCAGATCCACTCTGTTTGTCTTCCTTTTCTCTGTCTACTCATGTTTATCGTTATTCTCCTCTTCTCTCTTTCTTCCTCTGTCCTTCCTCCACCGGCCGGCTACGCTCTCATTTGTCACATTTACAATGGAAACATCCAAATTTACAGATGCTATCAATTAATCACCTCCGCTCTAATTACAATCCAATTAACCTCTGTTTCCATGCGCCACACTGCAGGACGGCCAGCAGCGTCCCTACTCAATCACTTTGTTGAGAGAGATAGAGAGTGGGAAGCAAAGTGAGATTTAATGGAAGAAGAGCGAAGTGCAGCGGAAAAGTAAGGAAGATGAATGATTGAACTATGGTGGAAGACCTCCCGAACCATATACTGTTGGTCAGGAGGTGTTTTATTGTTTAGGCTGAGCCAGTTCCCTTTGGGGAATGACCAGAATCTTGCAACATTCAACAATATTTTTGATGTGATGGGAGCAGCTTAGGGAAGCATGTCTGCTGATCAGCTCCATGGAACACAGCTGGGAATAAACTGAAGTAGCAGCTGTGAGAACAATACATGCATGCGTACTAGCAATACTCAAACCTGAACCCCCCAAGTGAAGGGTAAGAAAAAAACAATTCAGGAAAATATTAGAGAGAGAGAGAGAAAAATTAGACTTAATTTAAGAGCTGACGTCTCAGTGGAGAATCACAGGTGTGACAGAGGAAGAGGAGAAAGCTTGAGGAGGAAAGAGTCAGAGAGAGACAGACGAGGAGGGGGAGGACAGGGATGGAGCGCTCTTGCTGCTTTTGACAAGAGGATTGAAGAAAGAGGAAGGATATGTCCATTACAGACACAACTGTTCTGATGCCATGGGAAACCAGCCTGTCACCATGAACCACCTGTGCATGAGTGTAGGGAGGAAGAGGAAGGTGTGGGGGGTGTTTGTGTGTAGCATATGCACTATTGTGATACCTAAAATACTAAAGTTACACATGCTGTAAATGCACATGTATACATTATAGAGCATATGCACATATACACACATGCTCATCCAGCTTCAGCACAGATGGATATACACCTTGACTATTAGCAGCTCTGGATTTAGAGTGGCCCGTCAGCCTTCAGCTTTTAATGCCACGTGGGGCCTGTTTTACAGCTCAGCCCCAGGGCCCCAATCGGCTTTCAATTAGCAGGTGAGCTGCAGCCCTGTTCCCAATCAATAGTCCAGTACAGGAAAGCTGCAAGCACCCTGGGGCCCCAGCTTGGAGGGAGGAAAGAAGAGAAGGAGGAGAGGCTGTAGGGGAGGGTAGCTGGCAAGAAAGGCTTGTATGGAAACATGCCATGCTGCTGGGCCACAGGCCTGTTTGAATGGGTGGGACCTGTCACTTTTTCTCTTTCTGCACACATATTCACAAACACACACAAAGTAAGAAATGCAGAAGGAGAATTTCATCCTGCAAATTTAGCGTTCAAATTTAAATCTAGAAATACTAACACATAATTTGCAAGTTAGTTTATGAGTAAAACTCTGCTTTGGTCACAACAAGCTATGTAGATTTTATTTTCTCAGAATGTTTTCCAGGGTTAAGAAATTTTACATTTTTACAAAGAGGGAAATACTATTCTTTGTACTGTTCATTCAACTTTATGTCCCTACAAGCTTTGCACATACACTACAACTTTACTTAAAAAAGTGTCATATTTCATGAATCAGTATCAGTAATCAGTATCAGTAATTTCAATACTTGACTAAAATCCTTTAGTGGATCTAGGTCTGGTCACAATTTGACCTTGGTTGACACATTTTCTGCATACATGCCTTTTGGTAAACTGAAGAATGCACTTATGTCTTTCCTTTAGCAATTGCCTTTAATCCATCAATCAATTAACTTTTTAGGCCATTTGGTAGATTTTTGTAAGAGAGCACTGTTAATATTTGTCCTGTTCACAGTTTATCCCACTGGTTCTCTCTATAACTGTTTCTCTGCTTGCTCCACTTCCCACTTCAGGTCCTGAAAGGTGATGCTTTGCTAGGTTTGCAGCCTCGTTACACTCTTCAATTTCACTCGTGTCAACACTTTCATACTCGTATGTCATTTGGTCTTCGTGATGCTATTTGTTCATTGATGGTCTTTAACAAACCTTTGAGAGCTACACAAAACAGTTGTAGGCATTCTGAGATTGCGTTACACATAGCTGGACTCTATTTACTAATTAGGAAACTTCTGAAAGGAAATCCTTGACCTAGACTCCATTCAGTGTCAAATCAAGTCAACTAGAGCACATTTCAGCAACAGGGCAGTTCAACATATGTTACACCATAAAACATAATGGAATAACCAATTGTAAATCCAGCAATAAACATTACAATCTGTCAAATGCCATTATCAAAATCATCAAGCAAATACACATCAAATATATTCATCAATGTTCAAACTATTATGAAGTGTTTTAAGAATAAAACACTTCATAGTAGTGTTTTATTCTTGAAACACTATTATTCTAAAACCTCTTCTTTAATTGTTGGATTGCTAAGATTTCAGTCTATTGCTTTTTCCAGAAGAAGAAATCAAGTTCAGCTGATAAACTGGTTGAGAAATTTAATTCCTATACTTTATGGTCAGAATATTTTAATGCTTCTGCATTGAATATAAAATTATTTATAAATAAAAGGTATAACTACCAGTCAAGTGACTTAGGCATTTTTACAGTAAACACACTCACATGCAAACATAAACATAAACAGGTATTTATTTAGATGTTGGCTCATCAACGATTGGCCCGGTCCAACTTCACGGAGAGAAAAGGAACCAAGTGAAGCTAAATTAAGTGATCCAATTCTCATCTGCCTCTCAGAGACACTATTGCATGACAAAATAGCCAAGTCATTTTAATTAGACTCACAACACCACATGCTTTGCTACACATTACACATGGGAAAGATAAAAAAAAATTTTTTTTTTAAATTATCTCATTCCCTGAAGTGACAGCACAGGGGATCAGGGGGGCCGGTGGCAGGTCTGCCAAACCAGGCAGCTTGGCACAAAGCCGACTTTAGCAATAAGTAGTGATGCACATCACCATACTTGCATTAAAACTTCTTGACAGAGACGCTATACCCGTTAAATGGATTTTCATCAGATTTTTCTATCTTTCATTCTTCCATGTGTGTTTTAGTTAGCAAGGGGAGTGTCTTCCAGGGAGAAGAAGTTAGAGAAGATTGGAAGGAAAAGACGAAAAGGATGGTCGAGGAGGGAAGCCAAAGTGTTGACTGACATGGGTGTCTTTGAAGGCACCGCTGTGGGGGTGGTGTTGGTGCTTGGATAGGGAGCTGGGGGGTACTGGAGGGCCTAGATAGGCGAGAGGTGGAAGAGATAACTGCTCCATCCAAAGCCCTCCTCTTCTGCCTCCCCCTCTCTCTCTGTGCCAATTTTATCCAAGGGGGGCAATGAGGGTCTTTGAAGGCATTCCAGCAGGAGCTGTGTGATTATGTGTGCCTGTGTAGTTAGATGCATATGCAAAGCTTTATCCACAGAAATGTAAAAGCTTACTGAAACTTGAAAACTTTTAACAAAAATTTCAGAAAAAGTAAATTAATTTAGGTATTTTTGCCTCTTCTTTTTTTTTTTTTTTTTTGCAGTGTATATAAGCGCACATGTGTATGGTTAATGCATGATGAGAGAGCAACCAGCTGCAGTACATCTCACTCCGAGTGGTGGAGAGGCAGAGCTGGAGCTGCTGGAAGGCGGAGAGACAGGCAGCTCTTCCCTCCACACATCTCTGTTCAAAGGCGCCATCAAAGTCTGGCAGAAATGTCAGTGCTGCAGGCAGGGGACCGGCCTCTGAATGTCAGTCCTTCTCAGGTCAACACCGAGAGCCAGCCCGCCGTGCACACACAAAAAAGGGGAGGGGGGAGCTGGAGAGGCGAAATGAAGATAAAAAGACATAACACAAGAACAGTGATTAGAAAAGCATGATAAAGTAATGTGGGAAGCAACAGTGAAATTAAGTTATGTAGGGAAAACTAATAAAAAACAAGATGTAAAATGCAGGGCAGAACAAAAAGACAAAATGAACAAAATATGATTTTTTTTTTCTTTTGGTTTGTTTGTTTCTTCTTCTGTGGGGGGTGGACAGCACTAAGGCTCTTTTATTCTATGCCTATGTGTTTCTTTGGGTTCAGCAGGATGTCAAGTGACTTCAGTGATACAAAGACTACTTTATATCAGAGATATGACACAAGCAAGAGAAAGAAAATGCAAGAAACACAGTGAAAAACATTTGCTCCGGCATGCAGCTGAACACTGTTAGATGGATATAACAGTAGACAGAAACACATGCAAGCATGTTGGAAAGGCCATACAGACTAGCGATCATCACAGTTACGAAGAGCCTGCCAGATTACAGAGGGGTAACTGAACTCACAACACATGCAAAGCCAGACTCCAGGGGCACCTCTCCACCTCGACAGAACCCAATACAGGATTCAAACAGCAGCACACTGGAGATTGGACATTGCATTTAAGTGGATGTGGATGTGTGTGTTTGTGAGTAAAAAAGGTGCTTGGTGGAGACGAAAGTCACAAGATAATAATGGAGAAAAAAGGGAAATATGACTTGACCATCTCTGATAGGAAAAACTGACATATGTTGTATAGGGGTTAAGGATTAGTGCACACACACACGCCCACACACCGACACACACACACACACCCACACACACGAATGCACGCCTATATATATCATGCGTTGAAGAGATGAGGACAGGTGACAAATGAATGTAGTTTGTTTTTTTCCCAGTGGCACTTTAATGGCAAAGAACACTTAGCGTTGGTTTATTCCCACATGAATAGCAAGAGGGAAGTAGACATGACAGGCACAAAACACACATTATGATATTGACTGAACAAGGAAGGAAAGGCTACATGAGAGGATCCCACCAGAAGTTACCAGCAGCCTCTTTCTATAGAAACTAGCCCAGTCTCTGGAAACTAAAAAACATCTTTACTCCTGTGAGAATGGCAGAGTAGGGGAGGGCATGGAAATAAAGGATACAAAGAGAGAAGAGGGAACGTGAAAGCACCATAGGGGACTGGGGAGAGAAAATTAGGAGAGGCTGGAAGTGACAAAAGGAGGAGAGAGGGAGGAAAAGAGGGGAGAAAACAATAAGGTCTGCTGGGTGTAAAGTTTCCCCTGGATATGATATGTGGATACGGGCATGTCATCAAGCCTGTGAAGTGGAAATAATAAAGAATTAGGATTGTCTCTGAAGACAGGGGAATTAATCCAAAATGAATTATGAAGGGGGGAGCGGAGGGAAGAAAAAAAAAATCAACATCAGCTATTTCCTTTTGCTCTGCTTCAAGGCAGATAGGGGCGGTTTGTGTGCGTACAGTGAATCCCATAAAAATTAAATTAATAACAAAGAAAAGACAAACCACACACACAAATAGAAGCTGAAATTTTTAGTAATACGGGGGTGGAAGGGAGATAGTTGTGCAGGGAAAAAGAATGCAGATGGACAAAAACATTTAAATGAACTGAGGGTGGGCACTGTTTCTGCCAGATTGTAGGCTACTGCTCTTTTGTCCCCCCTCCCCCAACCACCACCCTCCACCCCACCACATCTCTCCGGGAAAGGGCTGCTGGTGTTAAAGAGGAGATGCTGCGGAGGCCATTGTAATAAATGCCACTTGTAAATTGCGGAGTGGAATTATACAACGTGCAGATGGATCCATACGGCAGAGCGAGATGTGGCCAAAAAAACTGCAAGCGATAATTAAGACTTAGGGGGTGAATGACAGAGCCATTTGTGACGACGGAATATGGCGTCCCCCCCTGCTCTCTGGGAAACAGAAGGGCTCGGAGAGGCTCGGTGTCACAAAACATTACCCACACAGCTGTTGGCTTTATGAGCAAGCAATGGTGTACTCCCTTCCTTCCTTCCTCCTTCTCCCTCTCATCCTCATCAACGCTTTATCTCTTTCCACCACCACCACCATGCACCACTCTTCCCTTGCTGTGTGATTCTTTGGCATTTTGTGCCACCTCAACACCACCACCATCAACATTAGCTATTCAGTCCATCACAATCCCATTCTCCTTCTTCACCTCACACCACCATCCTTGTTATCTCCAAGGGAAGAGAAGACCACTGGTACTCCATCATTCATATCCTGGCAAGAAGTGGAGGAGGAGTGGGAGAGGCTCTGCATGTACACCAAAAATACAAAGTAACACCTAGCATGAAAATTCAATAAAAAGCACTCACGCTGACAGTGAATAGTGCTTTGAATAGGAGTTCAGGCTTCTTTTTCTTTTTTTGGTTTTCTAAGCTTCCTTTTTCTTCTAAAAAAACATGTTTGTATTTCTGTCATTACTGCAACCATACAAATTCATACATTCTATACAGATAAAATTAAATAGAATATCATCAAAAAGTTTGTCTATTTCTGTAATTCAATTAAAAAATATATTATACATTTTAATTGTTTATTTGACTTACATTTGACGGTTCTGCCTTACAGCTAATAAAAATCCAAAATTAATTTCTGAAAATTTTAATTTGAAGCCCATTAATATTTTACTCTGATACAGAAATTTAATGTTATGGCCTACACCACCATAAAGGAAACTGGTGACAATTGTTCTGCAGTCATTTATTGATACAGTTCACAAGAAAATTAAGCAGCAGAGGATGTTTGCTGAAGAAGCTGGCCATAAGCAATTTCATTGATGGTTTGGTGGAAGGAAAAGCATGCTAAAAAAAAGTTTTGAGGAGATTCACAAAGTTTAAATTTCAGACAACTGTTGCACTCCTTGAATTATTTTACTTGTACAGCACATTTCAGCAACAAGGCAGTTCAACCAGTAGCTTGTTGTTACTGGTTTATTCATAAGCTAGGCTAAGAAGAAGGTGACTGAATTGTTTTAGAATATGTTCAAAGTCCCGGAAATTGTACTTTAGATGAAAATAAATTTTCCCATTCACTCTGAAATCAAGGAGTTTAAAGGAACAGGGAAGAGGCAAATAATCCACGTTCCTTTGTGGAGCCATGTCCTCTGCCGGTGTTGGTACAAGTTGTTTCATCCAGTCCAAGGTCAGTGCATCAGTGTGTAACACTGGAGCACTTAATGCTTCCCCTTGCTGGCAAGCTTTATGGAGATGCTGACTTAATTTTCCAGCATCAACTGGCACCTGCCCACATGGCAAAAAAAGTACTAACACCATTTATGACCATGGTATTACTGTGCTTGATTGGTCAGCAAATTTGCTTGACCTAAACCCCTTGTGAGAGACGCCAGGCCAAACAATGCAGACAAGCAAAAGGCCACTATCCATAACACCTCAGCAATGCCAAAAGCTGGTCGCCTCCAAGCTTGCTGCATTTCTGCATCCCAAAAACAGTCCCAGCCATGTGAAGTGTAAATATGCCATAGTAATGTCTTACTGCAGGCCAACATTTCTTTTAGAAATCTTTTTTTCTTGTTGTTTTTAATTGGTCTAGTGTCATATTCTGAATTTCTGAAAAAAATATTAGCAGTATTATCAGAAATAGAGTTAAAATATCTCACTGCATGTAAGCAACTTTCAAACAAATGACTTTCACTAATTGAATTGAATTATTTAAGTAAATTTATTGTAATATACCCAGATGTACTTGTACTGTTTGCAAGGTTTCAATGTGTTCAGCATTTGTTTATTTTGCAGCTTATTTAAAGTATTTCTTTTCAGACATTATTATCACAACTTCTAAAATACAACACCAAGTTCTCTGTCTTGTGTCACTGCATAAATATGCACTGCGCCCCGATAACAAGAACTTCTGCAGATTTATCTCTGGCAAATAAAATGATCTAAGTATGACGTGTCCACCAAGATCTGCACTCTGCTCTGTAGTCTCTCTCTTAAGTCCATCCATCTCTCTGCTTCGGCCAGCAAATCTGCCCCTGGTCTCGTCCAGCTCTTTGTCTCTGTCTCAAGGGCCTTCGCAGTGTGCACAGTAGTCCACAAAGTCTTAATTCAAACGAAACCCCTTCGCGCCCCGTTAAACCACTGACCTTCTCTGTCACTCCTGTCACCGGCTGCCGCCACAGACGAGGGCCTGAGCTGCAAGCTAAAAGACCCTGTGCTCAATAAAAATGTGGGTGATTAAACAACTCCCAGTAATTGCTCCTTTTGTGCAGGAATCAAGCGGTCACACTTATTACAAAGGCAGGAAATCGCAAGGCTGGGAGCAGCCGCATCCGATGAGGGCCAGACAACCCTTAGTGACCCTGTGCCCTCCCGTCACTACTCCTTTATCTGACCAAACAACCACAGTGGAGTGTTTGAGTGTGTGTATTTGTTTACCAGCAGGTGTGTGTGGGTTTGCAGGAGTGTATGTAAAGTATGCAAAGAAAGCTACTGAAACAAAGGAGCAGCAGAATAACACAAGAGCTCCCCTCTGTGGTCAAAGATGTAACTATGCATGAAACATCATTTGGATCGAAGCGATTTGCAGTTGCAAGCAACCAGCCAGCTGGCTTTGGTATTGGGCGACAAAGCCAAACCGGGGGACCATGTCCAACATGAGGTCCTGGTAACAGAGATCATAGTAATTTGCAAACTATACACATCATCTGGTAGTCACGAACATATATACATGATATGCATTTATAAGCACAATGGCCAAACCACGTGCCATGTCAAATAGGTCAGCTTACAAAACGAGGCAATTACCAGCTACCCATACAATCGTAAAGTGCTTCTGAAGAGCCTGTGAGTGCTTTGGCTCCCCTATGATCAAGTCTGCTCTCAACACAGTCAAGGCTTGTACACATACAGGGACCCGTGTGCCAAAACAGCAATCAGATCGGACTGCTGTGGAGGTTTGAAATAGGAGAGCTTTCTGTGGTCGGAGAGAGCAACAGAAACCGAGAGGGGCCAGACGGAGACGGCTTGTAGTGCATGTCATTGTGTTGATGGAATTGCTAATTTCTTCTCTTCTACAATCATAGCTGTTTATGAAAAAAAAATGCTTTTATTTATATTGTTGTAGTTACATTAAATAAAGCGGTCTTGTGTCAGTTTATGTTTTATTCGGCACTCACAGATAAGAAACCTAGTCATGATAAAAACAGCCGACATGATGGCTTTGTGAATAAGAGAGCAGATCATAAATAATTCCTTTACGTCACCATCAAATATGCCTGATTACAAAAAATTATACATGTGAGAATTGTGAAAAGGCAGAAAAAAAGGTTTGATTTTATCTTCTTTCATCTGCAAACTGAGCCGTCAGTCTGCTTGATAGGCCGTGGAGTAATACTGCCCCCTTCTGGTTGAAACTCCAGCAGAAAACCTCATCAACAATAGACAACGTCTATGGTTGATTGTCACACATTTTCAACAGACATCAAAGCAAATAAGGCTGTTTGTAAAAACTGTGCAAAATCAAGTTTTATTCTTTTTCTCCAGCACGGCTGCCTTTCACCAGCTCCATAATCACCATCATTGCTGTCGTCATAATCTCTGACACATCACAAAGCAGAGACAGACGGTGAGACAATAAGCCCCCTAAAGAGACTCATCGCTCCCACATCTTGGCAGAAACAGTTATCAGCTGTTCGCAGAGTCTGGCACTGCACTGGGTCAACGTCACATGTCCATCATGACCATCATCCATATATACACATATACAATTTGCTTTCTTTCCAGAGTCTTTAAGTCCACTTAGTGGTTAGAATTCCAGTTCTGATAACATTTGACAGTTCATTTTTGTGGAGACATACCATAGCCAACATGTTCTATATTTCAGCTTGTTTGATTCTCACCTTTTGTATTCTACTTCCTGTCTACTGCAGGTCTGATGACAGTCACTGTCCCCATTTTAGGCAAATGCTGAATATGTGTAATGCGTAGTATAATATCAAGAAAATACAGAGCTCACCTGGACTGAATGCTGCCAGAAAAATTTTTGGGCTTTGGGAAAGTCCACATTTTCCGATTGTAGAATTCCAGTGGAAAGTGTTGCTCATACACACAGATGGTCGTTTGAAAATGAGCACGGCAAATTATTCATTTTATGTAGAGATGACTCATAAAAACGATGATGCACAAAAGGTTAAAAGGCTATCACAGTAATATGATCACAAATTAAATACTTTTTTCCCTACTGAGTCACATGATAGTCCCAGCACTCCAACGTACAGTTGAAACCAGATACTTATATATTTTAATACATTAAAAAAAAAAACACATGACCTTGATATTAAATCAGACTAATGTTTAAATGTTTTACGCCAGGAGTTTTATTTTTTAATTTGCCAAATGCACCCAAAATGAAAGAGAGAATCCAACCATCCATTAGTGCTGGTTTGAAGCAGCTGCTCCCTATTTTTAGTGGAATAATACTCCACATATTTTTTTCTTCCTCTCCTCAAATTCAGAACTTTGGACTGCGACTACTATGCATTTAAACAGTTTGAGAAAGCCCTGACAATGATGTCATTATTTTGTAAGCAGCTGACTATTTCCAACATCTGAGATAATTTCTTGCGTGATGTCCAAATCTAAAGAAATCAGCCAAGATAGTAAGAAAGGGTAAGTATTCATACAGTAACTGGTCCTGTATCAACATGGGCTGAAAGATAACCGATTAAGGAAAAAGACAGAACTCTAGAAGGAAATCAAAAGAGACAGAGTTTGTAAATGCTTAAAGGGTCAAAGGTAAACATTTTTAAGAAACTTGAAATATTGAAGCATTAACCAAGAAGTTAATGTTTGAGCACAAATGGGTTTTGCAAATGGAGAATGACCAAAGTATACTGGCAAACTAGTTATAAAGAACTGGTCAAAATTGTGTCAAACTGCTGTGAGAAGCTTCTAGAAGGAAACCTGTAATGTATGACCCAAGTCATATGGTTTAAAATATTATTCTGTCAAACAGTGAGTGAAGTTATGTAAACTTCTAAGTTGAAGAAAGTCATAAAATATTGTCGCTCTTCCTTTGTTCAATTTCAAACAGTGAAAAAAGCAGATATGATTGTGTCTTATTTTTTGCAGAATACTGTGTAAATATCTGGTTTTAACTGTACAAATTTGCATCACTGTAGCTACAGTTGTATTCTGATGTTTCATCCATCATAATTCTCTCTTTGTCTTCTGTACGCACTAAATGACTGAATACCAAATAAATAAGAAAACAAAGTTGAAGATGATAAATACAACAAATCCTACATTCCATGCCATCATTTCTTGAAATGTTTAGGGTGGGGCAAAGGTCTTTTTTTATCATTTATTTTTCAGGTTAAGGAGTTTTTATGGTTCACAATGTGCTTCCTGTAACCCGATTAGGTTAATTAAAAGAAACCCACATTTCTTTCTAAGCTGGGTCTGAAATGGAAATCAGTCTGTTTTGGGTAACATATCTAAGACACATATGGGTCCCATTTTTCAGCTCATTTTCTACTTTATATGTAAATGGGTTTAACTGTTAATTGGCAGCTTAAAAACTCAATTTTCAGTAGGTTAATTCATCACTAAATAATATTTACTTTTATCTACTCTATTTAGTGTGAAGATGATTTGATCTTATTTTGTTTAATTCAAATGTATTATTGCAATCTGAAAACCTGCATAATTTTTCATCTTTTATGTGTTGTATTTGTTAAAATAGTAAATAAAAACAAACTAAAATCTCAAAAGGCCAAAAATGGACATTTTCATGGTCAATAGAAATTTCCGGTTTTCTGTTTCTAAAACAACAATTATCATGAACAGATTAGCTACGGTAGATATTTTTATGCAAAACAAAGTACATATATTGATATTAAGTTTGAATTTCAAAAATTACTTTTGGCAGCCTAGAAGTATCAGTGGACAAGTGGTGTATGTCCCTCTGCTAATCACGGCCTCAGTTCATGTCTTCAGTCAGGAAATACTGCAGAAAATAATGACAGATAATAACTTTCCAAAACACATAAAAAAACAAATTTCTGTATGTGCATAATTCTCTCCAATATTTGCATTAAAAGGTCAATAATCATTTGGAATGAATATTTGTTTTACTACATATTCACAAAGAAGAATAAAAAACTGAATCAGTTAAAGTAAACACACAGCAACAAGAATATAGCCTCGGCAGTCCCAGAAAAATGTGTGCATTTGTGTAGACAGCAGTAAAAACCGTGAGAAAGCTGATTTAAACCAGGTGCAACCTAACTGAGGGTCAGGTGAACATGTAAGTCGTAACAATGTGGAGAAGGTGAAACACAAGAGAAAGAGGACAAAACAAGAACACTAGAGTTAAACCATGTCGGTAATGATGTGCTCAGGAGCTTTTCACCCCTCAGCATCTGGCCTAAGGACAGCTCACTCAAAACGCTTGCTTCAATTGTCTGTCTTGTCTGCTTCCCCCCTGCTGAGACAGGGATAGATCTGCTGCGGACCCTCCATTAGCTTGAGTAGATTTGGGTCCCAATCACACGCATGATCTCCTTTTGCACCTTAGGCTCCTGAGTGTTGATGTTGGCATCTCCTACTTGGCCATCCTCATACCTACAATTATTCACAAAAACCAATTATAAACATCGGGTTGTAAAGGTATTCACACTGGAGTATTTGCTAATCTTAGCAGCTTCTGACTACATTGCATAAACAAACTTTATTGTAACATACAGAACATTTTAAGTGATAGACCAGGGGTCTGCATCCTGCGGCTACGGAGTCGGAAGTGGCTATTTGGATCTTGCGCAATGGCTCCGACTAACTTTGGCTAAAAACATAAAAAATGAACTAATGTTTTAAATGTCGATATAAGTGTTTTGATGAATAAATAAATTATATTTTCCTTTATGTCAAAACCTAAAAATGGTGGTTGTTGGAAAAAAGACAACTCATTTTACCTATTTACCATCAAAGGGCAATGGTGCTTTTTGTCACAGTGACGGGATTACTCACACAAAAAAGAAGCGGGTACAGACATGGTCGGAGACGGGACACACCCATATGTTGCCGTGTTTCTGGAGATCTTTAGATGTGATCACTGGGGAAGAGAAACACAAAAAAACACTTTGTATTCAATATTTTTGTCATGTTTGCATGACTCCTCATTTAAATCCAGACAACATTTTTATTTGACCTACATTAAAATAGGTGAGATACTTTAGAACTTATCATTTATAATTATTATAACTCAACAAACCTAATAAACCTAATATTTCTATTAACTAGTAATTTGTTATTTTTTAGATCAGTATCTCAGTTTGTTAGTCTGTAATGTTTGTGCTATATGCACTTATTTGGTGAATAAATAAATAATAAAATATTTATTTTTATTAGTAAATTACATTTTGCAGAACATATTGTGCATGGTCCAAACAGAGTGCAGGTTTTAAATTAATATCACATCTTCTGCATTAAATATGTATTTATCAATGAAGAGATTTTGAAAAGTATACTTATCAAACACAAACATGTACTTCACCTTTAGCACAGGTATTACCTTCACAAAGAGCAATGCAGTTCAAGTTTCGACTTTGCAGAAACCTTGATTGTATTGGGCGGCTCTACAGTGAAAGATAGAGTCATGGGTTGCAGTTTAGATTAAGATCTAACTGATGTGTTCAAAGGACAATATTTTTTTTGTAGGCAATGAAAGTCTGTATTGAGATAAGACAAAAAAACAAAAACTGCCACAATACAGTGGCAAAACACATAATTAAAGAAAATGTTTAATTTAAAATTCAACATTTTAACACAAATAAGAGTGCAATGTGCCCCTCACCTGCGGTATGGTGTTCATACGGTTGTAACGCTGTACCAGCTCATCTTTGGTGGGCATGCGATGTTGTCCTTTCCCCATTCCTACACAAGACAGCACAGCAAGGCCAATCAAATTGTCTTAGAAAAATGCTACTTTGACTCACTCAGGTTGTGTAAACTTTCTTTTTTGTCATTTTCAAGAAAATTACTTTATTTTGAAGGTTTTGGTTTGCCTGAATAGGAATAAATAATATGCTCACTGACTAATTCAATTTCAGTGTTTTTATGAGTGTGTATAGAATATTTGCATGCATAAATAAAAAAATATGCCTACAAAACAATTGGAAACTGTAGTTTTTTAAAAAATATTGGGAAACTCTTTACAAGTTTTACAGAATGCACTGGACTTTAACATAAGTTCTGATCATTTGCTTGGACTCTTGGTCAACAAGCAGGAAATTTGCAACCTTCTGACATATTCTCTCTACAAACACTACAAAATTACAGTACAATAGAAGAGAAAAGGGGGAAAAAAACAAATATTGATGTTGCAAACCCAAAACCAAAACAACCACAACATAAAGTATGGAAAGGCAGGTTGTACACAAGGCTCAGCTTTTACAAATGAACAGACATGACACTACAAAACAGCAGCACAACATATTGACAGCTGTAAGACAAAAAAAATGGCGTGCTCCATCGTGATGATCAAGCCACATCAGGAAGACACTGATTAGAGGCGGGGATAGCAGGTCTTAATGGCGAAAATAACATAATCCTACCTGAGTATCCAAAAGATATACTGGAGATGGGGCTCAGATAGATGCCCTTTCCATACGCTGCGCCGTGCAGCTTGGGATTGAAAAGAGCAGGAAGGAGGGATGGGTAACTGAGCTTTACATTTACAAATAAGGCACACGCAAATACAGCCCAATTTCTTCCTAATCAGCTTTGGTGAAAAAAACTTGATTTTTTTTCACTAAAAGAAAATTGTGTGAAAAGTTTCACACAGCTTTTCTTGTGTGAAAGTTGTCAAAAAACGTTCACACAAGAGAATCCAAATAGTTGAAAGTGGATAACAAAAAGGAGAAGGAATGTGTTGTGGTTGAATTTTGTTAATGAAATTCTAAGGAATAACATTTAGGTATTCAGGTAACATTCGGATAAAAAATGAAGATTTACAGTGACACATAGAGTGTGCAGATCCTCTGAACATTTTAATTGTGTCACTTTACAACCATAAACTTCAATGTTTCAATGTTCATTTGGATGTTATGTGATAGACCAACACAAAATATTCCACAATTGTGAAGGGGAAAAAAAGAACATATGGTTTGGAATTGCACTTACATTTTGTTTACAAATGAAAATCTAAAACAAAGTGATGATTACACATTCATCCCCACAGCATGATGCTGCCACTACCAGGTTTTGGACATGTCCTTTTTGCTTTGTTTACCAACATGCATGCAGACCACAAAGTTAAATTTAATTTTGGTCTCATCAGACTACAACAGGAAGTTGTCCTGTCGGCAGAGTCTACGTATAAGCTGAGCTGTGAATCTCTGCATCCACAGCTCAGAGAGAGGATTACACAGAATATAAAAGAGGCAGAGGCTGATTACAGATGCAACATAGTTAAAATCTTCAGTTGTCAAAAAAGATTTTAAAAAAAAACAGCATCCTCTATCTTCCATGTCACAAATATATTATTTTGTGCTTGTCTGTAATGTATTCACAGTTGATGTTTGTGTTTGAATTTTGACAAAGGTTTAATTTTGAATTAAAATTTTTATAAATACATTTGCCAGACATGCACTTATGTAATCTATACTAATGCTATTGGTATAAGTGGAAGAAAACAGACATAATTACTAGGGAGAACACGCACACACACACCCCCGCACACCCCTGCACACACCACGACACATTTACAGAAAATGAATAAACAGAAGAACGTGAGGTTTGTGTGTTAACTGAAGGTGGAGACTGACTCAGTCTCCTTTGTTCTGTGAAAGACGGTGACAAAGGAAGGGTGCGGATGCTCCAGCTGAGACAAAGAGGAGGAGGCAAAAAGCACCGAGCCAAAATCCAAGATGGAGAGTTCAAAAACTCGTGAGAACAAAGGAGGCATAAATGAGACATATCAGCGTGACAGAGCAATCACAGCTGACAAGAATGATTCAATGAGCTCAAGATTTTTGATTGAATTCTGTTTAATCTATTTTCAGGATATGCAAGTGTCTCTAAGCAGCCACTATAGGCTGTATTCTGAAAATGAGGCAATGCTGTGCTCTCTCTTGTGCTGGGTTAGCACTCTGATATTTTTAGAGAAAGTTTATTTAGGCTAATTTCTGTCATTTTGGTTTTTAAATTGTATCCGTCCTGTTTACTTCAAGTTTGAATTAACTATTTTTGTGAAAGTTCTAATTTAGAAGAAGCGTCTCTTCGTCCCAAAAAGACTTTACTCACAACTATTAAAGTTTTCTTTTGTATTTAGCATGTGACCGACCCCCACAGGGCTCACAGGCAGCCTCCTGACATGGCAGCTGAAACCACAGCCTACTCCTAGTGCTCCAAGCTGGAATGTGGTATCGGCTGAAAGTAGCCGATATTGACTAGAAACATCTGCCACTGTGGCCTGTTCTCAAGAAAAATTGACAAGATGAGACATTTATTGATAGCAAATATGGATCAGCCTGATGGAAAGCCTGCATTGTAAAAGGCAGGTTTACTGTCTGTGGGAAGAAGCTTCATAAATCCGAGCTGAAGTAACCTACCTGCAGCTTGGTGTAAGAGGCGTTGACCAGTCCATTTCTAAGAACAGAGTGCCAATTCTCTATATGGGATCCACTGGAGTAAAGAGAGAAACAAGAAAAGGCAAAGTATGAGCATAACAACTTGGATCTGTGTATTACATAAGAGTTGGACATGAATTTGACCCTTGTCTACTGTAAATAATCTTAAGAGTTAATTTGTTGTCAATTGTTCCTATGGGAAAAAAAACAGATTTAAAATTATCTAAATTAAACTGAACTGAATTGATGTGAAATGAATTAACCGAACTGAATTAAATTTAAATCATTATATGATTGTAGAGGACTGGATTGTTTATACATTACAATATAATTGGGTATTAATTGCACCTCTTTCTCTTGAAGATGGCATTTGCTGTGAATTTACTAGAAGTTAATGTGACTTAAATAATCTGAATTAAACAGAGTTCAACTGAATTGAACTAAAATTTAATTTGATGGACTCAATCAAAGTTAAGCTAAACTAAAATAATTTTTTCTATTGTAATGTTTTTGTTCTAAATGTATTCTTTTTGACTGTTTTTTTTTAATGTGTTGATAATTTCCTTTTTGACCAGGCACTGAAGATAAACTATTAAGAAGTGTGAAGTGTTTTTTCATGTTTAGTGTTTGACTTGATCGAAGTCTCAACTGTAGTGCAATTTATACGAATTATGCAGGACCGTTTAAAAATGCTGGATAATCTTCAGCTGTCATTTATTATTTATAAATTAGATTTTAAATTATGTATGACTACTGACTGGATTTCCCAGTATAGGTATTTAATCTCTCTTGAAAAGAGCCAAGATTGCTACATGGCTGCTGGACTTGAGAAAACGTATTTTTCCTGATGTAATTAAACTTATCATTTACCTTTGTTTGGCATGTCTTCTAAATTTTAAAAGCGAAGACATTTCTGTTTTGCATAATTTCTGTTGAGGTAAAAATAGAGTGATGACACTCAGCTTCAATTAAAAATTAGACATGTTTATTTGGAATTAATAAATCTAAAGCATTAACCAGCAGCAAAAGGGAGAGTGTCAGCACTGTGTGTGCTTTAGTTTGGCACTGCCCAGATGGGTCGAGTGTATCTAAAATATTCAGCAGAGCCCCATCTGCTACAGGACAAATCTCTGTCTCGCTCACATAAATATCATTGGCTCCATGTGCTGGCGTAGAAAGGTGTCCTCTCAGTCCAAGAGAGCAGTCACTGCTTTGTCCTTTTGTTTGTAGTGGCTTCATTAAAATTACACTCAGGCATATCCATTATAAATAGGGTGTCATGCTCTAATAATAAATTATAGTGGTTGTTGGGGAAATTATCTTGCTATATTTTCTCAAATATTTTGATGCCAAAGGTAGGTTTTAATGTAAAAAAAAAGTTACTTTACATAATTTAAAAAAAAATAAGGCATACAGTAGGTTTTCCCAGCGCTTTGTAAACAATTTTTATAGATAGTAACAGGAATTTCCATCAGCTAGGGTTAACTCACTGAAAGGCAAAGGTGCTGCCATAGAGCTTCTTGGCGGTGCGAAAGCGAGCCTCCTTGGCTGGGGGGCTGCTGAGCAACAGGAACTGGTGGGACGTGTGCATGAATTTCAGTTGCTGTAAAAATGCAATCAGAAACCAGAGAGAGAGAGAAAGAATATGTTTAAAAAAGCATAATGAAAGCGTGTCTTTGTTTCTGGAGACAAAAGGCATAATATCTTGAATTCATACCCTGCTGAGAGGCAGCTTGACAATATGAGACCTATTACTGGAGATGATCCTACAAAGAAACAGAATTAATAATAATAATAATAATAATAATAATAATAATAATAATAACAAAGCATATTTTTCATTTTACAATTTGTATTTTTATTAATTGCAGTGGTGTAGTAGTATGTGTGTGGATATGTGGGATATTTCCAGTATAAAATGCTTTTTAAAGAATGAGTGTAAACACATTTTTGGAATGTATTCTCACCATTGCAACAGAGGGTGGGCCAAAGGGTCCAGTTTGTCCATCTGTTTCTTGATCTCCAGATATGAACCCTGAAAACAACAGAGAAGCATCTGCTGTTTACGTCCATCTGCCAAAAATCTAATAAGTACTTGGAAAATGCTAATTATTATACAGACAAAAGGACTTTCTCCTCTTGATGGAGATTTGTCCTTCCTGCGTCCTTATAGTACCTGGGTCATTTCACGAATGGACATGACACTGTCCAGTGCTTTCTGCAGTCTTTCATAATTCTTCTTCTGTGTCCAGGTGAACGCAAACAAATGCAGAGGAGAAGGAAAGAATTATTATGAAAAAAAAACTTTATACAAGAAAATAAATATAAAACAAAATCTTGTGACAGTAGTTTATCAAATAAAACAGACTGCACATTTCTTAAATCAATTCTCAAATTACTTGGAATAATGCATTAAGGAGTGGGAATGCAAACCTTTGGGTTGAATGCAAGAGTTTTGGGATCATTTGGATCCACAACCGATGGGTAGGGCTCAAAGATAATGCTCTTGCGTGGGGACTCAAGTGCAGCTCTACACATAGCCACAAGCAGGTCCACAACCTGGTAAGGGTTAGAAAAGGTTAATACCAATTAGTTTGATATCTCTCAGTATACATAACAATAAAAGTACAACTAATTAGGGAAAAATCTCATAATTATCTGGATAAGTTTTTTGTAACTTTTTTTTCTCTATATGACTGCCAAGATTTTGACCCCCAAAATACTGCATATATATGTTTGTTGTTACCTCTGCTCCTGTTGCCACTTCTTCTGCAGCTCCAGACATCACACCCAGAGTGTAGAAGGAGAACACACACAACTCTCTGGTACACACAGCAGGCTGCATAGACACAGTAAAATCGATAAAAAACACATAAAACCGTTAGAATAAAACATGATTAATATGCTCTTCTCTCAGTTACTAGGAAAAGAAAAATAAATGTGTAGAATAATATACATAGGTAGATTTTGTTAATGCGTTGTGTATTTCAAATATGTAGAAAATAAGAAACCAAATCAAACATTAATACAGGAGTGTGTCTCTTTTCTTGATACCTTCAGCATGGACCCATTCTGAAAGACATGCTGTTCATCACAAACCACGCAGTACTCATTAAGAGTGGGGATCCTCTGCTCTGAGTACTTCATTATCTGTTACAAGAAAAAGCATAATGCAGTTGCCAATTATAACTCCCACCTGCAGCATTGATGTTTACATGAATAAAGGCTGTGCAGACAGAAAGAATCAATTCGGAAGGACAATTTGTCACTGCAACTTTATGTGGTTTAATCTGCAATAGGGTTTTAGAAACAGACCAAAGTGAGACAGCAGATTTGTGGTCCTCTACATACAGTGCATTGCTTTTAACCCATTTATACAATCACTGCCAACCAGATTTGTTGTGAAAGATTTCTTCTTTGTCCTTTAAAATGTCAATGCACAATCAAAAACGTCAAAGGGAAAGAAACATTGACTCATGCACATTTCTGATGAAGAAAATTTCAAATTATGGTTATATGGCAGCTAAAACAAATCAAATACATAATACTGTTACAGTATGTTTGTAGACAAAATCTTCAACATTTAAACCAAAATCATCTGTGCTATTTTAGATAAATCTGCCCCATTTGAGAGAATCGTAAGAAGTGTGTCAGAGTGAGCTGCAGAATTTTCAGATAGTCTGTATTGTTTCTCCTTCTCACAAACAATTAAATAGTGTGCAAAATACTTTCATTTAATTAATTAGTTTTGGTGGTTAGGTTATGAGACTTCAGTTAACATACTTATGTTTAAAAGCTACATGAACCATTTTTAGACAAGTCAACCTCATTTTCAGGGAAAATGTTGCAGCTCCTTTTTGCATAAAATATTCAGAGTTTGTCCTTGAATAACAGCATACCTCAATCTTGAATAAAGCACTGCTAAATGATGTCAGGATGAGATCCAACCACTTCAAGTTCACTGTGCAAAAACAGCTTGATTATTTCAAAGTTCTCAAAAAGTGAACTCCACTTATGGTGGCAACATCGCGACGCAACTTTTCCTGCAAGGAAAGCTGCATCATTTTACTGGTTGGTATTCATCAGTTGGAGTTGATTTGAATATAGATGGAGTTAGATGAAGGACAATATTGGAATAAAATCTCATAGAGGTTTTAAAGCTGAAACTGTTGCTCTGTTTTACCTTTCAGCAGCACAATCATAAACATACAGCCAGAGCTACAACCGAATGTTTTCAAATCATTTTTCAAATTGGTCAATCAAAAGTAAGACCTACTAATAATCTAACTCATTATTAATAGTAACAGCAAGGTTTGAAAATTTCTTTTTACAGACACTCCTCATTCAGTCTTAATGAGCTTAAGCTGTTTTGCAAAGTAAAAAATTCAGTCTTCTGTTGTGCAAAGCTTGTAGAGACAAACACTAAAAGACTTTGCAATCGCAACAAAAGGTGGTTGTACAAGGTACTAACTAAGGGGGAACCAATACATATGTCACACTTTTAAGATAAAAAAGAAAACAATCAACCTTCTTTCTTTCTATTTAACAATTATTTATTACCACATATTGGTCTATCAGATAAAATCAAATAGAATTATACTGTTTGCATTATTTAGCTGAAAACTCATGTTGGGTTAGAAACTAACCAGGCTCCACAGGCTTGTGTCCTAAACAATACATAACAACTGAAACAGGGAGTGCAAATGTTTTTGACTGTGAGGATATATTTTCTTAGGATCTAACCTGCACTAAGAAGCCGTACTCCAAAGTAGGGATGTTCTTGCAGTGGCCGCCCGCCTGGGATGAAAAAAACAATTCAATCAGCTGCCTCGTGGTAATCTGCGCTGGGGCCCTGGCCGCCGGGACAGCTACAGTCTGATGGGTGAAGTGAAGACAAAGCATTATGGGAAAGGGCACACCAGCTATGTTTTGGTAAGAGTGGGGAAAAGGCTCAGGTGAAACAATGCAGGTGACAGGTGGACGAAGACAAGGGTGTAGTTTAAACTGAAAAGAATAAATGGAGCAATAACACCACACAGTAAAACTTAAATTAACTGAAAAGTAAATTTCACAATAACAGAAGTCTGGCAGGTGAAATGACCAAAATGACCCTAACCTGGCTGTTTGGTGGATAGCTAAAGAGTTCCCCTTTAGGGTTCTTCATTGTACAGGAGATGGACCGGTTCATCAGGCGGGTCACTCTCAGCTCAGGGACACTCAGCTTCCCTTTTAGAACTGTGTCTTGGATCAGAGGGAAACTTGGAGACCTGAAAGATCAAAAAAATTATTTAGACTAAACCATCCTGCTAATGGTTTAGTCTAAATGCTTTGTGTGTCTCTCACACATACAGGTGCATCTCATTAAGTTACAATATCAGAGTTATTTTACTTATTAATTCAATTCAATAAGTTAAATTTATATTATATAGAATAACTACAAATGGAGTGATAGTTCAAGTGTCTACTTCATTCAAGTGTGATGACTACGTCTTAAAACTAATTAAAAATTCTGTTTCTCAGAAAATTAGACTAAATGTGACAAATATTTGATTTCTATTAATAAAATGCAAGGTTTACAGTCTTTTGCAAAGGACTTTGACTGAGGGGTGCTTCCAAAATATTTTGTAAATAGTGGCCAATGGGGGCCACTAATCCTGGAATGGCACAGCAAAACCAGAGACAGGGGGACGAGTTTTAGGTGTGTTGCAAATCACAAACAAACAAATATTGTAACTCATGAAAATTCCTTCTTTTGTCTCTTCAAAAATAAAATAAATCTAGTGCAGCCAATGGGGCAGGTCAAAAGATTTACATGGGGAATCCATTCACTGGTGCGCTACCGTTTTTGGAACTGCTACAGTTAAGCCTTTTTCTCTTTACCCTTATTGGTGTCTATCAATGACTGTCTGCTGGCCAACTGTGAAGCGTCTGCTTCATGATTGTGTAGGCACTTAACCTGGACATTGCCTTTGCTATTCCGTTCGATTCAAGTCTCGTTTCACACCTCTGTACGAAGAAAAGCGTCCAAATGACTGAATTTTGCCAAACTAGCAGAAACCAGCTCAGCCTCTGCGGCATGAGCGGGCATTGGGAGGCAGTGCCCACCCACACAGTCTGCCGTTCCTGACCTGGAATGGAAGCTATCTATTTCTTCTTCATTTATTTATTGCTTTACTTCGGCGTGGCTAAGTTTTTATTCCTATCTCGATTTGATAAAGTAGGGCCTCCCGCGCCTCCAATATCTACGCCCCGTGTCTCCAGCATTCTTTCAGCCGTTACAACTGTTTAATCCGTCGTTAACATATTTTAATATGCTAGCGCCAGTTTTTTCACCTGTGGATCAGCGACAGTAGAAATGCTACTGGGCAGAGCTGCACACACAGCAAATCAGTAAAAGGCAGAGAACCTTGTGCAATTCTTTTCCCAGACAAACTGAGTTAAGTAGAGTAATGCTGATTGTTGCAGATAATGTTAGCTAAATTATGACTAGTTTGTCCATGAAAAATATATCATGTTAAACTTTAAAGTTCAGATGGGTAGTAACGAGTTACTTAAATAACTTTTTGGAAAGCAATGTGTTAGGAGTAGTTTTACTGCACTGTACCTTCTACTTTGACTGTTGTAATATTTTGAACTTTGCTACTGTGACTTGAGTAAAATTTCTGGATACTCTAGCATATCTATCCACGACAAGTAACTTCAATTGAAAAAGAACAGTGATATTTAATAAATTAGAATACTATTAAAAATGTATTTATTTGAGTAATTCAATACACTAAGTAAAATGCATGGACCTTACCACAGAGGCCGCTTTTCATTGGTTGATGCCCATTCTACGTGGTCACGTGCGTGGCCGTCTCACAAACACACTTAGCTTCCCGTTAGCTAAGTACAGCATAATGGCAGAACTGATACAACTTCTACACCTTGAAGCCTGTCTGCTACACAGTCTTACGTTAGCTAACCAGATCAATATGCAATGTGTACTGTATCTGACATACACTAAAGATTTTATTTTAGCAGAAAAGGCTTTGGACTAAATTGTTACTCGTGTTAGCCGCTCTAGCACCAAGTACAGCTAGTCAATCAACCATCGCTGTGTTCAGGGAAGCGCTGATTAATAATCGAGAAATAAATATCAAGCCTGGAAACTTGATATCGTAACGGACTGAATGTTATGTTTTTAACGTAATCTTTGTTCGTCTTGCGTGGCGCAGGCGGTTGCCACGGTAACAGGTGTGCTTAAACTACAAAGAGAGAGTAAAAAGGTACGAGTGGTTTTGAGTTGATCACCTGTTCGGGTTATTTTACCTTTGTTGACCTTTGCTGTGGCACATTACAGCCGCTGTAGTTTCTAAACGTTGGACTAATTATCTCGTTCGATTGTGAGTTTACGTCATTCACAACAAACATCAAATAGAACAAATATATTTAATTAAATTTTAACAAACAAATGGCTTCTACCGCGGTAATAATGTGAAATTAAATTAATTATATCCCAACTTCAGAATATTTGCCTTTACCTTTACAGAGCTCTTTGGTTCCTCTATCAGTCTGCAGCTTCTCATATTGACGTCATCAAACCAAATGTCAGATCTACCATAACTGACTGACACCTGCTGGCCTCAGGTTTGCAACCAGCTTGTGACTAAGAAACCAGTAACCTCCTCCCAGATGATGACATGAACTTGTTAGTTCCTCTGTCCATTGTAGTAGCTGATATATTGTGAAAATCCGGTAGAAATGATGCACTAATCGAGTCATGTTTACATAGAAACAACGCGCCGCGAGGCTTTGCTTGTGAGACTTGCGGTCACGTGGGTCGGTTGTGGGCGGAGCTTGGTAAGGTCCATTATATTAACTTTTATTTAGTCTGTCTGAACACTTCATTTTAAAATATTAAATTGTATTTTATGATCAGCTACTCAGTATTTGAGAAGCCTTTTTATCAAATATTTTTTTGTCTTATGAGTAATTTTTTGGATGGACACTTTCTACTTTTACTTGAGCAAAACTATGCTGAAGTAGTGCTACTTTTACTTTTTACTTGCTACTGTACCCATCTCTGCCTATGTTACATCCCTTGCTGATTATTTTTCTAGGAATAATCCCAATCCTCTTTCATTTCTGTGCAGACGTACTCACTACTGTTTTTCACATGTTTAAAATAAATCTTTATTGTCATAATAGAAAAGTCAGGGAGGAGACATTAGACCAGAGGCCAGCACCATGGACGATGATGCAGGATCTTCGCAGATAAGGAGAGCTTATGTTTAAACAAACTAATGTTTATGCTATTCTGAGCATAATTGCTCAGCTTTTTGTACATGTCACTGCTAATGTTATAATTATTTATTTTGTATTAATTAACAACATAGGTATTGCATTTGAAATGTTGCATGATAAATATACATATATATATATATATTTTAAAAAGCCATTTTACTGTATCCCCCCAAAATAAGCCATTGCCTCCCCAGGCTAAATTCCTTTGCAGCATATAACATTTCTATGTTTAAGAAAATCCTTTGTATTTATCTTATGTAGTGTCAATAATAACTTATGTTAATGACAAATTTTCTGAGAAACTAAAATTAAAATTTTTATTTTCTTTACGTCACAATCGTCAAAATGTACAGAAATACAGTAAGTATGTGCAATATAATTACTTTGTGTATAGTGAAGCTATACAATAGACTGGATTCGATTTTTTAAATTAAATCACTGAAATACATTCACTTTGTGATGATATTCTATGGTGTACTAGAAGGGTTTAGATTTAGAGCAGAAAGTTTGCAGGTTTGAAGGTACTTGACTTTTCCTATAAAATAACTCAACTATGTTCCTTGGTGGGTTTCTGGAGGCATTTTTCTGCTCTTGTCTCTCAGTCTAGACTAAAAGTAGACACAAGACAGCCAACTGAAAACGGTTTAGACAGTAACTCTAGTTACTAACTGTTAGATACAAGGACCAGTGTTAATGTCTGCCATTACTCTCAGTACCTTATCCAAGTAGCCCCTTGACATGAGACTGCTATCCAGTCATTAGAATGTCAGGGCAGTCTAGTTAGTGGAGTTGGCCACCATCAAGTGGGTCAGTATTCAATCCCTGTGCACTCATACCTGTCAAACCTAGAGAGGTAGTGAGAGGAGTGCTTCCATCCCTCAGGAACTTTTGTCAGCTTTTGAATTTAAGTCGGGGTTCAAGATGCTGTGTTGGCTTTTTCTTCTCCCTCTTGTCATATTTGCTACAGTTAGTTGTTAGACTGGCTGTTTTTGAGTGGGAGTGATGCATGTTTTCAGACAGCAATAGTAGCTCAGGGAGAGAGGAGCTCAATCTTTTCACAGATTATCTGTCACGACACAGTGACAGTTTTAACAAATATGTAAAAAATATATTTATTTTATAGAAGTTATACTGCATATTTGTGGTGACCGAATTTTAAAACTTTAGAGAAATTTTACATGATCAGATAAGAATAAAAAAAAAGAGAACATTTGTTCAATAGCTCAGTTGTTCATTGCTTTGTCAGATGATAAATAGCTCTACCTACTTGGGAATTGGGGAGAAAATGCTGAGCCCAGCACGGAATTTCTTGATGGTCCCTCCAGCTTTGAACCAGCTATGCCTCTTTTCCTGTTGGGCCTTGAGGAACTCATTGCTGAGATGCTTCCACTGCTGTGAGGTGAATGTGCTCAGGATCCTGCCACATTAAAAACATCACTAGAGTGAATCTGGGCTGTGCTGAATCATACGTCTAATGTAAGCTGTAAAGGAAAATCAGTTTAAAAAAATGACATTCTTAATCATTCATAAGCTTTAACCTTTTTGCATTTTGTCATGTTACAACCATAATCTTACATGTAGGCATTTGTTTGTTAAAAAGCATTAGTGAACAAACACCATCATAAAGTCTACGGGATTTACCACATAGGTCGTGATTTAATAATAATTTTAACTAATTTAGGAGTGAAACCATAATCTTGCCTAGGGCACAGAAAGGCTTAAGCTCTGCATTAGAGTAGCTCAAGCTCACTCAGTTGAGCTTGAGCTACTTACAAAGAAAGATGCGCAAAACTTTTAGTATAGATGTTCAAATCTAGAGACATCACCCAAAAGACTTGCATTCATTATTGAGGTGAAAATTGGTTCTAAAAAATGAATACAAGTTCATATCACACTTTTCAGATGTTAATAGTGTTGCCCATACTTCTTTCCTTCTTTCCACTTCATAATTATTCTCCACTTTTTTTAAACTATGAGATAAAATATATATTACATTCATTGCAGTTTTTGGTTGTAATGTGACAAAATGTGAAAAACTTCAAGGGACATAAATACTTTCACAGATAAATTATAAATGATCGCCTCACTTACTTTTTGAGTTGCAGGCCCAGACTGAAGCCTTCTTTATTCGAAGGCTGAAACACATCTACTGACGGCTCTGAATAAATAAAGATGACTAACATCATTACAGAGTCGACAGAAAGACACTCAAGTTTTTTTTTTCCAGTCTCCCACGTGTGTGACACATGTTGTACTCACTTCCCACACTCAGT
This sequence comes from Xiphophorus hellerii, assembly GCF_003331165.1. NCBI lineage: Eukaryota > Metazoa > Chordata > Actinopteri > Cyprinodontiformes > Poeciliidae > Xiphophorus > Xiphophorus hellerii. Next base: position 6,916,603 of record NC_045675.1, on the reverse strand, counting down.
GAGGGGCATAAATACCTAATGTCCCTTCTAGAAAACCAACACACACACACATTGCATCTTTACTCACCGGGTCCATCAAGGTACTGAGAAAGCGAAAAGCGCAGTCTCAGAATAATGGGCTCTGTTCTTATAACTTTCCAGGCTGTTGCAACCTCCTCCTGAATCAGGCACACACACACACACAAATACACACCGTTAGCAGCCTAATTAGGGCCATTTCTCAATGCATAAATATCTTATGAGCACCAGATGCATTATAAATGATGTGTTACTTTGCAAAATGTCAACGTTAGAATAGTAATGGGAAAAGTCGGAAGAGGTGTTTGCAGTGAGAAGAGTGCTGACTCACATCTAAGAAGCTGATGTTAATATGAAGATCGATGTCCACATCATCAATGGTTCCGTACTCCCTGCGCAGAGATGCAGCAACAGATACAGTAAATCTGTCAAAACTAATGTGAATCATTAGATTCTGACCATTTCTACTGATTACACTCAGTGAGAGATGAATTAAGGTTATGCTCTCCTTTCTTATTTAGGTTAAAAATCAAGAGGGAATTTTTATTTCATTACAGCTAGCGTGACACCTTTAAAGATTTTCAGGACATGATTTTGTCCTGTACCTGACAGAGATGGCACTGTCGGTGTAGATGTCTTTCACAGCTTCAATATCTGCATCTAGTTGAGGGTGGCGGTACAGGTCAGCAGCACAGCTCCCCTGCAACAAGCAGCACTGGTCACAGTTATAGCAATGAATGAATTCTCAATGGTTACCGACTATTTTCACACATACCCAAAGATCCCACAGTACCAGCACTATTCCTACCCCTTCAACTTTTTGACATTTTGCTGAACTGCAACATGCCTCATGCCTTTGCCAATGTTCTGTTTGCACTTGGGTTCCCATCATCCATAAAACATGTACATGGATGGAGCTACATGATGTACAATCCTGGAAGAAATCTTTTTAGAGGCTGCTAAAGACATAAGGTTGATGTGGGTGTTAGTTGTTTAGCAGGTTAACCACCCTAAGTATACAGAATAGTTTGGATCAAAGAACATTTATCTGTTAAAGAGGCCCATGTAGAATACGCCTCAGGCGAGAGAAGGTGTTATAGGACTTGGGAATTGCTGTTCACTTATTCTACATTCAACCTGACTGAGTTTGATCTACTTTACAAAAATTAAAAATCAAGTCAGGTCCTAAATGTGCAAAGCTAGAAACATTATGCAGCTGTAATTATATTAAAAAGATTGTTCCACAAATGGCAAATCTGAGGACTGAATGCAAGTGCACACCATACAAAAAGTAGAAAATAATGTGTTGATGTATTAATTTAACTTGCTCTCTCACATAAAATCCTAATAGTATATATGGAAAGTACATTGGTTATTATGTTATTTTTATTTCTGATAATGATTATAATTGAACAAAATGATGAAAAGTTGAAGGGATGAAAATAGCTTTGAAAAACAATGTAGATTCAAACACCCAACAAGATCCAGACTGTTTATTTAACGTAAAACTGAATATTATAATAGACATTACAAACTAAAATTACTAAACACTGACTGCATGCATTACTTTAAATACGTTTTTGAATTTTAATTACTAGAGGAACTTTCTCAATACTGATTTTTGGACTTCTTTCAAAGTATGTAGATAAGTCATTTTTATTATTTCTGGTTACCATTGGAAGATTTGGTTCTTGATCATTTTATGGTATAGAAAGTCTGTCATGCTTGTGTCTGGTGTCTGGTGTCAAACTTTTATCTTCTGAGCTCAGTGTGCAGTACAGTTCCATCCTTATCATAGCTGCACTGCTTTCATGTACTTTGACTTTGCTGAAATGAGCTTTACTGGATTTACATTTCAATCAAAAGACTTGGAAGATAACAGTAAAAAAAGGGATAACTCAGATTAAGATCTTAGGTGGAAGAAGAGCTATCAACTTTATGAGATAAAGATGATGAATCTCCTGATGGTCTTGGAGATTGATTTGCCAGTGACTAAAATATGCTGCAAATAATAGATTTTGCATTAATTTATTATTAAACAGAATATAAAGTTTCAGATATCAAGCAGCATGTTGGAAGCTATTTAAAATTTTCTCCCTGCTCAGTGGAACTTTATGATGGAAATATTTACCATATGTAAATATTTAAAGAGGCAGCTTACCCCTTTACACTTCTAAAATAACAGTCACAAAAAGGAGTTCTGTGTGCTTGTTAAACAATGAATGCAATTGTTTCTAACTAATAAAAATATGGAGCCTTTATTTCCAAATAACATGCAAAATTTACGTTCATCTGAATATATAACTTTCTTACTCTTTTCTTTAGTTCAAGAGTGGTTTAAAACAGTAATGAGCTTGTGGCTCCTGAATTCCTGACTCCATGTGTAGTCCATACCTCATCAATCTCTGTTGTTATCCCTGTTGCTTATGCACCCTTTTCCACCAGATTTTTCCTTCCACTAAATTTGACATATGCTTCCTCTTGATTGTGTAGGGCATAACATGACCATAATATTAATATACGTGCATTGAAATGTTTTTATTTTTCTCCTTATGTAAAATTAAGATTTTCTGGAAACTTGAGTTTACTGTTTTTGTTAGCTTTAATCCATAATCATCAAAAATAACAGAAAATACATTTGATATATATTACTGTGTGAATTGATTTAGAAAGCATATGAATTTCACCTTTGAACAGAATTGCTGAAATAAAAAAATTGTATGATGATATTCTACTTTACTGAGCTGCAGTGGTTTTAAATTAAAATAATATTTTTTTTTCTGCCAACATATAACACTGACATTTCTTAGTTTATATGAGGTGGAAAACACACTTATTTTCTAAATAAACACTATTATTGTCTTTCTTTTGGTTTTATGAAGATTTTTTCTCTGCTTTCTTTAGGATATAGACTGCTTGTTATACATAGTGAGATAGATAGAGGTAAAGTGCTAATATCTTGTTTTAAAGTTTATTCTTTGAAAAATTCTGTATAATAAGCACTTAAAACAACTAGAGTTAGTGTGTGTTTATTCTGTATCTTTTCTTAGGCTATGTATCAAATACAATAACAATTAATATAATAGATAATATTAGAACCTGTGATATCCATACCAATTATAGTAATACTTGTATGCAACCATATACAACATGAAGCTGTTCAAATCAATAATTTCTTTTATGTAAGCAGCAGTAAGAGTCATTTTTGTGTTCTCATTTAAAGCTGTCAGGCCATGTTATGCATTTTTACTTTGTTTTTTGGTGCAAGTACAGAGAAAGTGTTATACTTTTGCTCAAGGTTTTTAAATTGTGAGAATCTCATACTGGTCCAGGACTAAAAAACACTTCTCTTTTTTTTTTTTTACATAATCAGGGACAAAGACTGAATGAAAATTGATAATGAATCCAAATTTCAAAGAACAACTTTGAAAGGCCAACAGAAAGCCTGGTAAAAGACTGATCAACACTAATTTCAAACACATAGGTAACTGGCTCAAGGTGGCACGAAGGATAGTCAGATTTTGAGGTAATTTAAATTTTTACTTCAATGTCATTTAAAAAATACATTAAGTACATAGCAATGACAGGAATTTAATGAAAAAACAAAATGTGTAACTTGTTAGCAAAACTGCTTTAACAGTGAAGTAATAATGCCTTCTCTACCTGGATTCCATAAAGGAACTGTTCAGATTCGTTCTCCCCATCTGACTCCTCGTCGGTCCAACACTGGCCTTTGATGTCCTGTGGGCCCACGCATTGTGAAAACACCATTATAGTAGAGGAAAGAAAATACAGCCCCTCTGTTGCATCCTTTCATCTCCCTATTTAGCCTCCCATTCAAGGGCTTCAAACAAGGTTTTATATAGCATCTCAAAAAGGAGACACAGAACATCCTCTGACATCTTCCCTCATAAGAATACCTAACTGAGAATGACAAGGGTGACTTTTAAAATGTGAAAAAGACATGTCAAAGCATGACAGTTTCAGCTCAACAGACCAGGACATTTATTTTTAAATAAAGCTAAAATAATCTGAATGCCAAAAAAATATCAGTCATTCTACATGCGACCCTGGAACATTATTAAATGTCCTTCACAATTACCTAAATCTTAAATAAAGCAACAATTATGTGACACAATTTTATCAAACTCACTGATTACACACACCAATAGGATCCCAGCTGTCTTACCATTGGATCGGCTGTTCATAGAGCTCTCTCAAACAGGTTTAGGCCTCTGATTAGTGTCAACCATTGCAGCCTACCTCCAGGTGAAAGGAGCAAGAGCACAAAAAAAAAATGAAGAGCTTTGTGTGACCGTCCGTTCCTTTTTACACTCCTCTGAATTCCACAGCCTTGGAAAAATTGAAAAAAATAAAAGAAAGAAAATCAGCAGAGGAAGAAAACATGCAACACAGGCTACTGCTAGTGATGCCATTCTTAGTCAACGGTGCCCTCCTCCTTTTTTTGTTTAAATCGCCTGCACTTCACCTTGCCATGTATCCTAGCAACAACCATCTCTGCCTCCTTTCAGAGTGGCATTAATCACTGTTGAGAGAAAGTGTGTGGGAGATTTGTGCTGTACGTTCAGTACCCTAGATGTCTTCACTTCTTTGTTTAGATATTTTTCCAGGATCCTAGTCTATTAATACCAAAGAACAAGAGGTTACTGTATTTTTTCCTTAGAAGTGCAGAAGAAAGACAGCACTGATGTACTGTAACCACAAAAACCATGGCATAAAAAGAACCCATTGTTTCTACTGTTTTTTGGCATGGATATCTATCAATGAATACTGGTAAAATATTAAAATTTCTACAATATTTTTGTAAACAAAATCAATGATATGCACAATGTCAAAAGCACATTGTCTATTGAGGTTGGGCAATATGTGCATTGGTTAATAAAATGTTATTAACTGAACAATTATTTGTCATCTGTTAATAACAACAGATTCTAATTTATGTTATGTGGAAACTACAAAAAAACAAAACTAGGGTTGTAATTTTTCTTGATTTTGAACTATATTCTTCAATAAGTTTATCAATAAATTCTGCATTTACACTTCAAAATATGACTAAATACAATTGACTGGTACTGTTTATCAGGGAGTAATACAAAATTGAACTATTCAACAAAAGGTGAGGTTTTATTTTTAGAAGAGCACTTGCTTTTGTGAGGCCATGACAGTGATGGATTAAAGCTACATCAATTGTAAATATTTTTTAAATTGCAATAAATACCATTAAATATTGTGATAAAGTTTTAAGTCCATATGCCAATATACAAATGGGAGGTTAATATTTCATTCATATAACACATGTAAACAATAATTAGCTTTAATGGTTCAAATAATAATCATCACCCAGGCAGGGCATTAGCCCAGGAAACTGAAGTTTCAGTCCCTCAAATAATTATGTACCGTACTTTAATGAATGGATGCTTTGCAAACAACATATTTTATGAGGTGCCAAAAAACAAGAATAAATTTTTTGGATAGGTGGATTTTTGTGCAGTTCGCTGCTTAAACTATTAAAAAAATGGACGTTGTCATCTCCAACCAATCCTTAGCCCCAAGAATATAAAAAAAACACAAACTTCTACCAGCTCCTGGCCAATTTGTTTACCTACACATTGCAATATTGTTGCTTCCTACTAGGGTTGGGCATTTATCGTATCATTTAGCATGATACATTTCTTATCATGATAAGATTTCTATTTACCGTTGTCATGATAAATTCTTATTAATGTTTACAAATCCCTACAACAGATACAGCTGGGATTGTTCTATTTTTTTCCACTGTTTAATCAATAAATGTGCATCAATAAATATCAATAAATTTGAAAACATGACTAAATGCAGTTTAAGTTAAAATTTTAGTGATACAAATCACACTACAAAATGTGACTGGAGTCCTTAAGAAGCATATTACAAATGGATATGTTTCCCAAGAGCTGGATTTGTGCTTACTGAGCTATAACTGCAGGACCATCCAGTCACGGTTACCTGAAAATCTCAGTAAATCGTTTTTTTATCACTTTCATTTTTATCATAATAATACCATAAAATATCAAACTATTTTGTGTCAATTTATTTAAACCTTGCCATATCAGTATATTTTTGTTGTAGTGAACTATTTTAATGAAATATAGGGGTACCAATAGTCATAAAAATGCTCAAGTTACATATATATATACAGTATACTGTATATATATATATACCAATTGGTCCACGGACCGGTACCGGTCCAGGCCCGGGGATTGGGGACCACTGCAGTAGATTATCATTAGAACATAGAAGATGACTTTAAAATGTTGGTCGCAAAAGCAGGTGAGAAATGCCTCTTTGTCAGCTATGCTCTGATGCATGATTTAAACAAAATCACCTAAGGCAGACTGTTCCACTTTGTACCCAAATAAGATGGGTACCAAACAACCAAGGGTATAAAATGACAAAGGTATAAGCACATGCTGTAAGCCTAAAGGATGCTTGTTTATATAGAAAGGAATTGTGTAGAAACTATGAAATAATATTTAATTTCAGAAATACTCTATATTCATGTAGACAAGCCCCATAAGGCTTGAAGTTGATGTCTACCTATTTATCAATCTAATGCAATTTAGATATTTCTGTGGGAATAGCACCAAAACTAGCTCTACTCCAGGGTCCCATATTCTTTTAAATCAACAACGGAGCATCACAACACACATTTCAGTTCATTAAATGTAAGGCACAATAAATCGGTATAACAAAGGCTGTAGAGCAACACAGATTTGCACTGCAGATGATGGTGTTAACATATCACAGAAAAACAGCCAAGCTATACATTTTTAGCTTAATGACAGTCAAGAAGGTGAATTTTTCTGTTCCTTAATATTTCACTGACCAAAAAAGAGCTTAAATGCTCTTGCTTTGATAGATCGCACTAATCTGATCTTTTCTTTCTAACCCTGCAGAACCCTGCTCATCTCCAGTCTCAGCTCCTATCCGTTTTCTGCGTCCTCAAGCCCGCTCCTCGCATTTACTTCTCGATCCCACTCACCCCCGCACTCCCTGCCATTTCCTTGGCCTCTGTCGTCTCACATACCAATAGAGTCACAGAAAAAAATGAGCCCACCCACCCTCTGCCAGTGCGCACGTACAAAAAGATACACACACATATATTCATCTCGATCGTTCCACTATTCTTCCTTCTCTTTAGATAGCAGTTTAGCCCAAACACAGATGCGCTCAGGCGGGTTGCCCCCCTCCCCCTACGCTTCGGACTCCCCTCACATCCATCCACACTTACCTCCACAGAGAATGGAGACTGGGATGCTGTCCTTGCCTCAGATGCTTCTTTCCTCTTTAAGGGCGCACCTGCTTCTCTCTGTGTGTCTCTCTCTCTATCTCTCCCTCTGTCAGTGGCTGTTTTCCACTGAAATGACAGATGACAAAAGAACCATTTAAAAAAAATACAAGAACGCAGCAATCACAGCTCTGGACTGTGTTCCTAAATGCGTGTTGTGCGTGTCTGCAAGCGCGCCAGCTGGTGCGTGTGCAAGTGTTTATCTATTGCAGATCTCTCCTACTGCTCTCTTATATTTTGCCTAACAACACTAACGGGGGTCTGGGCATGCTCAGTGAGACGAGGCAAGCCAGTCATGTGACTTGCAGCTGACTGCACTGCTGCTGAGAAATTGAAGAGAAAAAATGTTTGGATCTGTATGTGCTTCTGATGTTGTATTTGTGTGGTGTGTGAGTAATGTGTGAAGTTGCATAAGCCAGTATCTATTAAAGCTAATTGGTGCTCTGGGTGCAGATTTTAGTTGATATGTTGACTAGATCTATGGGTACTCAGTGGAGTAAAAAGCCTTAAAATGAATTAATCTTGATTAAAAAGCATACGCTCACAACAAATACTTACAAAATTCTTCCTTTAGCTGGTGCTCATTTATTTAGTACTGGAATCTTCTTTATCATCAGTCCCAGAATTGTTGATACATTTGCTTTCTATACTTTCAGCCCCCTACTGACATTAGTCCATTACTTTACACTTCGACAGCATTCCACAAGGTTGGGGCAAACTGTAAATTGATTTTTCACCAGTCCTCTATACTCAAATTCCTCTAGATCTTCAAGAGTCCCTTAAACTCTTTTTTTCTTGAGCTCACACTACAGTTTTTTTTTTCTAGAGCGTAGGACTGAGATGGACCATGTGGATCCCTATCCAGGGTAGATGTGGGGTTGGCATGCACTGCTGACTATTAATTGCACCTCAAACTCCACATCAAGTCAATGTAGACAGGTCACCCACACTGTATGCACTCTTATGAAAACATGGCAACACACTGCACTAAACTAAGATTTGCAGCTTCTAATTCACCACAATGTTTAATACAATCTGTTTTTTAAATTTTGATTTTAATTATTGAAAATATCTGTTTTGTCCTTTTAACCAACTTCGTTCTATGTAAAAAATAATTTGAAAAAATGTTCCTTAGAACTAACCACTTGTATCCCCCTTGGCTTGTGAAAAGCTTTTGTGAAAACTGGATACTTTTACAACAGTATGGAGTAATTTTTTCCAGTATTTTGAGCAAAAAATATTTTCATTCAGATCGTGATTTAGCGTAAAGAAAATAAGAAGAAATAAATGGGAACAAAATGAGGAACAGAAGGTAATTCTTTACTACTAGAAGTTCCTAGTAAGTGTGATGAACTTAAAAACTTGCAGTATAACTTCATACAATGCCTGGGTTACTTTGTTAAGGTATTATTAAGCTACAAATAATTACCCTCTGATATTTTTATACAAATCATATATTTCTAATTTTCTCCAGACAGAAGACAAACAAAACATTTTCATGGCTCTGTGAAATACATGGAAATTCAAAGTTAAATCTCTGAGAATTAGAAACCAGCATCAAAAATAATAGTGACTGCAGGAATACTAGAAATGCTAAGTTTCACAAAAAATATTTTATTAAATGGAAAATAATATTCCAGCCTGAAAACAACACTGATGGAGAGAAAATACAAATATGAATCCCAATGATCAAGGCTATAATATTTTTATATAATTAGTTGTGTTGTTCAAAATACAAGGACATGATCCCAAACTCATCTGAAATTAAGATATCAACTACTTAAAAGAAGACAACCTTAAAGCTGTTGGGATATCATTATCAGTCCCTCTGCTCACAAATATTGAAAAACCTGTGGATGGTCCCGCCTGGGTTTATAAGCACAAGGACTCATAAAACACTAGTACCAAACATTTCACTGAAAGGTTATGCTTAATGAAATTTGCCTCACATTACATTGAGCCATGTCATTTAGTTGTCATTTCAAACTGTAAAAGCTACCATAACAAGTGTCATAAACTATACATTCTAACTGTAAGTTAACTGTTAACTTAAATAAGCTGTAAATAAGCTTTCTCACATTCCACAGCAGCAGGCATTTTTGACCATTTTTGTCTATATCCAGACCTCAGCACTCCTCTGTTTGCACCTTTCAGTCTCCTTCTTGCTCTTCAGAAGCTGCCTCTCGTATTTATGTGAGTCAGATCTCTTTACTTGTCCAGGCCTGACTTCTACTTCCACAACTTCACGGCTAAGTGCACAGCTCCAATCAGGCTGATGACCCACCACCAGGTCCAGAGTGGGTAGAGATTTAGTGCTGGTCACATCCCTAAATCCAAAAGAAGATCTGAGTGAAGGGCTATCAGGTGGAAAAGGTTTATATCCACCCTGGATACCTGGACAGCCACCCCAAGACCTTTTCTCTCTTAACCTCAATGCATGACGAATCTTTTTCCAACCCAGATGATTTAACTCCAGGAGGTTCAACATAATGCAGAAAATGCCTACACAGAACATAAAGAGGAGGAAGATAGTCTTCTCTGTGGGCCTGGATATGTAGCAGTCCACCGGTTGCCTGCATGGGGAAGAAGTGCAAAGAAATTGGACAGGTACATGGAAGCCATACAGCTTCCACTGGGCCAAGACAAAGCCAATCTCCAAGACAGCCCTCAGACAAACATGGAAAATGTAACATTTGGACAGAACTCCACGAGAAACAACTTGAGCTACCTCGGTGCCCTCTCTGAAGGTGTAGGTTTGAGGATGGATCAAGTTCACTGTATTGTTTAGGTCCTTTTTCTGAATGTTCTGGGTAGTGAGGTCCTCCAACACATCTGCTAGGCTGTGACCTAGATGCTTATGGGAGTGGATTGAGCAACTGTCAGAGTCACAGCTGCAGTCGAAGGTCTCTTGTCTTTCCTCTTGCTTTACATCAATAGCTTCATGCCTTGGTCGTTTTCCCAGCATCTGAGAGCTATTCTGTGGTTGCTTGGACAGGTTATGCCATGTGTAAATGATAAAGCAAAGCGACGGAGTGGATACACTGATTATGTGAAACACCCAGAACCGAGGCTGTGAGATGGGTGCAAATGTGTCGTAGCACACAGTTGAACATCCTGGCTGTAAAGTGTTGCAAACAAACATTTCTTGTTCATCCGTATACACATCCTCTGTAGCAACAGCAACAATGAGCAGCCTGAAGATAACCATGACTGTGAGCCATAGGCGTCCGATCATAGTGGAGTGATGATGGACAGCATCCAGGAGACGTTTGAGCAAAGTCCACTCTGTCATGATTCCTGTGACTGCTAGTTGCTTTGGTAAAGGAAGAGCTGCCAGGAATAGAGCAGTCAAAATTAAAATATTCCACCTCTCGTTTAGAGTTGCTGATAATGTAAAATTCCTGGTGGAAGAATTTTTTCCCCGCTGGTCCACCTAATCTATTGGAGCTTTTCTTTTATGTAGATCTTTTTAGCTTTTGTTGTTTCTAGAAACTACATCTGTTTAGTCCTTGATTAGTTCCTCTAACCTCAAGCACCTCATGTCTGGAGAAAGCCTCTTCTGTCCCCTAATGTTTGCCAGCCCTCCTGGCTGCCCTGTGCACAGTGGAGCCTCTGTATTAGAACCACCCATCTTTCATAGATAAGAAAATCCACTTGACATGAGTCACTTGGCGCACTCACATCTCTCTTGTAGTGAGGATCCATTTTAAAACCAAGCGACATCCCCGTTCCTTTCTAAGAGCAGCTACTGATAATGCTGTAACAGAGCATTCTTCACTGATTAGTTCTCTAACAGCAAAGGAGCTCTTCTTATAACATTGATGTACATTCCAACGAATGTTCAATCTGCACAATTTATAGCATAGGTATTCACTTGCAAGACAATTAAAGGCAAAAACCATACATAATATGTTTCTACTACTGAGGGAAAGAAATTGGCTGATTAAAAAATGCTCTGATGGGAGATAATATTGGTGTCTGGTAGGCTTTTCTGTTTAAGAGAGGTTTCAATCCACTTACCAGTCCTGTTATCTGTGTTTTAAAAAAAAGTCAACTGAAAGGTCTGCTTGGCTAAATATGCTCCAAGATAAAAACACTCAGGCAAGCTATACCACTGTCTCAAGACTAAGTTTGTGTTGTGTTTTTTACATTAATAACATAATTTATGTCTATTGTCTTGCGCTGATTCCAGATTGTGTCACAGGGGTAATAGATCCAAGAGGGAACCACTGCCATCTCTCTCCCTATTAATATCCTCCAGCTCATTGTGGCAGATTCCATGGCCAGACTAGGTGGGATACATGATTCCTCCAGCGAGTTCTAGGTCTTTCTGAAAGTCTTCTTCCAGTGGGACAAGCCCAGAAAACCTCCAAATTAAGAAACCCAAGGGGCCTCCAAATCACATGTACGAACTACCTCAACTGACTCTTCGATTTGGAAAAGTAGTAGCTCTACATAGAGTGTACCCTAGATGAGGGAGGTCCTGATTCTATCTCTTACGTTGAGTCAAGCCACCGTGCCAAAGAAGCTCATTTCGACTGTAAGTGAGTGTCAGACCATGGACGGAAAGGTAAATCAAGAGCTTTGCTTTTTTGCTCAGCTCTTTATCCACCACAACAAGAGCAGTGCAACCATTAATGCAGATGAAGCCCCAATCAATCCGTCTGCCATTCCATCCAACTATAGGTTGCAAAGAAGACACAAATATACTAAAACCCCTCTGCTTGGGGCAAAGACTGGCCTCAACCCAGACATTTCACCTTTTTCCCATCATGGACCATGACCTCAGACTTAGATGAGCTGACTCTATTTCAGGCTGCTTCACACTCAGAAGTAAACAATTTCTGTGCACACTGGAAGTTGTGGCCAGAAGAAGCCTAAATAGCCACGCCATGTGTAAAAAGAAAAGATGAGACTAGCGTGTCTGGTTCCCAAACCAGACACTCTAGCCTCCATGATTACAGCCTCCATAAACACCAGAAACAGGATGACTAACAAGGGACAGCCATGACGGAGTCCAGTGCACATTGGGAAAAGTCTTGACTTTGTGCTGAGAATGCGGACACAGCTTTTGCTTTGGGAATAAACGGATTGGATAGCCTTTAAAAGCCACCCAGATACCCAATATTTCCAAAGCAACCCTCACAAAATACTTCAGGTATGCATTTACAATATACAGCCAATTGCATGATGTTGTTCACTCTGCAGCAATTCCAAATACTGAGCATGCATAGAAACAGAGGAGAGGACAACTCCCCTTTTTCAGAAATACATCTCCAGCAGAATCTGGATCAGTGGCAGTCGCCCCCTGCCATCTTCAGGGGGCGACTAAGGGGTTGAGAAGACAGAGAAGACATGCAAAAACATAGAAGCACTAATCTAGGAGTGCTTTTATATTGAAGTAAAGAGTAAGTAGTAGCAGTAACTTCTTTAGCAGCCTCATCTAGGACAGTGGTGCCCAAAGTCGGTCCTCAAGGGCCAACTTTGGGCCCTTGAGTTTCATGAGAGAACAAACTCTCTCATGAAACTCTCTTAGTAACTCTCTTAGTAACTTAGTAACTCTCTTACTACCTTTTCATGCTGAAAGGTAGTAACAACCTTTTCAGCATATCAGTGTTCTTCTTAGACCTTCTAATGAGCCATCATTTGATCCAGGTGCGTTAAACCAGGGAGAGTACTAAAACATGCAGGATGCTGGCCCTCGAGTACTGACTATGGGCACCACTGATCTAGGAGATAAACACTGTTGTAAGCCCTGAGTCAGTAGGGCTGTACCCCAAAGAGCTATTTGTGTACATAACAAAATTAGTCACACAAAATTAGTCTAAACAGCTCTTTTAGTTGGAGTTTAGGAAAGAGAGGTCAATAAGTACAGAAAGATAGCCAAGTGTATCATACTTACAAAGACAACATGAAGGTATTGGCAGCAATAGCTCTGTCAATGCTACCTTCAAGCAAGGTGTCACAGCTAAGAAGAATGGCATCTCTGAATTAACTTTTATGGAGACATAAAACAGAGAGCACATGAAGTTATAGTCACCAATGATTGTAGATAAATCATAACTGACAACTAGTACTAGGAGAAAGTTGAGGAAAACATGAACATACTAAATACCTAATATAATACTGCAAAACTCTCTTTTATATTATCCATGACAGTGTGTCACTGTGTGCCTGTGATGGTCACTGAGCTTCTGAGCTAATCAGTCTTTACCCTCATTGTCTCTAGGTATCTATTTATGAGCTGACAGATTAATGAACAGGTGTTAGGCCAACTGTCCACTCAGTGTGTTTGACTGTATAGTCAAATGTAAATGCTTCTCTGAAATGTACTTTTGAAAAAGAAAAGTGGTACCTGTCAATAGAGACACCCAAATTTCATTACAAATAAAGTTGTCTGATTTTCAGCTGAAGAAATTTCTGTTTATCAGGTTTAGAACAATATGACTGTCAAAATAGCAACCTTTCCCTTAGTTTGCATTTAAGAAAAGAAAGAAAAAGTAGCGATATTTGTATATGTGATTTAGTATCACATCAACAAAGGTTGTATCAACCTTCCAGACTATACAGGTGTTCTGGTTCTGGTCTGCTTTGGATCCCCAGAACCAAATATGGAGAAACAGCATTCAGCTTCTATGCATCACACATATGGAACCAACTTCAAGAAAACTGTAAAACAGTTCAAACACTGAGTTCCTTTAAATCAAAGCTTAAAACCCAACTTTATTTTTAACTGAATTAGCTAATAAAAGTTAAACAGAAAAATCTTTAAAATATTTGTTTTCATGGGAACATATATTTACCTTTTTTTTCTTTTTTAATAAAATGCATAGGGTATGTGATTATCCCTGAATAAAGGTTCACAGTTCAAACTTAGACTGAGGACTTTCAGTGTACAATTTGTATGCTCTCATGGGTTTTTCACTCCACTGTCTAAGTGTATTAAATTATGATTTTACATTTTCCTTGAGTGTTATTGTGTCCCTGCCTGTTTGAGTGTTTCTGTTCCTTTTTGTTACAGTTTCTTTATTTGGCTTTGCGATTTCAGTTTATTTATTCATTTATTGTTAGTAGCTCTAGTACAGTAAGACCATAATAAATTTAGAAGCATTGGGTATCCTAACTGCTCAACAGATTTATCTGAGCAGATTCATAGAGTGTCTCTCTGTATCCTGTGGCCCAGGAGTTAGCAACACTAAATGCTGATTGACAGGCAGGAGCTTCACCAGTACATGCATACAGAGTAGACTGCAGATTTTTTTTCCCTCACCTGTGAAGGTGTGTCCACTCCCTTCAACACTGTGGTGTTGTTCATACACTCAGAGGCTGTCAGCAGGCAGTTAGTTAACAACATGGGCAGCGGGAGTAGCAGCGCTACCAGTGCATCTGCTAACAGGTAGGAACTAAGCCAAATAGATCGAGAGGGACATAGCAGGTCCTTTACTAAACTTTGTCAGTTTAGAAAATATAAATTCACTGTTTTATCAATTTGAAGGTAAGTGTGACATTTGCCAAGCACCGTTGCTAAGTAGTTTTGAAATTGATTCAGCTGATTATTTTTCTATAGATGGAATGGGTAGGCATGTGGCAGAGATTTACTTTCATTGTGCCATCTATTTATTTGGCAGCAAAGCTGATTAAGAGGCAAGATAATTAAACACCCTGGGAATATATCCACAAAAAGTATTTTACATTTATAATAGAAATACACATACTTTTTTATTTGTTTACAATTAGATAAGTGATGATGAATTTAATATTAACATTATTATTTTGTGCACTTGTATATAATGTTTTCCATCCAGCACAAAATCTGGTCAGCTAAATTATCAAAGATTTAATGAGCAAAAGATTCCACCCAAACTTGAACACAAAATCATTAGTGAAATTCCAGTCATGTCGTATAATTATCCATCGGCAGATGGCGACACTCCACCACATTGGAGCAACCAGTAATTTACCCCTTCATCTCTTCACTGATTGTGAATCAGAGGAGATGGGACTTATAGTTAACAATTAGTAAATATCTCTTTCCATGGTTTAGAAACTAAATGCAGGGGGAAAATGGTTAGAAAACTCCAAAACAGCTACAGGATACTGCAGCATGTCAAAATTGGATGTCTTTTAATGGTTTTACCTACCGATATTGCGTACATCCTAAGCACTAATAATTAAAGGGAAAAGGCCATTAAAGGCATTGGACACCCACGCTGCATACTAATCCGAACGACACAGTCTGACTGCCTTCCTGAATGCGGTCACATGCTCTACTTTATGCTCTTGTGATGCTTTCACGCTTTCCCATTGGCTCTCTAACTTTACTAATCACTCCTATCATGTATTAGCATATCCTTCCGCCACATTCTTTGCGTTTTATAAATACCCATCTTACCATAAGAGTCAGTATTTACACAAATAAGCATTTCTCTGCTTTGGTTTCCTTAATGATTGCCGGTGGTAAGGTTCCCTAAAGAGATCGCCCGCTTTTGCTTCTCCTTTTTTTTTCCATTTACGATTTGTCGGATGGATATGAGCATCCCTAGAAAGTAGTTCCATGCAGTGAGGAAATAGCAGGGTAGATCACCTTGAAGCTGGTCTCAGACTGCCAGCAGTCGCATCGCAGCAGACATCCTCTACCAGAGTTCAGGTGGGTAGTTTCAGCAGGGCTTTAAGTTCTTGTCTTTTAAATAGTTTTGACATTTGAAAGCTTCTCTTAAGCATTTAGCTTCTCGGTTTTTTCAGTAGCTTTATATGTCTTGCTGACAAATTTTGTCACGTTTAGGTCAGTAATTGATGTCAGTATTTTTACTCTGTTGCCTCATGCAATGCGATACAGTACATCTGAAATAGTCATAAAAGCAGTATCTCAAATTAGATACGAGTTTTAAGTCCAACTATGTCAGTATTGAATATTAAAATTCAGTGTATGGACAAGAAAAAGACGGCATTTCCCCCCTCGAATACTGTACAGCTCTTTATATTTGGCCACTTGCTATCTCTTTTATGTTTTGAACTTATGCTATATTCTTCCGTAGTTTTGTATAGAATTTTTTAAAACAGTAATTTAACGTGATGCGTCAAGTCTTAGCCGTGGTAGAATCGCTTCCTGTTGCCTCCTGCTGTGGGCGTGGCTTCTCCGGTTTCTTCACCTCCCATTGGTCAGTTAGAGTGATGTCTGCAGATCAGGAAAATGTGACGCAGGATGGGAGAACGTGACCTTTGCCGCATCGTCTGTAATTTAGCAAAAGCTCTCTTTTACGCCGAGGTACTGTGTGTTCTGTATATAAATGTAGAAAAATGATGCTTGGTCCTTGGTTCTGAAGGGTTTTAGTCCCTGAACACTTTATTTTTTTGTTTAGACAATTTTCCTAATTGTCTAGAACCATGAAACTAGTATAGGGGAAAATGCTGGCATGTAAATATAGTATGAAATGTGCCTTTTTTTGCCGCAACTGTGCTGCAGTAGCTTTATGTAGTGAATAGTGAAAAAGGGGAATTATTGACATTGAATACAGATAAGTGAGGACAGGTCTCACCTTGCCTGTGTAGGCCTGGACTGTCCTCCTTAGAATGTGATCTGCTCCAGACAGAACTAGACAAAATTACTAGCTTAATTTATATAAACCCCAATTTAAAGCTTAATTTATATGGACCCCTGATCAGATGCATCCAAAGTGGCAGAAACTACTCGCATGTGTTTTGGCATGTTGCAAGAAATAATATTGTATGCAAACACAAGCAGGTTTTGTCCTGTTTAAAACATTATGTTGACAAAATGTTGTCTTTACTTTCAAAAGGCCAAGGTGAGTCAAAATGTCTGGGTTGTCAGAAATTCATGACCTCTTTCAGAAGTGATTGCATAAAAACAGATGCATCAGATAACGTTATTCATGCACCATTACTGGTAGTTTCCAGAAATCACCTTTTCATTAACTACATTAAAGTTATGAACTCCCACAGTTTTCAAACAGCAGCATATGCTTTGCACATTTGAGTTCAACAAAATAAGGTAACACTGAATGAAGATTTTGTGAATTGCAGTGATTAAAAAAAAATAGTTTTAGCAAAGTCTTTATGACGTACTGTTTTGGTAAAATGTTTTAGCTGCAGCAAATCTGACAGTCAGTGTAGAAGGTCAGGCATATCACAGCTGGTCCTGCTCCCATGTGCAGGCATTTTATCTTTAATACCACTTCACTCTACAACTTGTGGGTATTCCTTTACCTCTTCAGACCACTCTCATTCTGAGGTTTCAGAGAACTTAACTTTTATTTTTGCAATCCACTTTAGGTACAGGTTCATGGAACCCATAGCATTCCTGAGAGGTGAGAGACGGTACAGGCATAGCTTACAATCATCAGAGTGAATGTACTATGGAGTTTAATATTTCCACACACCAGCTTTCTAGGCTGTGTGTTATAATTAGCCCACATTCTGTTTTTAGCCTAGGGTCTGTATGACCCACGGTAGCATTAGCATTAGTTAGACACTGTTCTGATGTGCTCTGGTGGGATTCTCGTGTCCGTCCGCTGGTTCAGTTTAGGGCGATTGCCCAGTTGCAGCAGGTGCTCTTCGTGTTCTTTATCCTCATTGAATGGATTTAAACCTGAGCTCCTAAAAGTGTCACACGCATGCACACACACTGCAGCGGTCAACTCTGCTTTTGTGAGGCACGGCTTGCTCACTGGCATTGGACTTTCCAGCACACTGGGGGAGCTCTGGAGGTCCTTGCTTGTAAAGGGCTTGGTTGTCCCCAGGAGATACCAGAGGCTCTACAGGGGGTATGTAGTGCAAACTATACACGCTACCTAGGTTTAGGGAGGGTGAACAATTGAAGACGGTGCTGCCCTTGAGAGCTAACTTGGATTAGCCTCAGGTTACATCACATCCATAGTGAATGATGGGGAATGTCACGTCGCACTGACAGCCATGCTTCTGTTGCTGCTGATTACTATATAGTTATACTTCACATCTAAATGACCAAGATATGAGATTTGTTATCTTAAAAGCATGAGATGGTGACACTATTTTTATGGTTGATGTGTTGGAAAGGGATTGGAAGGGATTATTAGGTAGCCAACTTCTGAAGTTGTCCTACTACTGCAGTGCTGGCCTATTGTGATGCCTACAGGCTGTGCTGGGGTCACAGACCTTTTTATTTTTTTTCAAAACTGGTATTAGTAAGCTGAGTTAGACAGGAAGAACTATCAGGGTGGTTTCCATAGATTTTTTTTCCAAGGTACTATAAGGTTATGAGTGATATTCACAAAGGCATATGTTCAAGGTTCTTTAAATGAGGTAGCAATATTTTAAGCTTTTTTCTTTCTTTCTACTAAACTCAAAGAAACTGCATAAGTACATGCTGTAGATTGATGCACTTATCGACAGAAAAAGTGGGATTTCTTGGTTTTGAATATGACAAAATTTCAGATTGTTTTTGTAATCACCAGTCAGAGCTGATCAATGATAAATGGGCAAATGTCAATCCCTAATCTATTAATTAGTGTCTCTCTAAAACTGTGGAGACTAGTACCTTTGGTTAGTCATTTCATAGCTTCAGAGGAGCACGTTTGAGAGCTTTTTTATCAAATTTGTAGCTTTTATGTTGCAGCTGTTTAATTCGTAGATCACGGTGTACAAGATGTCTCAAACTTGCTTACGTTGTTTTGGGATACAGCATTGGAACTCATTTTGTCTGTATTTTCTTTGTAATTATATGAAACAGTGAAATTATATCACAAACATGAAAATGTACCAGACAACTCCTATCACTTCATACCGATCAGTTAAATTTGCTATGATCAATAACTTAAAATGCTCCAAGTGAATATCTGATAAATGTAGGCTAAACTAAACTGCAGTGGGTCATTAAAATGGCTACCACAAAAAGCACATGGTGGAGTGCTGCTTTTTCCTTTAACAGATGTCTGCCCCCCTCTTTTTGAGGTTGTGGTTTTACCCAGTCACAGAGGTTGTCCGGGATTGTAGGGGGATGTGACTGCTCTCACGTACTGCCTTTGTCTGAGCCATTGATGGAAATGTCACATCACAAGCCAGTAGTGTTGGTATAGCACCTCTGTCTGGAATCCCCTGTCTTGATTCATCTGTAGTTAGGATGTGATGAGTAAGAGGGAGTTAAACCTCTGGTGTGCCTGATTAATGTTTAAGATTTTAGGCCTTTGTTTGCTTTTGCACTACCTCCTAAAAAGTGACTTCTAGGTTCTATATACCACTTTTGCATACAGTTGTGTTGAGGTAGGTAAGTTACTGAGTAAAACTAATTTATAGTTTCATTTGCTGGTTGACATTGGAAAAGGAAGTCATTTTCTCTCTGTGGCACATGTTGATGGATGCCACTTACCAGCTGGTGTTGATCTGACGGAAGAACAGGTTCTGATTATGAGGACCATTAAAAACCAAATGAAGGGATTGTTGCCTAAAGAATCAGTTTTTCTATTTGTTGTTCACCAACTGAGAGTGGATTGCACGCATAACTTAGTAATGAAGAAACTCAAGCTTTCCATTGGCTGCTATAGAGGGTGAAGGGAAAATTGGCATCAGGGAGGTAACACACTAATGATGATATTGGTGACGTCTATACCTAAAATTTTACAATTTCTATTATGTTGTTAAATGTTGTATTCAAGTAGCTATGTAGAGAGAATATTGTTTTAAGAAGGTAATGAATTTTACAAATGCTGGATTTTCATTTTATTTTTCTACTCTAATCCACTGACTTTTCACAAGACAGTCTTTATATAAATTAATGGCATATTGTAACTATTTTATTTCCTAAAATATGACACAGTACGGATTCACATGGCCTCAAGTGCAATACTTGTTTTTTTCTAGAATGACATTTGGTTTAGGAAAGTCTTCCTCATGGTGAGTGAAGTGATTCATGATATAGTTGTCACCCTAACACTGGCTGGTTAGTGAAGCAAATCTGAACTAGTGAGCTGTTCAGCATGTAACCACATGTGGAGGGGGAATGCATTCCTCATTCACATATAATACTATTGCACTCTGCTTAAATAGACCTTGGCTGTTAGTTTAAATTTGTCTTATGTTTCCTCTTTCTTTCTTTTTTTTTCTTTAAATAAAAAAGAAGAAATTAGTCTTTATGAGATGGATTGAGCAGGCTCATTAGAATGTCTCTAACAGATTGAAGGGGGTGGCGGTTGTGGGCAACTTGGGGTTTTATATAACCTAATTTCTGGGCTGCATTAAGTATCATTCTTAAAACTAGGAAATTCCACAGTTGTAGCTTTATGACTCTGTTGTTCATTGCCACAGATGACTCAGAAGGGTTGGTGGGTGGGTGTGGACAAGCTGGTGCAGAGGACCAGTGTACTGTTTTATGTGGAATATGTTTGGGGTGTTAGTCTTGGCATTTCAGAGATCAACAGAGCAGTCCAGAAATAGTTGGGAGGTTATCTACTGTTCATTTTGTTCTCTGCTTGTGCAACCCAAAAACTAAGAGGAACTTAAGAAAAAACAGTCTTGCGTAAAAACCTGTGTTCACAGTAAAATGTATTTGCACAGAATTGCACTGTATGCATTTCATAAGTCTAATCTTAAATTTCCACCTTTTTTTCCTTCAACTTTCCCGACTGAGATAACAGAATATTGACAATAAAATTGCTTTTTTGGGAGTTTAGGACTTTCATTGTGTCTAGGTTTTATTTTTTCCTGAAATGGTTGCTTTCTGTTTGTTGGGTGCATAAAAGAAGTATAAGCCAATTGGTAGTTTTCAAAATTCTCCTGACCTACAAGTAATAGTAGAACACAGCAACAAAATCAGGTTATACCTGCATTAATGGCATGAGTTGTTGAGTTGCACATCAGCACATTAACAAGAACACAGAAAATTTAGATTTTTTTTCCATCTAATAAGTGGCTGGTAATTTGCTCAGAAACTTTCTACTTTGTAAAAATTTAAAAAGGGTGAAGCGTGGTAACCTTTTACCACACTCACCATGATCAATGCTATGTTTGAAAATCTTTCTTCCCTTTTTTTCCCCTTTCTGCATGCAGTACTTGTCCAACTGTAAAAGGGATCGCCATGCCTCTGCCAAAAGACATGGGCTCTGCCTTCATCCAGACACAGCAGCTCAACGCTGCCATGGCCGACACCTTCCTGGAACACATGTGCCTGTTGGACATCGACTCCGAACCCACCACAGCCCGCAACACTGGCATCATCTGTACCATCGGTTAGTCGATTCTTTCCAGTTGCATTCCCTTAAATCAAATTTTAATAGTTTGTTTCCTGTTAAAATATTATGGTGATGCAAAATGGCTATAGACAAAACCTGTGTTTGGCTTCTCCCTGACGTGCTCATGGAAGTATAAAATTTGAAAAACTCAGTGATAAGAAATTGCAATAAAGCTCAAGATTTTAAATGTTCAATGTGTAAAAAAAATTATTTTCGTTTTGCAGGACCAGCATCCCGATCTGTAGATATGCTAAAGGAGATGATCAAGTCAGGAATGAACATTGCTCGTTTGAACTTTTCCCATGGTACACATGAGGTTGGTCCTTTTTTCTAAAAAAAATGTGGCTTAATTTACTTTATAAATCTAATCACACACAGTTCTGTGCTTTATCTAAACTGGTATATAGAGCTTAGAGGTAATATTTGTCATCATTTGTAGTTTCCTGCTATTGTGAAATCTTTCTCTGACAGTGAATTGGCACGTATTGTGTAATAAACTGTTCTAGACTGGGATCCTACTAAGCAATTACAAAATGGTTTAATGAACAGAAGAAATACAGTAGTTTGTTATTGCTAAGTAATCCCTCACTTTTATTTCAATACTTTATCAATAATTTAAAATGTCTGTCTTAAGTGATGGGGAGATTTCAAAAATTGTAGCTGAATTATGTGCCTCTATTTTAGACACAAAGGGACACATGACCTTACCAAAGGCTTCAATTTTCTTGATTACAGGAACAAAGACATTTTGAAAACAACTTGATGCAACAAATAATGATGAAACTTGACCAGCAAACCTGAATCAAATTGATTTAGAGAAGAACTGATTACCCCAAGCTTCTTCTTAGTAACAAAACAGTCAGTTGACATAAACATAACCTCGTACACAATTTGCTCCCCATTTCCCTTTCTTCGGAGGGTACTCGAAGAATCTTACCCAGAAGGCATTATGTTTAATCTGTTTTTAAACCATTGATGAAATACTTTGTTTGCTCTTTACCAACTAAAAGTAACACTTTTGTTATGCACACATTCCTTGTTATTTGAAGCAACTGCTTTTTTGACCTTTTTTCCCCTCTTTTTAATTCTCTTGTCTAACTACAGGCCTTGTGGTAACAGGCAAGGCCACACTGAGTGTTTTGAGCTATGACATTTTTACCAAAGTCTCAAACTTCAATTAGCTTTAAAGGGAAAATGTCTGTGCACATTAAACTTTATTTAGAGAATGATGGTTCATGCCAAAGTTTTCTTGAATAAATCTAAAATTTTATTTCAATGCAGCTAATGAACACATTGGCAATGACAAAAAGCAACTAAATGTGCCAATAAAGCTAAAGAATGGTTTCAGGCTCTAGGCAGGAAGTTCATTTATGGTAGTGCTCAGCATTATTTGTAATCACAAGAAATGTTATTTAAGCTCAAATGGAAAAGACCAAAAAAAATGACCTCAAATGTAATTATTTGCCAGTTGCATTGTTACTGAAAGCTCAGATTACAGAGGTAGACGGTAGACAACTGTCTTTAAAGCCATAAACGGTGCACTATCTGTTAATTAATCCCCCTAATGCAGGGGTCTCAAACTCCAGTCCTCGAGGGCCGCAGTCCTGCAACTTTTAGATGTGCCTCTGCTGCACCACACCTGAACAGAATAATTAGGTCATTAAGGCTCTGGAAAACTGATCTACACAAGGAGGAGGTAATTAAGCCATTTCATTCCAGTGTTTTGTACTTGTGGCGCATCTAAAAACTGCAGGACTGCGGCCCTCGAGGCCTGGAGTTTGAGACCCCTGCCCTAATGGTTGCAAAACACAACTACCGTGTCTCTTTCCTTCCCACTTTCCCACAGCTTGGTTGAGAGTCACAGTGGGTGTTATCCTAACTGCAACAACATTTTATACACCAGTGTGATTTTTGGATTGTTTGCGAAGTCTTTTTAAAATAAAATAAAACATCACTAGAATATGTGCTGTCTAATTTGTGAATTTTCAGAATATTCTTTTTAGAAAAGGCCAGACTTCTTCAAATGTCCTACTAAATAAAGACACGAGGCAGCAGGTCTGGCCCTGAAACTGGTAATTATGTCATAAAATTCAGTTGTGGTCAAGAACAGCTGCTGATCAAGACATTGACTTTTTGATTTAACTTCTTATACCCAGCAATTTCAACATTTTAATAAATGCAGAGGTATTACACATATTTGTGGTGCTTTGCTAAGGTTTCTAGAATGTTTGTTTTTAAATATTCTTATGTCACATGAAGAAAAACTCTGATCATTGCAGTGCTGCCATTACTGAGTTACTTTATGGTTGTGTGAGTTGTCAAACACACCTTGTACTTTAATTGCCCTGCCGTGCTTTTTTTATCAGTTAAAATGACAGCTAGTAACAGTACAGGTCCATCTAGGTAAATTAGAAAATCTTCAGGCAATTTATTCAGTAATTTGAATTAAAGTGAAACTCATAGCTTCTGCATTAAGAAATGTTATATTACCATTTGTTAAATAGAGTATTCTATTCATATCATGCTTTTCAGTTAATTTGTCTTGATTACGCTTTCTGTTTAAAAGAAACAAAAAAATTACACAAAGCAAATAAGAGTTCTAAAATGAAAATTTGAATAGTAAATAATGTATAGAATTCTCACTCTTACTTTTCAAAGTTTACTCAAACAACTTGGATTGTCTGCCTCTCTACTCTACCTTCAGATGCTGTGACATGGATTCCCAAATAAGTGATAAATATTTGAATCTGGAAGAGATTTTATGCCACTGAGAAACTGTCCAGTGCTTTTTCTTGTCAGTGTGGGCAAGATCCTACTGACCTTGTCTTAATTTTGGGAGACCCTTAAAGCAAGAATGTCTTTTATACGTCTGTGTATGCTGGCTCTTGAAACATCAACTCAAGTTGAGCTTTTTCCAAGTACAACTCATTGCCAAAGTAAAGCCATATCTTCCCTTTCATAGACCTTGAGAAGGTTATTCATGATTTTATTACCTCTCATGTTTCCTATTGTAATTCTTTATATGCTGGTTTAGAGCAATCATTCACGTAGCATTTACAAATGGTTCAGGGCACCGCAACTCATATTTTTTACTGCTACAAAGAAGTATGAACATGCATCTTATCATAAAATCCCTTTTTTAACTTCAGTTTTGGATTGATTGTTAAAACCTGTTGAAGTTTTTACTTTGGTTACTGTTGTATTTTATGGTTTCTTTTATAAGTGTAATTGTGAAGCACTTTGGTCTTACCGGGTTTTTTTTGTGCTGCATACATAAATTTAACATTGAATTCAGTTCATGTCTTGAAACTTTCACAATGAACATCAGAATTAAGAGAAAAAACCTAGCTGAGTTTTTAGTTAATGTAATTAATATAAATTCACCCATACTTAAAAATGAAAGCGATGTGATGATATTGAGTAATGTGGTCAAAGTTTGGATGGGAAATGCAACAGTTCATAGGATAGTTGCTTTTTATGTTGTTTTTATTTTGTTTTCTGCAAACAATTTACAAATGGCTTTTTGTTACTATAGTACCACGCAGGCACTATCAAGAATGTGCGGGAGGCGTGTGAGAGCTTCGAGCCAGGCAGTATCCATTACAGACCCATCGGTGTTGCCCTGGACACCAAGGGCCCCGAGATCAGGACCGGCCTTATTAAAGGAGTGAGTTTAGCATTAATCCTCAAACCATAACATTTATATTGTACTCCAATTTGATATGAAGTAAATGCAATTTTTTTGTGACAGAGTGGCACAGCTGAGGTTGAGCTGAAGAAGGGCAACATGATCAAGGTTACCTTAGACGATGCCTACCAGGACAACTGCAGTGATGAGGTCCTCTGGCTGGACTATAAGAACATCACCAAAGTGGTGGAAGTTGGCAGCAAGGTCTACATCGACGATGGGCTCATCTCTCTGCAGGTCAAGGAGATTGGTGAGTAGACCAGTGTCACACATTAAGGTTCCTTTTGTGAGTTCTTAAGGAAGTTAAAACTGCTGTTGTGTCCATTTTTGTTCTCCAGGCAGTGATTACCTCATGTGTGAGATTGAAAACGGAGGCACTCTGGGCAGCAAGAAGGGGGTGAACCTTCCTGGCGCTGCCGTCGACTTGCCCGCCGTTTCAGAGAAAGACATCAAGGATCTGCAGTTTGGTGTGGAGCAGGGAGTCGACATGGTGTTTGCCTCGTTCATCCGCAAAGCAGATGATGTACATGCTGTCAGAGCTGTGCTTGGAGAGAGGGGCAAAAACATCAAGATCATCAGCAAACTGGAGAACCATGAGGGTGTACGCAGGTGTGTATGGTACTGACAAGCTAACTGCAGGCTCTTTTTATGGATGATAGGCTTGGTCATGTTCCATGTTTGATTGAGATCTTTGATTATATGTTGTACGTTTTTACAGATTTGATGAGATCATGGAGGCTAGCGATGGCATCATGGTTGCACGTGGTGACCTGGGTATTGAGATCCCCACAGAAAAGGTCTTTTTAGCTCAAAAGATGATGATCGGTCGCTGCAACAGAGCTGGCAAGCCCATCACATGCGCAACTCAGGTTAGTTCATAGAGCAGGAAGGCTGATTCTTATGAAAACTGAAGGTGATGGATTTCTTCAACAAGGGTATTCTGACAGTAATGTATTGCAGGATTTCACAAAATGATATTCGGCTCAAGACAGATCTAAAATACACTTGCATACAGATTTTATCTGCATTTTGGTCAATGACATCAGCATAAAATTTGTACTGATCCACTGGTATTAATAAATATTGCATGTAGGCACATGTCAGTGTGAGTTTCTCAGATTTTAACCTTAAGTACAAATCCCATATTTTAAGATCATAGTATTTCCTCAAAAAAGTGACATAATGTAATTGTTCTTATTCAAAACAGAATGACCTATTCTACTGCTAAAATCTTCTCACACTGGTTATTCATAGTTATAGACTTGAGCAAAACATTTTAATAAAGAACTGCTAAACTTAGTATTAATTTGTCAAGTCCTCATTGTGTAAAATTGCATAAATGTTTTGTCTTTCCCAGTCTTTGTGGAGTACTATAAATCTGGTTTTCAAACTGGATTGCTTTAATAGTGGCAGGAGGTCATTCTTTAGTTTCTGCATCACCGTTGTAGTATGATGGACAATTATGGTGGATTTTAAATTTACAATTATTTTTTATTTTAAGTCCTTGTTGTAAATTGATAAACTCCACAGAACTTTGATAAATTGTCTTAAATCACCAGAGGCATATATGTGTGAAAGGTGGGACGAGTAGCTTTTATCTTTAAGAAAATGCAACAAAAACCGAAGAAGGTTTCATTTAAAGGTTTGATCTCTAGGTTTAAGGAAGATATTTTCAGGTGTAAATATGTGGCACTATGCTGAGTTGAATCTCGCTAAACCATTTAGATGTTGGAGAGCATGATCAAGAAGCCTAGACCGACCCGCGCTGAGGGCAGCGACGTTGCCAACGCCGTCCTGGACGGAGCCGATTGTATCATGCTGAGCGGAGAGACTGCCAAGGGAGATTACCCCATCGAGGCAGTGCGCACACAGCACATGGTGAGTCCAGCTACACTTAAAAAAGCAGAATCTTCAAACCTTATGAGCATATAATCATTAATTATTCCACAAGCATTCAAAATTTGTAATTGTGAAATTTAATTTTTTTAAAAAAGTGCTACGAATCAGCTGCTTCTCCAAGAATCAACTTTTGTCTGTATGTTTTGCCTTTTTATGTCAGCATGTACACTGCCTGTTCAAAAAAAAAACACTACTTGGATTTAACAAGTAGGCAATTACTGCCTTGATTATTAAGTTATTTAACCATAACTGCTGTAGTCGCTTCTCATTTCTTAAACAACCGTATTGAAGTCGACTAGCAACATTACAACACGTACAATGCAAAAACAACTCAAGTGATTGGAGCAAAATAGCAGCGCAGCTTTAAGAAAATCACTCAGGCTCATCAGTTAAAAAAAGCTACATTTTTCTTGGAAGGATAAAGACTGGACTCAGATTTACCCTGTTCCAGAAAGAGAGTTGCATCAGTGTAAGAGAGATGCATAAAGTCTTTAAACCTTTTGGGGAAGTGTTATGATCTGGGGTTGTTGCTCTAAGAATGATGCCAGGTTATAACCTGCATATATCAAATAACCAGGTTATTTTGTCAATTAAATTTAATCGCACGGGTATATTCCAAGATGACTGTCAGAATTATTCTGACTCAGCTTGTGTTGGGGACACTGAAGCAGCATACATCATGTTCTCGCATGGATTGGCCATCACAAAGTCCAGATCTTGACACTATTGAGTATCATGCAGCAGCCGGACTCCCATCATCTTTACAAGATACTGGCAAAAAATGTTTATGCAACTCTGGATGCCTATGAAGGTGACATTGCAGAATATTGAAAACTACAGAAGTGCTGTAACCAAGGCTAAAGAATGTCCAATGAAATGGTGTGTGTATTTTTTGGGGCAGTCAGTGTACATACTTGCAACTTTAGTTTCTGTGATCATCTACTGAAACATTGACTTTCAATTTACAAATTCTATATTTTTTAAAATCTATACAGTAATCTTAAGGGTGTTTAGGAGCTGTAAGCACATGGACCGCTGCATGATGTTCACAATGTGCATGTGGTTATTAATTACTTAAATAGCATGTTGGAAGCTTTTTTTTTTTTTTTTTTCTCAAAGCCACAGTGAATGGCAGCTGCTGCACCCCTTTATCTAACAAATTCACTGCACCTTATATTCTGTTCTACTTATTTCTCTGCAGTCAAGTTTCCAAATTGATGATTTTTCTTTAAAAATTTACTTGTACCTGACTGCATCACAAGGTCAAAGGATCATAAGTGTCAGGACTCTGAATTTATCTGATGTTGTTGCTTCAAAGTTGCATTTTCTGTTTCTCAGTTAGGGAGAGATAAAAAAAGAAGATTCAAATACCATACCATCAATGGTAATTTAGAAATATTCCAGTTTATCAGTTGTGACGAAGCATTGATCCCATCTTGCCTGTCCTTCACTCCTGATGCCTTCGTGGCTAGCTGCTGCTATTCCTAGCTACAGTGCAGATGTCTTTGTGACTCAGCAGATGCAGTGCTCCTGTGGTAGACCCCGTTGCACTGAGAGTGTATTGAATGTCTCTGAATCTGGAGTAAACACCCATCCTTATCAGTAGCTGCACAAAAACACAAACTAATTTAGACTAACCTCTAAATGCCTGTGTCAAAGTCTTCTGATGTTTTCCTGGTTGATTTTTAAAGTGCCTTAGTTTTATTTTGCATCTTTGTGTCAAGCTATCTATTTTAGAAATTAATAATTCACTAATGTGTCATTTGACATTTAATTATTTTCATTTATATTTCTACTATTTTAGCTGTGTGAGGATCTTAAACATCACATTTAATATAATCTGACACAGTTTTAACAGTATGTTCCTGTGTCTCCTCCCCCACACTAACTGCACCCCTAAACTCTCTTAACTATCTTGATTTCTTCTGTCCATTCCTACTCCTTTTTTATGTCCTCTTAACCTTGTCAATCTGTTTCCCATCTCTTATCTCCCTTTTTTTCCCCCCTCATTTCTTTTTCCATCTGTTTGCGCGACTGGTGTGGGAATGCCTTTACTCGATGCATCTTGCCCTTGTGCCAGATTGCTCGTGAAGCCGAGGCAGCCATGTTCCACCGGCAGGTGTTTGAGGACCTGCGCCGTTCTACGCCGCACTGCAACGACCCCGCTGAGGCCATTGCAATCGGTGCTGTCGAGGCCGCCTTTAAGAGCTTAGCCTCTGCGATCATTGTGCTCACGGGCTCTGGAAGGTAGGCCGGTTATCTGGCGCCGACATCCTCTGGATGTCTAATGGAAACTTGAACAGACAGAGAGGGAGAGTAGGGAGAGGCAGGCATTGATGAAGTAACTGGTAGACTTGGCAAAAACTCAACTAGACTGTGTATTATCTCATCAGCTATACTTTAATGTCAAAGTTCTGCTATTAGGAGCTAAATGTTCCCACATTTAATGTATTTCCCAAAATTGTGATGTTTTTTTGAAACTTCCCTAATTTATTTTCTACAACTATCCTTATTCAGCATAGTCTAGTCCTGTTTTTGCCAGTCGTTCAGTGGTGTGAGTGCCTTGATGTGTTTGTAGTGGAGTGTGTTTGAGAGTAACCTTCCATTCGGGGCTTAGATAGCACGAGAGGCAGAAGCAGCCACCTTCCACAGACAGCTGTTTGAGGAGCTGAGGAGAAGTTCCCGCCTGACCAGAGACCCCTCAGAGGCTGTAGCAGTCGGAGCTGTTGAAGCATCCTTCAAATGCTGTGCTAGTGCCATCATTATTCTCACTAAGACTGGAAGGTAAGAAAGTGAGGGATGCAGTCTGAAAATGTTCCTGAAGGTAAGGTCTAATTACCCAGGCTCCTAATTCTCCAACATATAATATTGCAAATCTTTAATTTTGCATGTGTGTGGTGATGTGCGAGTATGAAGGGCAGAGAATAAGAGTGAGAGTGGGAATGACATTAGCCAAATCAAGGGGTCTTGTCTGTTTATCATTCACAAATGGATGTACTGGCTCAGAATGCAAGTTAATCATCTCACCAAATCTTATAAGTGAATGCAAAACTAAAATTTGATAAAATTCTGATAACACTGTTCTACATAGGAAATGCCTATCTAGAAAATGTTATGTCCAATATGTGAGCTCTGTGTCATAGTAAAAAGCAAATATAACCAATTCTATTTTATAATCAGAGGTTCCACAAGATGGTTCCCAAATCGCAATATTATAAACATAAGTCTACCATTTCATTGTGAGGACGATCCATTCTTATATAGAACATATTCTTACAGCTTGTTTATAAGTGTTTTCAGATCCCTAAGAGTAAAGTCAACATTTAAACACTCAACATTAACACCTGGATACAACTGCTGTGAAGGAGGAAGGCTGATTTTGGCTATAAAAATCAGCCACCTAGCTATAAACGTTGAGTCAACTATCAACTCTTGGTCAAAGTGTTATGAAATATGAAACCTTACTTTTAGCTGAAGCTTTTCTGAAATAAAATCATGAAACAGAATGATTAATGGCACAGAATCAAATCGTGCAACATAATGGAAGAAACATAGAGATGTTACCCATTCCAATTGAAATGTAGTGAGAAACTAACTGTACTTTTCATGCATAAATTCATGCAAACGTGAATGACCTGAACAAATACAGGAAGAAATTCCTAAGAGTTATTTAACGTGGGAGATTGGGTCACTCAGATCCTTAGTGTTAATCTAGAATTATTTTGCACGTAATTAAGTTTTTATGTAAATCTTTTGTTTTTGAAGTATATTTGCTTTTTACCAAGACATGTAACTAGAGTAAACATCAATTGGACTTATTATTGTGACCTGGAGCCCTTGCACTCCCATGGTGCATCAGAAGTATCACCTATTTTGGCTGCCTTGACTTTTCCAGACTTTTTGTTGAGAAATTTAGTAACTGCATGTTGAAAATGATATTCTATAATGTTTCTAACTGTCTGAGGTTTATTGAATTGAAAACTGTAGTTTTGTCTGCTCTTTGTGTGAGTCAGAATCTACCAGAATAGGTGATGGCACTGTTTTACTTTGTGGTTTTCAACATATTGATTATTTCTTTTAATATTTGCAGTGTTTGTGTGTTCAATATGTGTGTTGACAAAGATGTGTGTAGACCTACAGGTAAAAGCCAGTAAATTAGAATATTTTGAAAAACTTGATTTATTTCAGTAATTGCATTCAAAAGGTGTAACTTGTACATTATATTTATTCATTGCACACAGACTGATGCATTCAAATGTTTATTTCATTTGATTTTGATGATTTGAAGTGGCAACAAATGAAAATCCAAAATTCCGTGTGTCACAAAATTAGAATATTACTTAAGGCTAATACAAAAAAGGGATTTTTTAGAAATGTTGGCCAACTGAAAAGTATGAAAATGAAAAATATGAGCATGTACAATACTCAATACTTGGTTGGAGCTCCTTTTGCCTCAATTACTGCATTAATGCGGCGTGGCATGGAGTCGATGAGTTTCTGGCACTGCTCAGGTGTTATGAGAGCCCAGGTTGCTCTGATAGTGGCCTTCAACTCTTCTGCGTTTTTGGGTCTGGCATTCTGCATCTTCCTTTTCACAATACCCCACAGATTTTCTATGGGGCTAAGGTCAGGGGAGTTGGCTGGCCAATTTAGAACAGAAATACCATGGTCCGTAAACCAGGCATGGGTAGATTTTGCGCTGTGTGCAGGCGCCAAGTCCTGTTGGAACCTGAAATCTCCATCTCCATAGAGCAGGTCAGCAGCAGGAAGCATGAAGTGCTCTAAAACCTGCTGGTAGACGGCTGCGTTAACCCTGGATCTCAGGAAACAGAGTGGACCGACACCAGCAGATGACATGGCACCCCAAACCATCACTGATGGTGGAAACTTTACATTAGACTTCAGGCAACGTGGATCCTGTGCCTCTCCTGTCTTCCTCCAGACTCTGGGACCTCGATTTCCAAAGGAAATGCAAAATTTGCTTTCGTCAGAAAACATGACTTCCTTAGCCCAGGTGAGACGCTTTTCACGCTGTTTCTTGGTCAACAGTGGCTTGACACGAGGTATGCGGCAGTTGAAACCCATGTCTTTCAAGCGTCTCTTGGTGGTGGATCTTGAAGCACTGACTCCAGCAGCTGTCCACTCCTTGTGAATCTCCCCCACATTTTTGAATGGGTTTTTTTTCACAATCTTGACTAGGGCGCGGTGATCCCTATCGCTTGTACACTTTTTCTGACCACAGTTTTTCCTTCCCTTTGCCTCTCTATTAATGTGTTTGGACACAGAGCTCTGAGAACAGCCAGCCTCTTCAGCAATAACCTTTTGTGTCTTTCCCTCCTTGTGCAATGTGTCGATGGTCGCCTTTTGGACAGCTGTCAAATCTGAAGTCTTCCCCATGTTTGTGTAGGCTTCAGAACTGGACTGAGAGACCATTTAAAGCCCTTTGCAGGTGTTTTGAGTTAATCAGCTGATTAGTTTGTGGCACCAGGTGTCTTCAACATTTAACCCTTACACAATATTCTAATTTTGTGACACACGGAATTTTGGATTTTCATTTGTTGCCACTTCAAATCATCAAAATTAAATGAAATAAACATTTGAATGCATCAGTCTGTGTGCAATGAATAAATATAATGTACAAGTTACACCTTTTGAATGCAATTACTGAAATAAATCAAGTTTTTCAAAATATTCTAATTTACTGGCTTTTACCTGTATATGGTCTAAATTTAGATCTTCAAATATATGACCAAGACTAATTGTCCCTTTTCATTTAGAATAAAACTTCAAATGGGCCAAACAAAATTCTTAATGTCTACTACAGAGTACAGATTTCATTGATGTTCAAATTGTGCAGTAATGCAAAAAAATCCTTTTGTTGCAAAACTTTGCCAAAATTAGTGGTGTTTTTTTTTTTTTTTTTTTTTTTTTACCAACATCCTTCTATGGTTGATGATCCGGCAACTGAAATAGTCTCATGCCTACTTTTTTTCCCCATGAGCGCCAAATATTTTATTTAACTTGCATCCTATGTCCATGTTGTTGCTATTAACATGTAGTATCGTAAAGTTTCAGTTTCATAATCTGGTCTCATAATTGCACAGACTACTCAATTTACATAGGCTCTCCAAGGCGAGTGGGTCAACTTTTTGTTGCATCAGATGTTTTGTATGGAAAAATTGGCATAATCAGTGCAAATCTGCTGAAGTTATTGTAAATTATGGGTTTTTTTCTACCTCAGTTCTCAGCTTCCTATGTGTGCATGTGTGTCTGCAGGTCTGCTCACCTGCTCTCCAGGTACAGGCCTCGTGCTCCCATCCTCGCTGTGACCCGTAACGCCCAGACGGCTCGTCAGGCCCATCTGTACCGCGGGATCTTCCCTGTCCTCTACACCAACCCCCCTCACGATGTGTGGGCAGAGGATGTTGACATGCGCGTCAACTTCGCAATGGAAATGGGTGAGCAGCTACTTTTAATGTTCCAACTTAATTAAATTGAGCAGCATATCTGAATTTGTTTCCATTCTTTTACTAAAAATGTTTGGATATCATTTTTTTTCTTCAGGCAAGGCCAGAGGATTCTTCAAAGACGGTGACGTTGTCATCATCCTGACTGGCTGGCGTCCCGGCTCCGGTTACACCAACACCATGCGTGTGGTCCTGGTGGCTTGAGCAGCCAACGCAGCTGCACTGCACTGACCCTTCACGTTTATCTGTCTTTCATTTTCACCATCCCAATGCCTCACCCCTATAAACACTCAGATGTTTAGTTTTTAGGTTCTCATGCAAATAATTAATCAGAAGACGACCCTTATGACCGAGCAGCTGCTTGGGTGGGAGCAGTTTTCTTCCAGACAATTCCAAATAATGTTATCATTCCTTGAACAGATTTATCTTTTTTTGTCAAACCTTTTGTCAGGACTACAGATTATTACACCCCAAGCAAAAACAGCTATATTTATTCACTCCGACACTTGTAATATTAAATATGAAAGCCTATGAGTGGAAGCATCGGTGTGTGTGTGTGTGCATGCATGTCTGCCTCCTGTTTGGGTGTTGATGGTTTGGAGCCGACTAATCTTAAAGAGCCTTGTTGAACTGTAAAGAACAAACTAATGGCAAACAAAGGTCTCGACTCCATGACTCCCCTAAACAGACGTTTGTGTAGTGCTCTCAGTATGAAGTGTCCTCTCTTATAAACCAGCTTTGTTTCAGTGTATCTGTTAGTGTTGCACTCCTTACCTTCTCCAGACACTGTTACATTCTAAATTGTACTTGACTTTTGTGAAAGGTAAACTTCTTTATTTTGTTGTTGTTTTTGGGACATTCAATTCTGCTTATATTTTTTCTGACGAGAGAGATAAAAAGTTTTGAGTGTCCAATCCAGAGGAGTTAATGTTCTGTGTTGTTAGATGTGTCACAAAGCCTTTACATTTCTTTGCATTCAGATAATATCCGAGGGGGAAAATTGTAAACATTTGATTTGGATCAAGAGATCAGAACTCATGTTTCAGAGCTCTCTCATCGTCTTCTCTGTTGGTGATCCACTGTAGCTGTCCTGCTCCTCTAACATGCTTTTGATTGTAATGCTAGAGACTAAGAACTAACTATGTAAAGGGGGATTATGATGTTTAGCTGGTGTAGTGAGATGTCTCATAAGACCGAAGTTCTATCAATAAAGTGAGCACCTATCAGAAGTTATCTGGCCTTTTGTTTTTGGAATAACTTGATAGGAGCAGAACTGAAAGTAAACTCAAAGGAAGATTTACAAAGTTTGGATTCAGAACTTTTACTGATCTTCAGGTATGACCTCTGTCAGGCCTCTCAAAACATGAAGAAATAACACAGTAGCAGCAGTGATGGAACACAAAGTCCTGCTGGATCTCTTTAATAATCCATTTTGAGTAATTGTTTCAATTTTTAGTGACTGCAGAACATTTACTGGCAGTCTTGGCTGTACACCACGCCCACCTGCCTACGGATTTCATCCTCCAGTTCTGCCAGCAGAAGAGAGTCTGAGTGAGACATGACTGGACTCTCCTTCAGCCCTATGGGGAGAAATGGAAGCATAAGCACATTTTCTGATGCCAACTAATATTTGAATTTCTCCTTCCATCAATTGCCTGAATAATTAACTGCAAATCAGTGCTTTTGTTACTTTCAGAGACATTGATAGAGAAACAAACTAAGATGTACAAAACCTTTGGTTACCTTTGATCAAACACTGTCGGACTTCCTCTGCTTCATAACGCATCCCTGTGGTGTTGAGGAAGTTCAAAGGGAAATGCGGTTCAGGCAAGGGATACTGGGTCTCCTTCCCATTCACAATTAGCGATGTGGGGCACCACATTCTGGCAGGGATCTCAAATATTGAAAATAAATAAGCGCTACAAAAATGCTCCAGCCTCATTGCATTTATCTGTTAACTTATCTGCCTTTTAAACTACCGTACCTGGATGGTGCCCTTGGTTCCAACAATAATGGCATCATTAGGAAGCTGTATACTGGAAGAGTAAGTAAACACTGCCATTCTCTTCTCTGAAAACTTCAGAGTTACAATCACAGTTTCATCCACCCCTGTAATTGAATGACTAGATAAAATGATTTGCATAAAAATAGACCCAATCCTCTGGTTAGCTCCTACCTGTGTCCAGGCAGACCCCGCTAGCCTGGATGCTCTCTGGCCTCTCTCCATTGTACACCATACACACAAACTGCAGGCAGTACATGCCAATGTTCAACAACGCTCCTCCACCCAACTCCTTCTCTACTACTCTTCGGTTGTGCAAAACAGGGACTCCAAACTCCGACCGAACCATTTTCACCTCTCCTATTTCCCCCTGCGCCAGCATCTTCCTAACCTCCACAGAAACTGGGAAGAAACGGGTCCAC
This sequence comes from Xiphophorus hellerii, assembly GCF_003331165.1. Taxonomy (NCBI): domain Eukaryota; kingdom Metazoa; phylum Chordata; class Actinopteri; order Cyprinodontiformes; family Poeciliidae; genus Xiphophorus; species Xiphophorus hellerii. Next base: position 6,880,543 of record NC_045675.1, on the reverse strand, counting down.
ACGGCCTGGAGACAAACAGCAGACAAAATCAGAACTGGCTTAATTTGCCAAATTTGTGTGCACAAACAAGGAATTTGAATTTGATTTCTCAAGCTCACATGTATGCTCAATGTATTTTGTAATGTATTTTTACATTAAAATAGTGAAAATATGCTTTTTTTTTTTTTTTTTTGGGCGTGCCGTGGTGGCGTAGGGGTTAGCGCGACCCACATTTGGAGGCCTCAAGTCCTCGACGCGGCGGTCGCGGGTTCGACTCCCGGACCCGGCGACATTTGCCGCATGTCTTCCCCCCTCTCCCTCCCCCTTTCCTGTCAGCCTACTTCATAAGAAGGGACACTAGAGCCCACAAAAAGACCCCCTGGAGGGGTTACAAAAAAAAAAAAAAAAAAAATGCTTTTTTTTTGTATCACAATAAGGCAGCTGACCAGTGTGGCTGTAAGATCCATTGTGTTCATTAGAGAAACAACGTGAGACTCGAAAATTTCTGTGGTTGCTGGGCCTTGCAAATAGTGCTCTGTTGCAATGACCTGAGATGAAATAAATATGAACCAAATGGTATTAGAAATATTTTAGGCATTTTTGTGTATCGTCTCTTGTTTGTTTTGAAGTTTTAGGTTGTTTCATGCAATTATTTTCAGACTTAGCGCCATATATACAAAAGAGAGAGAACACAAAATTCCATAAAGAATTGCACAAACCAGGCTTTTTCTAAGGTGTGCGACAGATTGCTGATTAAGGGAATTTGATAGATTCTGATCTTGATCTGAAAAGATTAGCTTATCCTTATTCAACCTAACTGCTGCTAGTTTACCTCCATGAAGAAGACTTGATTCCTTTTGGTAGAGTCCAGAATCTCTTTCACTTCTTTGGTGTTTATGGCCAGCGGTTTCTCACACAGAACATTCTTCTTGGCGTTCATGAAGAGCAGACAGGCCTTCAGATGGTATGGGTGGATGTTCCCAACATACACCACATCTATGCAAACATTTGATGATGAAAGCCAGATAGAATTCTAGAGGATGGACTATTCAATTTGTCATAACATTCACTTTGAAGTGCATTATGTACAGCAGCAAACAGAGCAATCTCTGACAGATGGATACTGACCTACATTTGGATCTCTGGCCAGCTCCTCGTAGCTGCCGTAAGCCTTAGAGATGCTCTGTTTCCTGGCAAACTCTTCAGCATCCTCCAACTTACGAGCTGCAATAGCCACAACCTGTAAATGCAGTCAGAAAATGACTACAATAATTCTCTAATTCTGAGAAGCAACCTTTTTCTGCAACATTTTTAATAAGTCATTTCATTTTTATAATTTTTTTTGCACAAATCTGTTCTGTTGGCAGTTTCATTCCTCATCCTGTGGAGGTCATCACTCACATAAGTTCATCTTTATAGCTTAAGAAAAACATGTTACATGTTGAACCTTAATTGTTACTGACTCTATGACTGTATGACTAACTAACTGACTAACTGTATGACTGATTTTTAAAACTAAAATTCATTATTCCCAGACTGTGCCAAAAACTATTTCCTTTCTATTCTGTGGTTTACGGTAATAGTTTGGCAACTTGACAGTTTAGTCAAAATGTAAACGTATTACAAGCTCGTTGACCAGAGCGTGCTGCTTTTAGACACAGTTCACATATTCTCAACACCATGTTTACTTGACTTTTTTTTAAAACATATCCAGCAAACAGGTAAGAGGCAGTTAAGAACGCATAAAAAGAAGCCCCAGGAAGACACAAAAGGAGGGTTGCATTTAAATTACATGCTGAATTTGAGTGTCTATTTCAGGAAACATACTGACCTGATGGTCTTCAGCAGGAAGGGTTTTTAAAGCAACAGCAAAGTCATGACTGATCTTCCCAGCGCTGCATATTCCCCACCTGGTTGCCATGTTGCTCAAAAGTTGTTGGTCAGAAACAAACATTCACCGTTCTCTGCCAAAGGGTGGCGACAAAGCACTCATTTAAGATTTTATTTTGTAATCATCAGCTTAAGGCTTCAGGCTATTACAGAACTGTGTATGAGGCACTAATACTAACGAATTTGATTCAGAAGTGTGTAGGAAGAAAAAAGGACTGGACATCTTTTTCATAATAAAAGTAAATTTTGCAATATATTTGGAAATTGTGGTCTGGATGAAGAGTGAAGCACAGAATGCATGTTGCTTGAGGCCCAGGATAAAGTTTCCAATTTCTGATTATTTTTGTGTTTTGGCAACTACAAAATCAACATAGTTACCTTGCAGGGAAAGAGGACTACATGCTTCCCTCAGCTGATGAATGTTATGGAGATTCTGATGTCCTTTTCCAGCAGCACTATGACCTGCCCATACTGTCAAAAGTATCCGTACCTTGTTGGTCCACAAACTAGTCAGACCTACACCCACATAGAAGCTGTGGAACATGGCCAAGTGAAATATGAGATATAAAATCTTGAGATAGGCAGAAGGCAATCTAGACTTAACACCTCACAGCAATAAAAGTTTATAAATCTGTGATACGAGTAACGCAATCACAGAACTAGATCTTTAAAAATATTACTCTGAGACACCTGTGTATTTTTAATTAAATCAATATTACATTCAACATAAATGCTATAATCATAATCAATGCATTATATTAAGTAAGCAGCAGTACAAATATCTGTTTCTGTTGTATTTGTGCAATTTTGTTGTGAACATTAAAACCATATTTTCTTTCAAGGATATACAGTGAAAATCTTAATCAATCCCAAGTGAAACATTTTACACTATCATATTATAGAAACTTTTATTAGAAGTCTTCATTTAGACATGATCAGAAGTGCTTCAGATTACAGTCATGGAACATTCATTGAGGTTTTGATTGTTTCAGTGCCTTTTACAGATAGTGTTGATTCGTATACATGTAGCAAAGTTCACAAAATCCTGAGCCAATATAAGGAGGGATTAGCATACACCTATTTCTTAGTTAACACAGAACTTGTGAGGTCATCAAAAAAATTGGGAACATTGCTGTAGTGTGTGAGTACAAAGTGCAGCTGGATCACAGTAATCAAGTCATTTTCAGTTATAAAGTATTCTTCAGTCTAAGTGTGGATACCGAGTGTAAAACATTTACTGACAGTCTTGGCTGTACACCACGCCCACCTGCCTATGGATCTCATCTTCCAGTTCAATCAGCAGTAGAGAGTCAGAGTAAGACATGACTGGACTCTCCTTCAGCCCTGCAGGGACAAATAAAGGCACAGTCACATTGTGTTTCAGGTGTCAACTAATGATTATTTGCATTACTTCTTAGTCACTAGCTGCCTGGACTAAGAAGTCTGCAATATTTTATTATGCAGAGAGATTTATTGGTGTAGACATACTAAATTTCTACTTACCTTTGAGCAAACACTGTCGGACCACTTCTGCTTCATAACGCATTCCTGTGCCGTTGTGGAAGTTCAGAGGCAAACAGGGTTCTGGTAAGGGTACTGGGTCTCCTTTCCATTCACAATTAAAGATGTGGGGCACCACATCCAGGAAGGGTTCTCAAAGATATAAAAACCAACAATACACAAAATACCATAAAATCTCCCTGACCTAACCTGACCTTGATGATTTACCTGAATTGTGCCCTTGGTTCCAACAATAATGGCAGCATTGGGAAGCTTCATACTCAAACAGTAAATAAACACTGCCATTCTCTTCTCAGAAAACTTCAGAGTAACAATTACAGTTACATCAACCCTTGTAATTGTGAGAGCACATCTAAATCACACGTGGGATTTATGTCTCTGTTGCAGCAGACAAACCAACCTGATGGTCTTTTGCAGGAAGAGTTTTCAGAGCCACAGTAAAGTCATGACTGATCTTCCCCGCGCTGCAGATTCCACACCTGGTTGCCATGTTGTTCCAAAATGACTGTCAGGAACAGTTCACTGTTTTCTGCCACACGGGGGCGACAAAGCACTCATTTAAGATTTTTAATTTGAGGCCATTTTAGGCGATTACACAAGATCAAAAAACCTTTATTATGGTTTAAAGAAATAACTCTGCAAAGTCTAGTGATGTAAAGACTCATTGTCATGTTCCATTTTGACCATTTTTTCAACGTACGGCCAGATTGGTTTATTCATATATTTATATTTTCTCTTAATTACACATTTTTAAAAAACTGCAATTTTTCAGAAATGATACCTTGCTGCTGATATAATTCATATAAAACAAAAGCAAAAAGAATATTCTCTATAGTCCACTTTTACACAAATATAAACACATTCAATGAGAGGACCTCGTATCATAAAACAAAATATATATATATATATATATATATATATATAAGATAATATATAGATAATATAATATATAAATAAGATGGGTTAATGAAAAATAGACTTGCCATTTTTTAGAAATTGGCTAGAATATTTATTTCACAGATTGTCAAAGATTTTACATTTCATTTCATTGTTGACGGTGCTCAGTGAGTTTCAATACATCTGTATTCAAAGCTGGTGTGCAACATGTAAATATGAAAAGATAACAGCTTCCTAACCTCTCTCATGTAGTTGAGAGAGGTCATCTTGAGTGGTTTATATTTCAAAAAATAATAAGAAGTTAATCATAGTTGGAGGTCAAGCAGTGTTTTCCTACAAAATTATAAATTAAATCACATGAAATGAACTATTCTTGAAGTAAACAGTAAGTTAGTCTCCATTGTAAACTGGTTGTATTTAATCACAGCATGAATAAGTCAAGCTTTTACTGGCTGTCCTGGCTGTACACCACTCCAATCTGCTGGCGGATCTCATCCTCCATTTCAGCCAGCAGCAGAGAGTCAGCATGGGGCATGACTTTACTCTCCTTCAGCCCTGCAAAGAGAAGCATACTGATGAGTCAGCTGTTACAGACAAATGCTCTACAGAAGTTAAAAGATGGGAGGAGCTTATGCAGTTGACTTTTAAACCCCATTTTACAAGATGTTAGTTGTTCACCTCTTTAGTTATGTTCTTGTACAACCTTTTGTCAATACTTCCTATTTTTTCTTTTTTGACATACACCCTCCTGCTGCATTGAACCCCAGGCATCCCACATTTCATGACTATTCCGGAAGTGGCTTTTTTTAATGCCTCATCTATATGATGTTTGTAACATAAAGTACATGAGTTCACACAAAGACCTGAACTCATGGTTGTTATTTGTCTCATGATAAGAATTTAGATTTAGCAACTTCATTAAAAAACTGACCGTATTATCAGAAATGTTATTATTGCTTTTTTCTCTATTGTTTATCAATAGATATTATAACAGCTACTTGATGCTATTAGCTGGTGTTAACAAAGCAGTCAGTCCAGGAAACTCATTGATTTTTCTTGGAGCTGTTCACCCCCAACAAAAATAAGGAAGGCTGTAGATGTTAGCTTCAGTACAAGTGCCAAGACGGTTTCTATACAGATACAGTATATTTGGTGTTTTAACTATTAAAATAGGCAGACAGACCTACAGAGTGCAAAATGCTGATGTCTTATTACCCTTGAGCAGACATTGACGGACCTCCTCTGCTTCGTAACGCATCCCTGTGCTGTTGGTAAAGTTGAGAGGCAAGTAGGGTTCAGGTACCGGATACTGGGTCTCCTTCCCATTAACAACCAGTGATGTGGGGCACCACATAGGAGATGGGATCTGGAGCATGTGCATCGGATTAATGTCAAACCAGTGATTCAAGACACTTCTAATTTCTTCTACATAAAATCCTCAAACTACTAAACATATTCAAAGGTATTTTTGAATTGTTGCCATGCCATCCTTGGTAACCTACCTGGATTGTGCCTTTTGTCCCACCAATAATGGCATCATTATGCAGCTGGACCCCAGCAGAGCAGGTGAATGTTGCCAGTCTGTTTTCAGAATACTTAAGATTCACAGCCACAGTCTCATCCACTCCTACAAGGAGGAGGATATACAACACAGTGTTGAGAAAAGATGCTAAAACTCAAAATACAGCCGCAAAAGCTGAAAATTGTTGTAAGAGTTGTAAGCTGATTTAGAGTTTCTTCGAGGTCTGTCAGGAGGTGAAAATAGCTTTGGGAACATTCTAATTAGATTACATTTCTTTTATATCAGATTTGTAAGGTATGAGATAATCCATTTTCTAAGTCTGACCTGATATACTTATTCATTTTAATTTGTGATGGTTAATCTACATTTTCAAAAAGTTTATAGACAGCTCAAGGTTTGTGTGAAAGCTGAAGATGCACCAATCCGACTTTTCCTATTGAAAACTAAACTCCTACCAAAAATGGTAGTTTGGTTCTTACTTTTGAAACATTTAACATGGGGGAAACGCATGTTTTGGAATTTGACCAATCAAACCAGAGACAATTAAGTAAACATTTTCTGATTTCAATACTTGACAAGTTGATCAGCGAGTATCAAGTCAAAATAAAAAAAAGTAAAAATGTAAGCAGCTTTTCTTTTCAATATTCATCCCAGGAGGAATCTGCAAACAATTATAAAAATCTTAACTCACTTGAGTGTAAAGTAGCATCTCACATAATGTCACCGAGTTGGCACAGCTTCTGAGGTTACATGAATACTTCATCCTGTTAACTCCTTACCCGTCTCCAGGCAGACTCCGCTGGCTTGGATACTCTGCGGCTTGTCTCCGTTGTACACCATATTTATGAATTGAAGGCAATAGATACCAAGATCTAGTAATGCTCCTCCACCGAGTTCCTTCTGAACCGATCTTGGCACGTGCAACAGTGGCACACCAAAGTCCGCACGGACCATCTTCACCTCCCCTATGTACTCCTGAGTCAGCAGCCTTCTGATCTCCACAGAGACCGGGAAAAAACGGGTCCACACAGCCTGGAGAGAAAACATGTTTTAAACTGTTTAACTTTTCAAGGTCTTCAAGTGTGCAATAGTAAACTGTATACAGAGAAATTATTTTTTCTTCCTGGTTTGCTACATGCTTACCTCCATGAGGAAGACATCATTCTTTTTGGCAGAGTCCAGAATCTCTTTCACTTCCTTGGCGTTCATGGCCAGTGGCTTCTCACACAGAACGTTCTTTTTAGCATTTGTGAAAAGTTTACAGGCCTTCAGATGGTACGGGTGGATGACTCCAACATACACAACATCTACACACAGGTCAAACACAACTCTGACTGATACTCTTCAATCTTTTTCAGAAATAACAGTATGAAATATTAAGAGAAAATTAAAACAACTGGATATTATAAACCATTTAATATAGAACAGGAGGTATTGTAAAGTTTCAAAATTAAAAATAAACTGAAAACCCTCTGACAGATGGACACTGACCTATGTCTGGATCTCTGGCCAACTCCTCGTAGCCGCCGTAAGCCTTAGAGATGTTGTGTTTTCTGGAAAATTCCTCAGCGTCCTCCAATTTACGAGCTGCAACAGCCACAACCTGTAAAGTCACAGATGATATACAATAATTCTAAATACTTTAGAGGTAAATTGTTTTTTTGTTGTTTTTTCCATTCCATTTGATTAAAAATCCTGCACAAGCAATCTGTTTTTAGGCCTTGCATCTTTTGGCAATCTCACTTGTCATCCAGCAGAGGGGATCGTTCATATAAACTCACTTTGTTTTGTAGTTGGAAAAAAGTAACATTTGCCTGACTGGTAAAATGCATGACTGAGACTGTTCAATTTAATTGTTCATTTCCAGTTCTTCGTTACTGCCAGACTCATTTTCCAGAAAGAACTACATGCGTCCTATTCTGTGGTATACGGTAGAAAGTTGGGCAGCCTGGCAGCTAATCAAAATGCAAACGTTTTACAAAATCATTGACATGTTATAGATTAACTGGTGGCGGCATCTGGGAGAGACAGATGTTTCTGTGGGCATGACTTTTTAGGACCCCTTTACCGAACCAAGAAGTAAATAATGCGATAAGCTTAAAAAATAAAATAAAAATTGCAAAAATACAATCTGATTCAATATGACACCCATTAAGATCTCAGGAATAACTAATTAGAAACATGCTCAAATGAGGTGTTTTCGAAGCGCACTGAACGCTGCTCTGTATAAACTTGTTTTGAAACATATTTTTCACATGCAACATTAAACATATTTGCTTCAAATGGGATTTATAGTAAAGTTTTGCAAACAAGTAGCATTTTTCAACAGGCATCAACACAGCCACCTACAATTTAGAAACATCTGCGGTGCGCGTGACTTTCGATGAGTAAATTTAGCCACCAGTTAATCTATAACACCGGTCAACGGCTTCATTTAGACACGGCTCAACACCATGCGTGCTTAATTTATAAAACATTTATCTTACAAAAAGTACTAGGAGGGAGTTAAGTACCCGGAAGAATGTTACTATGACACATAAGGAGGCGTGTCTCATCCAAATCACACGTGGGATTTATGTCTCTGTTGCAGCAGGCACACTAACCTGATGGTCTTCTGCAGGAAGAGTTTTCAGAGCCACAGTAAAGTCATGACTGATCTTCCCAGCGCTGCAGATTCCCCACCTGGTTGCCATGTTGTTCCAAAATGACTGTCAGGAACGTTCACTGTTTTCTGCCACACGGGGGCGACAAAGCGTTCATTTAAGATTTTTAATTTGAGGCCATTTTAGACGATTACACACCGATTTACACCTTTATTATGGTTTAATGAAATAACTCTGCAAAGCCTAGTGATGTAAAGACTCATTGTCATGTTCTGCAACCACTTGTGGCACGACCATTAAAAAAAAAAACAACTTAAGACCAGGTTGGTTTGTTTATTTATATTTTATTTGTATATTGATATTTTCTCTTAATTACCAATTTAAAGAGAACTGCAATTTTTCAGAAATGATAACTTGCTGCTGATATAATTCATATAAAACAAAAGCAAAACAGTCTCTATAGTCTGCTTTTACACAAACCAATTTCAACACATTCAAGGAGATGAACTACCATATATACATACACACACACACGCACCCACACACACACACACACACACACACACACGTAGATGTAGCAACAAACTTAACAAACTTACTTTAAAGATTAGAGGAATAATTTACTTCTATGGTCTGATGTCATTTTCTGTCTGAAGAATTTTCTGAAAACAACTCCCACCTGTTCCCTGATTTCATCCATGATTTCTGTCAGTAGGATGGAGTCAGCCAGAGGCATCCGTAGCCTCTCCTTAAGTCCTGCACAAACAGACGAGCAAAGCAGGATGATCAGAAAGTGAGACAGAAACACAGCAAAATTTATGTACATATTCATAATGAAGCGAAGAGTGTGGTAAAGCAGGGATAAAAAGATGCAAATGGGAGGAAGGGATAAAAAACAAGCATCTAATAATAATATACTGTAGAGGACACTAAGGACAGAAAGAAGAAATCAAACTGATCCAGAAAGATAGATAACATCGTGTATGATTTTTCATCTTAAGTTTCTTCAGGAGCCACCAAAAATGCAACTATTTCACTGAATTGCGGTGTTCTTTGAAACAGTGGTTTGAGCCGTTCAAACCTTATAATCTTTTGAAGACAAATGCACACCTTCCCTTTCATCCTGACCTACCTTTTAACAGGCACTGCCTCACTTCCTCCATCTTGTATCGAAGCCCAGTGCCGTTGGTGAAGTTCAGAGGAAGGCATGGTTCAGGCAGAGGGTACTCTGTCTTCTTGTCATTCAGCACCAGTGTGGTAGGGCAGTTCATTGGCCCAAGCCCCTAAAGGGAACAGACAAGGTGCTTTTTTAACAGTCCAGAGTTAGATATTTGTCTCAAATTTTCTACTTGATTTTTCAAGAAAGTCATTTTAAATTTGTCTTTGCATATGCATTATTTATTAAGTTAAATGGCTCTGCCCAGTGTTGGTGAAACGTACCCTAATAGAACCCTTGATTCCACTGAAAGTAACTCAGCTGAGGGGTTAAACCAGAACCCATCACAAATCAGAAGCTGCTTCCTCTGTGGGCTACAGTTTCCCCTGATAGTTTGACTGTTGCACTGAGGCCAATGATTAAACCAATTTCTTGTGGGGGTTTATGAAATAAATAAATATGCTGGGTTAACAGCATTCTCATGGAGTCCAATGCAAAGCAATTTACCTGACCACTAAGATGAGCCACAGTGACTTAGGAAAAGCATCAGTTCACTTTCCCTTGAGTTAAACATAAGTTCAGCCAGGTGAGTAAGTTGTGTAAACTCCCTGCCACAGTCTGCCAGTAGAGGACACTGTGTCGTTAGCAGAGTTAGAGATTTTAAAATATGTTTTTTTATATACACTTGTTCTTTGCTGGAATAATCACGGTAGATGCTATAAAAAAGTCTCTGTTGTCATGAATCAGCGCTGTTTCATTAACAACTTTAAGTTAATGAGAATTAAAAGGACTAGAGAGAGGCATTTTAATCCTATTGTATTTGATAGTTATGAACAGGGTGTTTTTCACCCTCCCCCTGGCTGTCACTGTAAGTGACACATTTTTGTTCTGTGGGTGTTAATCAAATGGGGGGGAAAAACTGTATTGCAGCGGTTACGGGAGCAACATCCTGCCTTCATTTCCATCTCAAGGTCACTGCAAAGGCAGGGTGACGGACTAAAACCAGCACAAGGAGGTGCTAGCCATTTTGAAAAATCCTGAGAGGGGGAGAGGGAAGTGTAAAGCAAGGCGTAATGAGTCATTTTGTCAGTGCTACACCATGTTGAAATGTGTACACTGGATTTTTTTTCCAATCAACAAATGTGATCAAGGGAAACCAAGAGGAGCAAGCAGAATTGGGAGCCTCTGAGCTGCTCTGTGCAGGTCCCTTTGAGAGCCACATCTTTAACTCTGCAAAGTCTAGTGATGTAAAGACTCATTGTCATGTTCTGCAACCACCTGTGGCACAACCTTTTTTTTTTTTTTAAACACAAGACCAGGTTAAGATATTTCATCTTAATTGCCAAGTTAAAGAACACTGCAAATTTTCAGAAATGATAACTTGCTGATTTAATTCACATGAAACAAAAAAGTCTCTATAGTCCACTTTTACATAAATTTTAACGCATTCAATATGAACTGTATATGTTATAACAAACAGATTTGACTTTTTTTTTTTAGAAATTGGCTACAATATTTATTTCACAGATTGTCAAAGATTTTACATTTCATTTCATTGTTGATGGTGCTCAGTGAGTTTCAATACATCTGTATCCAAAGCTGGTGTGCAACATGTAAATATGAAAAGATAACAGCTTCCTAACCTAACATGTGGTTGAGAGAGGTCATCTTGAGTGGTTTATATTTCAAAAAAATAATAAGTTAATCATAGTTGGAGGTCAAGCAGTGTTTTCCTACAAAATTATAAATTAAATCACATGAAATGAACTATTCTTGAAGTAAACAGTAAGTTAGTCTCCATTGTAAACTGGTTGTATTTAATCACAGCATGAATAAGTCGAATTTTTACTGGCTGTCCTGGCTGTACACCACTCCAACCTGCCGGCGGATCTCATCCTCTATTTCAGCCAGCAGCAGAGAGTCAGCATGGGGCATGACTTTACTCTCCTTCAGCCCTGCAAAGAGAAGCATACTGATGAGTCAGCTGTTACAGACAAATGCACCACAGGAGTTCAGAGATGGGAGGAGCTAATGCAGTTGACTTTTAAACTCCGTTTTACAAGATGTTAGTTGTTCACCTCTTTAGTTATGTTCTTGTCAATACCTCCCATTTTTTTCTTTTTTGACATACACCCTCCCGCTGCATTGAACCCTAAGCATCCCACATTTCATGACTATTCCTGAAGTGGCTTTTTTTAATGCCTCATCTATATGATGTTTGTAACATAAAGTAGGTTCACACAAAGACCTGAACTCATGGTTGTTATTTATTGGTTATGTACGACATCCAATAATTAACAAAAACTATTTATGTGGGTAAATCCAACAAAGCTAAGGGACTTCTGACCCTTGGAGCTACTACAAGTTTTACACTAGAGTTTCCAATAAAAAAAAAATATAAAAAAAAAGCAGTGGAAATTGCTGCTCTCCATCAGCATGTTTCTGTAATAGCAGTGGGAATTTATTGTATCATCATGAAAAATGTCTCATGACAAGAATTTAGATTTAGCAACTTCATTAAAAACTGACTGTATCAGAAATATTATTGCTTTTTCTCTATTGTTTATCAATAGATATTAGCAGAAATACTTGTTGCCATTAGCTGGTGTTTACAAAGCAGTCAATCCAGTTCACCCCCAACAAAATAAGGAAGGCTGTAGATGTTAGCTTCAGTTACAAGTGCCAACACAGTTTCTATAAAGATATATTTGTTGTTTGAACCATTATACTTGCTTTTGGAGGAGAGCCCAGGAATTTGCGGATTTTAGCCATTTGTGGACAGTTTGGGTCACAAACGCCTCAAATACTAAGATTGTACAATATTGCCAAGAGCAGTCTGGGTTGCAATAATTATTAGCTACCAATCAACATGCCTTAAGCTCCCTATGCCTGTATATTTCAGAACACTTTATATTAAATTAGGCATAAAATTGTTTACAAGGTTAAGTGGTGAAACATGCTCTACTTTACTTAAAAAAAAAATGCTGATTGATAATTGACTGGTAGATCTTCCAAAACATTGCAAAATATTAAGTATTTCCATTATAAATGATGTTTCTATTTATGTACGATACACTGGGTGTTTGTATATCCACCACCATATTGAACAGTGATTTAACTCTGCTGAATCTTGTCTGCTTGCATTTATACATTTATGTTGGGTAAATTGTATTATTAGTATCATCAAATATTCGTTGCATCATGTAGCCTTGTAGTTACATTTAGATAATGTTTCTGTGTGTTAATTAATTCTGATTCCTTCCTAAGGCCTCCTTGGAAGAGAGAGGCGACAGATATTCTCAGCAGGACTCCCTGAGAGATGGAGGTGTTAGTTGCTCCCAGCAGAGTTTTACAGTCCTGCAATAAACTCTGCTCTGTGCTTCTTTGTGCTACAAAGCCGTTGCTTTGAAGCTATACAACGTGTCCTATTCGACGCCGTGCCTGGAGCAAAAGGATCTAGAGTGTAGATAACATGTGTCTAGATAGTGAATGTTATTAGCGCTGCAACCATGTGATGAATTGTTGACCCCACCCCTTAGGGTTGCAGTGCTCTCTGTGATAGGGACACTGAAAGTAATAAAAAGAGGAAGCAGACAAATGTGTTTCAGAGCAGTTGGAGATTTGTAACTGAAAGCACATCTCTGTCTGCTCTCCTCGCGAGAAACAAAGAATCTAACTCTCTTGTCTTTCCTGTGTTTGTTTAATAGGTATTTAGACCTGACAATTTATGAAACTGTTTTGACTGAAGCCATCCCCACAAATCACAACGCTTCAGTTTTGTTTGTTCTGATTACACAGGAACTGTATCTTTAAGCACGACATTATCTTCTGTGATGGTCCTGGAGGACAGGGGGTTCTGGAATCTTAGAGGCAGCTAATGGTACCAGACCTACAGAGTGCAAAATGCTGATGTCTCATTACCCTTAAGCAGACATTGACGGACCTCCTCTGCTTCGTAACGCATCCCTGTGCTGTTGGTAAAGTTGAGAGGCAAGTAGGATTCAGGTACCGGATACTGGGTCTCCTTCCCATTAACAACCAGTGATGTGGGGCACCACATAGGAGGTGGGACCTGGAGCATGTGCATCGGATTAATGTCAAACCAGTGATTCAAGACATTTCTAATTTCTTCTACATAACACATTCAATGGTCTTTTTGAATTGTTGCCATTCCATCCTTGGTAACCTACCTGGATTATTCCTTTTGTCCCAACAATAATGGCATCATTATGCAGCTGGACCAGAGCAGAGCAGGTGAATGTTGCCATTCTGTTTCTAGAATACTTAAGAATCACAGTCACAGTCTCATCCACTCCTACAAGGATGAGAATATACAACACAGTGTAGAGAAAAGATGCTAAAACTCAAAATACAGCCACAAAAGCTGAAAATAAAGAGTTGCAAGCTAATTTACAATTCCTACAAGATCTATCAGAAGGTGAAAATAGTTTTGGGAACATTTTAATTAGATTACATTTCTTTTATATCAGATTTGTAAGGTATGAAATGATCCATGTTCTAAGTCTGACCTGATATACTTATTCATTTTAATTTGTGATGGTTAATTTACATTTTCTTTATTTTATAAGAAGCACTTTTACATTGTTTTCTGGCATTTCAGAGCTTCTATGAGCAGAGAAAGTTGTAAAAGATAAACAATGGTAGGGAATTTACTGTAAAATTTACTGAATTTAAATTACTGAAAAAAAATGTATACACAGCTCAAGGTTTGTGTGAAAGCTGAATATCCATCAATGCAACTTTTCCTATTAAAAACCAAACTCCTAAAAAAAAAAAAAAAAAAAAAAATTGTATTTTAGTTTTTACTTTTGAAACATTTAAAAGACGGGATGGGGGGGAAATGCATGTTTTAGAATTTGACTAAACAAATCAGAGACAATTAAGTAAACATTTTCTGATTTCAATACTTGACAAGTTGATCAGTGAGTATCAAGACAAAATTTAATAAAAAGCAGCTTTTCTTTTCAATATTCACCCCAGGAGGAATCTGCACACAATTATAAAAATCTTAACTCACTTGAGTGTAAAGTAGCATCTCACCTAATGTCACCGAGTTGGCACAGCTTCTGAGGTTACATGAATACTTCATCCTGTTAACTCCTTACCTGTCTCCCAGCAGACCCCGCTGGCTTGGATACTCTCCGGCTTCTCTCTGTTGTACACCATATTTATGAATTGAAGGCAATGGACACCAAGATCTAGTAATGCTCCTCCACCGAGTTCCTTCTGAAACGATCTTGGCACGTGCAACACCGGCACACCAAAGTCCGCACGGACCATCTTCACCTCCCCTATGTACTCCTGAGCCAGCAGCTTTCTGATCTCCACAGAGACCGGGAAAAAACGGGTCCATAGAGCCTGGAGAGAAAACATGTTTTAAACTGTTTAACTTTTCAAGGTCTTCAAGTGTGCAATAGTAAACTGTATACAAAGAAATATTTTCTTTCTTCCTGGTTTGCTACATGCTTACCTCCATGAGGAAGACGTCATTCGTTTGGGCAGAGTCCAGAATCTCTTTCACTTCGTTGGTGTTCATGGCCAAAGGCTTCTCACACAGAACGTTCTTTTTAGCATTTGTGAAAAGTTTACAGGCCTTCAGATGGAACGGGTGGATGACTCCAACATACACAACATCTACACACAGGTCAAACACAACTCTGACTGATACTCTTCAATCTTTTTTAGAAATAAAAGTACGAAATATAGAGAAAATTAAAACAACTGGATATAAGAAAACATTTAATATAGAGCAGGAGGTATTGTAAAGTTTCAAAATTAAAAATAAACTGAAAACCCTCTGACAGATGGACACTGACCTATGTCTGGATCTCTGGCCAACTCCTTGTAGCTGCCGTAAGCCTTAGCGATGTCGTATTTTCTGGAAAATTCCTCAGCGTCCTCCAATGTACGAGCTGCAACAGCCACAACCTGTAAAGTCACAGATGATATACAATAATTCTAAATACTTTAGAGGTAAACTGTTATTTTTTAATGAAGTCAGCCATTCCATACGATTAAAAAAATCCTGCACAAGTAATCTGTTTTTAGGCCTTACATCTTTTTATCAATCTCACTTGTCATCCAGCAGAGGGGATCGTTCATATAAACTCACTTTGTTTTGTAGTTGGGGGAGTGGGGAAGTAACATTTGCCTGACTGGTAAAAATGCATGACCGAGACTGTTCAATTTAATTGTTCATTTCCAGTTCTTTGTTACTCCCAGACTCATTTTCCAGAAAGAACTACATGCGTCCTGTTCTGTGGTATACGGTAGAAAGTTTAGCAGCTAATCAAAATGGAAACATTTTACAAAATCATTGACTGTCGTCTGCGTCATTTAGACACTGCTTAACATCCTGCACGCTTAATTTATGAAACATTTATCTTACAGAAAGTACTAGGAGGCAGTCAAGTACCCGGAATAATGTTACTAAGACACATACGGAGGCACGTTTTATCTAAATCACACATGGGATTTTTGTCTGTTGCAGCAGGCACACTGACCTGATGGTCTTTTGCAGGAAGAGTTTTCAGAGCCACAGTAAAGTCATGACTGATCTTCCCCACGCAGCAGATTCCCCACCTAGTTGCCATGTTGCTCCAAAATGATTGTCAGGAACAGAAGAGTAAGTTAGTCTCCATTGTAAACCGGTTGTATTTAATCACAGCATGAATAAGTTGAACTTTTACTGGCAGTCCTGGCTGTACGCCACTTCCAACTGTCGGCGGATCTCTTCCTCTATTTCAGCCAGGAGCAGAGTGTAAGCAAGGGGTATGACTGGACTCTCCTTCAGTCCTGCAAAGAGAAACATACTGATGAGTCAGCTGCTACAGACAAATGCTCCACAGAAGTTCAGAGATGGAGGAGCTTATGCAGTTTTAGATGCAAGATGTTAATTGTTCACCTTTTAAGTTATGTTCTTGTACAACCTTTTGTCAATACCTCATATTTTTCCTTTTTTAACACATACACCCACACCACTTATCTGTTGTTCGCCGTTTATGATCGCTCCTCAGCACACGAAACACGTTACACACACACACACACACACAGTTGGTGACAAAAAAAAAAAAAAAATGCTGTACATTACATACATATGCTAAATAATGGAAAATCAGTTCATATTAAATGTTTTATAGCCATTTTATTGGCAACATACAGACAGGAGGAGCAGAATGGCAGCCAGAGCAATTGGAGAAAGGTTGCGCAATCCCAGGTGAGGCTCAGCTCGCTGCTGCCTCACCCGCTTTGCTTTTGAGCATTTGAATGGGAAAATCCAATCAGAATTGGTTAAGCTAAATGAAAAATAGGTACTTTAAAGAACAAACCACAGGGTGAAAATAGAAATAAATGATTTTAGCATTATTATTTTTCAATAGTCTGCACGTCACTGATTTGGTGTTTGAACTATGAGAGCCCAAGAATTCATGGATTTTAGCCATTTGTGGACAGTTTGGGTCACAAACCCCTCAAATACCAAGAATTCACAGTATCGCCATGAGCTGTCAGGGTTGCAACAATTATTAGCTACCAAGCAACATGCCTTAGGCCAGGGGTCTCAAACTCCAGTCCTTGAGGGCCGCTGTCCTGCAGTTTTTAGATGTGCTACAGGTACAAAACACTGGAAAGAAATGGCATAATTACCTCCTTCTTGTGTAGATCAGTTCTCCAGAGCCTTGCTAATGACCTAATTATTCTATTCAGGTGTGGTACAGCAGAGGCACATCTAAAAGTTGCAGGACACCGGGCCTCTGGGACTGGAGTTTGAAACCCTTGTCTTAGGCTCTCTATGCCTGTATATTTTGAAACACTTTATATTAAATTAGGCATAAAATTGTTTACAAGGTTAAGTGGTGAAACATGCTCTACTTTATTTAAAAAAATGCTGATTGATAATTGACTGGTAGATCTTCCAAACCATTGCAAAATATTAAGTATTTCCATTATAAGTTATGTTTCTATTTATGTACGATACACTGGGTGTTTGTATAGCCACCACCATATTGAACAGTGAATTAACTCTGCTGAATCTTGTCTGCTTGCGTTTATACATTTATGAAACTATTTTGACTGAAGCCATCCCCACAAATCACAACTCTTCAGTTTTGTTTACACAGAAACGGTAGCTTCAAGCACAACATTATCTTCCATGATGGTCCTGGAGGGCAGGGGGTTCTGGGATCTTAGAGGCAGCTAATGGTACCAGACCTACAGAGTGCAAAATGCTGATGTCTCATTACCATTGAGCAGACAGTAGCGGACCTCATCTGCCTCGCAACGATTCCCTGGGATGTTGGTAAAGTTCATAGTATAGAAGGATTCAGGTTCCGGGTTCTGGCTCATCTTCCTAAGAACAAGCATTTTTGTGGGGCACCACATAGGTGAAAGGACCTGGAGCATGTGCATCGGATTAATGTCAAACCAGTGTTTCAAGACACTTCAAATTTTTTCTACATAAAACCCTCAAACTACTAAACATACTCAATGGTCTTTATGAATTGTTGCCATGCCATCCTTGGTAACCTACCTGGAGTTTGCCTTCTGTCCCAACAATAATGGCATCATTGCGCAGCTTGACCACAACAGAGCAGGTGAATGTCGCCATTCTGTTTCTAGAATACTTAAGAATCACAGTCACAGTCTCATCCACTCCTACAAGGATGAGAATATACAACACAGTGTAAAGAAAAGATGCTAAAACTCAAAATACAGCCACAAAAGCTGAAAATAAAGAGTTGCAAGCTAATTTACAATTTCTACAAGATCAGAAGGTGACAATAGTTTTGGGAACATTCTAATTAGATTACATTTCTTTTATATCAGATTTGTAAGGTATGAAATGATCCATGTTCTAAGTCTGACCTGATGTACTTATTTTAATGTGTGATGGTTAATTTACATTTTCTTTACTTTAAAATAAGGACTTTTTTACATTGTTAGTTTTCTGGCATTTCAGAGCAGAGAAAGTTGTAAAGATATGCAACTATGGTAGGGAATTATTTACTGTAACAAAGCCAGAAATTTTTTTTAAAAAGCTCAAAGTTTGTGTGAAAGCTGAAGATCCATCAATCCAACTTTTCCTATTAGAAACCAAACTCCTACTATTTTGGTTCTTACTTTTGAAACATTTAACAGGGTAGGGGGGGTGAAGAGGGGGATGCATGTTTTAGAATTTGACTAAACAAATCAGAGACAATTAAGTAAACATTATCTGACTTCAATACTTGACAAGTTGATCAGTGAGTCTCAAGTCAAAATTAAAAAAAAAAACCATTTGACATTATGTGCATCTCTCATAATGTCACCGAGTTGGCACAGCCTCTGAGGTTACATGTATACCTCATCCTGTTAACTCCTTACCAGTCTCCATGCAGACCCCGCTGACATGAATACTCTCCGGCTTCTCTCCGTTGTACACCACATTTATTACTTGAAGGCAATAGATACCAAGATCTAATAATGCTCCATCAGGGTCCCTCAGCACGTTCAACAGTGGCACACCATAGTCCGCACGGACCATCTTCACCGCCCCTATGTACTGCTGAGTCAGCAGCCTTCTGATCTCCACAGAGGCCTGGAAAAAACGGGTCCACACAGCCTGGACAGAAAACATGTTTTAAACTGTTTAACTTTTCAAGGTCTTCAAGTGTGCAATAGTAAACTGTATACAGAGAAATTATTTTTTCTTCCTGGTTTGCTACATGCTTACCTCCATGAGGAGGACATCATTCCTTTTGGCAGAGTCCAGAATCTCTTTCACTTCCTTGGCGTTCATGACCAGCGGCTTCTCACACAGAACGTTCTTTTTAGCATTTGTGAAAAGTTTACAGGCCTCCAGATGGTACGGGTGGATGACTCCAACATACACAACATCTACACACAGGTCAAACACAACTCTGATACTCTTCAATCCTTTTCAGAAATAACAGTATGACATATAAAGAAAATTAAAACAACTGGATATAAGAAAACATTTAATATAGAGCAGGAGGTATTGTAAAGTTTCAAAATTAAAGATAAACTGAAAGAGATCTGGGAGATGGACACTGACCTATGTCTGGATCTGCGGCCAAGTCCTCGTAGCCGCCGTAAGCCTTAGAGATGTTGTGTTTTCTGGAAAAATCCTCAGCGTCCTCCAATCTACGAGCTGCAACAGCCACAATCTGCAAATACAGTCAGTTTCAGTACAACCACCTTCCTGAGGATCTCGGTACACATTGTAAAAGTATTAAGTTCCATTGAAATCTGTGACATTTTGACATGACGGACAATATTTTCTAACAAAATGTTCTTTTGTTACTTTAACAGCACATTGCAACAGCATACTTGACCTCTGTCACAATTTATCATGTTACAACAATAAATGTTGAGCTATTTTATTGAAAATTTCTATATTAACACAACATGGGGCATAAATATGCAGTGGATGCACAGCACATTTCTTTTACAGCGTACTCTTAAAAAAAAAAATAAAAAATCCTCAAACGACTTTCTTCCGTAAGATGATTTTTGAAGTGGATATTTAAAAATAATGGAGAAACATCTAGACGCCCCTATATTGCATACTTTACTGTGAAAGGGTAATAGCTCCTACTGTTAGTTCAAATAAATGTCGACCACGGCCTGTAATTTGCAACTTACAACTCGCTAACATCTAGTGCGTGCAAATTTTAAGCCTATCCGTTCAGCTCGGAAGCAGAAACTGAATGTTTTTTTTTTTGCAGAACTTTTACTCAGACCAATTGCCGAGAGGTCCCGACATAACGCTTTGCACCGAAAGGCGCCGGAAGAGTGTGTGATTTTCATTGCAGCTTAACAAACCCACCTGATGTTCTTCTGCAGGACGAGTTTTCAGAGCCACAGTAAACTCATGACTGATCCTCCCTGCGCTGCAGATTCCCCACCTGATTGCCATGTTGAATCAAGGTCCTCAGCTATCTCTGCCCTCACAAGGTAGCGCCGACTGAAGGACGCCGTAGTAGGCGTTCACTGTCACCAGGTGGCGAGAGAGCTCCAATTTTCCTTTTATGTGGTCGGTTTTCTAGTAACGTCACACTAATTTTCAAATATTGACTTACACGTGCATTTAATATGTGAACAGCATGAATGCGTGGATGCTTGGAAACCATTTATTTATTTAATATGGACACGTAGAAACAATTAATATGTTTTAACATTAGCATAGCCATCGCTAATTTGCAATGTTTGTCCGTATAAGGGTCTTAAAATCAAGAGAAAAAAGTAAAAATTACAACAATAATACATGAGCTTGTGTCAAAAGTGATTCTCCGGCCTGAATAACCATAACCAATAATCATAAACCCTTAAGAAATAAACAAACGACTAGAATAGCCTTTATTTCCCCCACAAAATTTGATCTACCTTTGCTAACTGTTTTTGAAATGTTCATAAACATACATTCAGTTCTTCTTTTGGTAAAAGAATGATCCACTAATTGACTGAGATTATGATTTTAGTCTATAAAAGACTTCATTTTTAAATTTGGAAGTATTTAAAAACATTTATATCATGATGCATTGTTTTATTACAAACATGATGTTTTTTTTTTAAATAATTTTGTGAAGTACATGTATTTTAATGCAGTTGATGTTGACACACTGAAAAACAGAAATATCTCCA
Organism: Xiphophorus hellerii; assembly: GCF_003331165.1. Taxonomy (NCBI): domain Eukaryota; kingdom Metazoa; phylum Chordata; class Actinopteri; order Cyprinodontiformes; family Poeciliidae; genus Xiphophorus; species Xiphophorus hellerii. Next base: position 6,859,314 of record NC_045675.1, on the reverse strand, counting down.
TATTTCTCTACAAATGATGCTATTTGAAAGCAAACCTTTGCAATCAGTTCTTTATTAGATTCATCAGTCACACATCCCAGATAGCACACGATGATAATTCAATGTTGTTTATAGTCAGAATGGTTGATTTTTGGTGGACCAACCATCAAACAATCATCCAATTCTAGCCAGTTAACTAATGTTGAAAATATGTCATTGAATCAATGTTGTTTTCTGGTCGAACTCTATTGATTGAAATGTCAATGTTTAATCCAGTGTTTTTCAACACTGGTCCATACTGCATACTGTCTTGCAAGTTTGAGATATTTACCTAATTCAGCATACATGATTTTAATTGATGGCTGATTGACAGGGTTTTGCTTAATTGAAAACATGCAGGTCAGCTTGCCTTGAGGACCAGTGTCTAATCAGTTTTGAATCCAAGTATGCTGTTTGTTGCACCCCTCTTCACCTCCTCTTCATCTCCCCCCACTCCTCCCAGCCTTCCCTTATTTATGCCCCCCTCTCTCATCCCTGACCCCCCAACCTTCCCCTCTTTATTCCCCCTGTCCCTCTCCCTTCTGCCCTCCCCCTTTCTTGAGCTCTGGATCAGAACATTTTATTACTAGGTGGGAGTTAATCATGTTTCAAATTAAGCACTACATGTTGAGAACAGTGGGTTGTGATTCCTTTCTGTACAATTTATTACTGACTGTGCATAACGTGTTGACACAAAAACATCTACAAGTCACTACAAGGAGTGGATCGGTCCGCGTCCCCGTTTTTACTCCAGTGGTTGTCCAACCTAACAGCCACTTTGCAACTGGCTTCTGAATTGAATTCTACTCTTAGCACCTTTATGGTAATTTGGCTATATTACTTTGATCTTAAATGTGTTTATTGAAAAATAACTGCATTGTTTTGTAACCAAGATAGTAATCTTGGTTATTTTGGGACAAACCAGATATTTTTAATAATTGAGGTCATGTCTCCTTTTTTTTATCCTGCCCACCACTGTAGGCCCAAGTATGAAATCCTGCAAGATTTTGTGGGATTTGTGTTTTTAAAAATAGGGCTGGCCTTATTGTTTGGTCTGGGAGAGCCTGTGGTGGACAAGGAAGTGTAAGCCTGGCTGCTGCAGGTGGGCTTTAAATAATTTCTAATCACTTATTTTTCATTATTTATTATGATGTGCTTACTGATATGCTTAAATGTGCCTCTATTCCAGAACAACTAAGTTAGATGATTGCATAATCTGCAGCCATCAAGAACTGCAGAAGGCTGTTAATCGTTTACAGATTCAATCCAGGTGTGGCAGAAGGGAAACACCTAAAACACTAAGGCAGGTGGACCACTGATTGACCTTACCAGGTGGTGGCGGTAACTGCCAATAAATTTCAAGAAGAAGAAGAAGACACCTGATCTAAAGCTGCTAATGACTGATTCAGTCTTGATTGGTAACTGGTTAAACTGAACTGGACTATTACTACTTGTCTTTATCAGCTTATGGACATTTTTGAATGAATTTAATCAAATTATTTGGAAATGTTTGTGGTTAATGGAAGATTGAACCAGTTACTTGATGGATGGAAGTTTATCCTGTATAAATTGTAAACATTTTTTCCAACTACAGTACAATCACTTTTTGCTCTATTCTGTCTCTGGAGTGTTAAATCAACCTTGATCCTCCCTGAGTTTTATCTTTAGGTTTTCTGATATACAGCCCCTTATTTTAAATATTGATTCCCTCATTTTAACATGAGTGCATAATCATAAATGTTACACTACGCTGCAGCTTGATAGGTAAATGTAATTGTATATTTCAACTAACATTAAGATAAATATTAATGAATATTCATTAGCATGTCCTTATTCATTTAACGGTGAGTGAACATGGGGAATTGTATGCTTTGTGTTTGTTCACAGACCTATAACCAGTACACTATTTAATATTTCAGTGTCTTTCAGAACTTTTCAAATGTTTATCATCTTTCTGACCGATGCCTTTCTCACTCTTTTTGTGTTTTTCAGCTACTTCTCAGCAGTTGTGACTGTTGTGGACTGCAGCGAAACTGTCGAGAAGTGGCTTCATTACGCGTCAGAACGGGAGGAAGGCATCGCAAGGAACCAAAGTGACGCCAACCAGAGTCAAACTTGGGTTACCCCAACTCGTACCGTTTTCCTGGTTCATACAGTACAAAGCTTAACCTCATGGACGCTGTTCTTCCATGGACTATAGACTGTTGTTCTGACAGTGAAAAAGGAGTCAAATATGTTTAAAGATCTATCCCTCTTTTTCTTAAATAAAATGTTATATTAATGCCATGTTGTCATTTTCAACATTTTGTACACACATTTTAGGAAATATGTTAAAGTAAGATAATTTTGAACGACATATACCCATCATCTGCCAATAAAATAGTCTGTTCAACACCGGTGAAGTAACTTTTAGTGGTATGTTATGATGTAGACCTATCAGACCAAAAATGCACAAAAATCCTTAGCTTTCATTCAATATAAAATAAACTCATATGTGCATGCAGATACACAGTCAGATGATGGTTGAATCAACACTGATTCAATGTAAAATCAACACAAATATTCACACAAATTGACATACAGATTATGGTTGAATCAACACTTGTATAGTGTCAGTTATGGTTGAAACCCTAACATTGATTCAACATGCAAGTCACCGACCACTTTCAATTCCGTTTCAATGCCAGGCTTTAACATAGATTCAGTGTCTGCCTGACATAGTTTCAATGTTGTTTCACTAGTATTGTGTTATCTGGGATCTTACAGTGAATGCTTTGTTTATCTGGAAAGGACACAAATATGAATTAAATGATGCTGGAGCTCAACACAGTTGGTCTATTTGTTTATGATGGGATTTTCCTGATTAAATATGTGCTTTTATCTATGTTTTAATAAATCATTCATGTGTTCAAATATACTCCAATATGTCAATATTCTAATAGGTCATGCCAAAATAATGTTTGTGACAATCCAGAGGCAACAAAATTATTTATAAAGAATTCAGACAGTTCACATATTTATTCATCTATTGATTGTGGTAGTAAATCTAAAAAAAAAATACTGTGTTCAGGCTTATGTGTGATCTGTTTATTCTAACAATCCAAACTCTGCCTCAAGCAACTCTCTCTCTGCCCTTTCTGAACAGGTTCACTGCAGGAAAGGAAGAATTTACTTCTATGGACTTATGTCATTTTCTGTCCTGGCTGAAAACAACTCCCACCTGTTCCCTGATTTCATCCATGATTTCTGTCAGTAGGATGGAGTCAGCCAGAGGCATCCGTAGCCTCTCCTTAAGTCCTGCACAAACAGACGAGCAAAGCAGGACGATCAGAAAGTGAGACAGAAACACAGCAAAATTTATGTACATATTCATAATGAAGCGAAGAGTGTGGTAAAGCAGGGATAAAAAGATTATGCAAATGGGAAGAAGGGATAAAAAACAAGCATCTAATAATAATATACTGTAGAGGACACTCTAAGGACAGAAAGAAGAAATCAAACTGATCCAGAAAGATAGATAACATCGTGTATGATTTTTCATCTTAAGTTTCTTCAGGAGCCACCAAAAATGCAACTATTTCACTGAATTGCGGTGTTCTTTGAAACAGTGGTTTGAGCCGTTCAAACCTTGTAATCTTTTGAAGACAAATGCACACCTTCCCTTTCATCCTGACCTACCTTTTAATAGGCACTGCCTCACTTCCTCCATCTCGTATCGAAGCCCAGTGCTGTTGGTGAAGTTCAGAGGAAGGCATGGTTCAGGCAGAGGGTACTCTGTCTTCTTGTCATTCAGCACCAGTGTGGTAGGGCAGTGCATTGGCCCAAGCCCCTAAAGGGAACAGACAAGGTGCTTTTTTAACAGTCCATACTTAACTAAGTTGTCAGATATTTGTCTCAAATCTTCTACTTGATTTTTGAAGAAAGTTATTTTGAATTTGTCTTTGCATATGCATGATTTCTTAATTAAGTTAAATGGCTCTGCCCAGTGTTGGTGAAACGTACCCTAATAGAACCCTTGGTGCCACTGATGACGGCATCGTTTGAAAAATCAGCAGCTATTGAAAAGGCACAGAGGGCAATCCTCTTCCTGGAGAATTTCATAACCACAACCACAGACTCATCCACTCCTGCCAAAAATATAAAAACAAATGTATATACTTTTAGTGACATACAAAAGCATTAAAATGAGTTCAGTGGACAATTCTCACATTATTGTAATTTATTTTCAAATTTCTTGTCATGTTGAGACTGATTGCAATTAATGTAAATGGCAGATTAGCTCTAAAAAGTGTTGAAATTGGAAAAACCCCCCTAGTTCAAAGGTGATTTTAACAAAGTCAAACCATATTTGGTTTAAGCAGTAGATTGAAAATAACAGACTAGAAGAGAAAAGAGGAAATACAAATGAAAACAGCAATGACAATCAACAGAATAATAAAAATAATAATAATATGGATGCATTAATTAATTCAGCTTCAATTTTTGTGGTTAAATATAATATTTTTTTTAATAATCAGAAGGTCTAAAGTCTTTCCTCCCAGATACACAGTATAACTGTTCTCGTGTGGGCATTTGGATTAGTTTGACATTTTCATAATGATAATAAATCTTGAATTCTCAGTTAAAACAATTACACCCTGGGGTGTTTACTCTGAAGTTTATGTATAAGTAACTTTTATGTGTCACTCAGGGATTTTTCACTCCCACTTCAGTCTTGCTCAGTTTGCGATTAACTGATTCACGCTCTTTGGTTAATAATAATACTAAAGTACAGCCCACGCCCTCCTGCAAGTCCTGCATGCTGAAAATTACCAGAGTCAAGAAGCACACCCGAGGCCTGGATAGACTCTGGCCTCTCGCCGTTAAACACCATCAGTACAAACTGTAGGCAGTACATTCCAATATCCAGCAGAGCTCCTCCTCCCAGCTCCTTCTCAACTTAGCGAGGGATGTGGAGCTGAGGGGAGCCGAAGTAGGCCTTCACCAGCTTCACCTCGCCTACTGCCTCTTCAGCCAACAGCTTGTGCACCTCGGCATGCACTGGAAAACAGCGGGACCAGGTGGCCTGAAAGGGGACAAAATAGTCAACCCAGCACTACAGCAGCAGAACCCAACTATTGCTGATGTTGCAAATTGCTACTATAATTCTTAACATAGTCTGTCATGTTGAGACTGGTTTTACGTGCAAAGCAATTTGTCTAATCAATTAAGACCTCCAACTGCTTGATAGACATCAGCTTGTCATTATGAAAAGGTTGTGCAGAAAATACATCTTTTAACTCTATGGTGAATTTTAAGCTGATGTCACTTTTTCCTAACTTCCCCTAAAGACTGACTTTCTGAAAAAACACGTTGCATTGGTTCAAAAGGTGGGGAAATCAAGTCGCTGATCTGATCCACGGCCTGTTCTGAATGATGTGTGCATAAAGAGACCTGGAGGTTCAAAGTTTGGCAGTATTATGACTGGTTAAGTTAATTTTTGGGGACAACACCAATTTGTTTATTTTTTCTTCCTATGAAAGGATAAATTGACCAGCTGGAAATGACATGACATGACTTGTCTAGAAAACATCAGTTACTGGTTGGTTTTTTAATTGATCAAATGTATGCTACTGTGTTAAATGAAGGAAGGCAATGTGGGAGTGTTACTGTTCTATGATATTCTACTGTTAAAATGAAAGGTTGATACATAATAGTGTTAAGGGGTGTAATGTAAATTATACAAAAATTGATGATGGACAGAAATCTACCTTACCTCCATCAGGAACACATTGTTTTACCTGGCGGCCTTCACCAGGTCTTTGACCTGTCTGGAGTTCATTGCAAAGGGTTTCTCACACAGGACATTCTTCCCAGCCTGTAGGAACAGCAGACCAACTTTAAAATGCTCTGTGTGTAGCACTCCCAGGTAGACAATGTCGAAGGACATAGATGTTTTATCTTTAGCTGACAGCAAAAAACCATTATCTATCTGCACAGCTTACTTGTTCTGAACTTCTAGCTCATCAATATCTGGGTCTCTGGCCAGCTCCTCATAACTTCCATAAACTTTTGGTATACTGGGCTTCTTTGCAAACTCCTTGGCACGGTCATTGCTCTGTGATGCAATGGCTGCTATCTGCAAAATGAACAAAGTACATGTTTATGCTTCTGTTCTGAATACAACACACAGCTGAATATTGACACTGGAATGAGCTTTCTTGCTTCTGTTACCTGATGATCTTCAGCCGGCAGAGTCTTCATGGCCACACTGAAGTCATGGCTTATCTTCCCTGTTCCGCAGAGTCCCCATCGAATTGCCATGTTGAATTGGATGGTAAGTGACAAATTAGTATGATGCTGCTTTGGTAAGAATCCGTGCTGCAGGCAAGTTGTGACCTTGAGAAATGTTGCACGTTTGTGGAGGAGAATCTTACAAAACTGTCATGCCGCTGCACCAGAGGGCAGAGGGGCCCATTTATATGCTAGAGAGGCACAATGTGTCACCTTCCTTTAGCTCCCACCCTCAGGTTGAGATGTAATACATGCATGCACATACAAATACAGCCTCTGTGTTGTACTGCTGCTGATACAGGTGTTTCAGTCCAGGCTGAGGTAGTTTAGCCAGTTGTCTCTGACAATCTGTAACAGGACAGTCATTGAAGTATCATATTTCACACACCATGGAGGAAAAAGTAACATGTGTTTCATAAACCAGGTGAGGGGTCAAACCAAAACCCATCACAAATCAGAAGCTGTTTCCTCTGTGGGCTACAAACAGTTTCCTGTGATGGATTGACTGTTGCACTGAGGCCAATGATTAAACCAACATCTTGTGGGGGTTTATGAAATAAATAAATATGCTGGGTTAACAGAATTCTCATGGAGTCCAACGCAAAGCAATTTACCTGACCAGTAAACTGAGCCACAATGACTTAGGAAAAGCATCAGTTCACTTGCCCTTGAGCTAAATATTATCTGTCCAGCCAGGCGAGCAGTTGTGTAAACTGCCTGCCACACTCTGCCAGTAGAGGACACTGTGTCGTCAGCAGAGTTAGCTTTCTCTCCCTGGCTCTCAGGATTTGACATGACTCATAGCAAGGAATTGCCCACACTTTTACAAAATCAAGGGAACCCTGAAAGAGGACAATGCGCTATAAAAAGTCTCTTGGATGTAAATTACTAACGATTTATAAAACAAGAACCCTGAAATTGGAGCATTACTGCAGGATAACTTTATATTCAAACACTTGGCTGTTGTTTCAGATATTGTCTTCTGAGGGTTTGAAATAGTTTGTTCACCGCTTAATACAGAGGCCAATGTATCACGGTCAGTGTATCTACGTATCGACTCTTGTATTGTGACTAGCTTCAGGTGTGTAAAAAGGTTCAGTAACATCTTTCTTTATATAAAAGCAAAGGGAATTTCATCAATAACAGTGGTTCTTGGTGCCTGCTCCCCTTTTATAGTTCACTTCCAAATGAATTCTGAGAGCTGTGTGCCGTTGTCATAACAACAAGGTACCATCTGGCCAATTTGTATGCAAATGGCATTGGGCCTATCCTGATAATGCTGCCTATACCACAAGTCCTGTTAACCATAGGGATCGCCAATTACTCTATGCAATGTACTTTTTTTTGTTTTTTAGTTTGAGCAAACTGTAAAGTTATTTTTGCTGTATTTCCGTGTAATCGCCTCGGGTACTGAAAAAAAACAACAAAAAAAACAAAACCTATAGGTGAGAGGAGAATAGGTGTAACCCAGCAGGGTAAGTGCGACTTGAATTGGTGTGAAGCAACAAATTGGTTCTGTGCTGCCCGAATCAGGTGCCAGTAAAGAGAACACTGAAAGCAGAGGCTCAGGTGGTCAGAGTGGGACAGAATTTGGATGGGGTCCGACCTCTCCGCCCTGGGATCCCCTGATTTCACCCTCATCCTCAGCTGAGCCACGAGTAGCCACTGAATATAAGACGCTTTAAGCTCAACTGATTTTAATTTCTATTAAAAAGTGACTGGCATTTGATTTTTTTTTTTTTTCCTTCAGCTTCCTCTGCTCAGCCTGAGGATATTAGTGGATGGCAAAGATGGGTTGATGAGCTTTAAAAACCTTGAGATGTGGATGGAAGAAAGCACCTCATTAATTCAGCTCAGACAGTACGATTGCCTTCCACTTTTACAGCTTCACATTTATGTATTGATTAATTTATTTCTGGGTCTGCGTCTTCATTCCACCGAGATTTGGAAGAATGGCGTTCCTTCTGGATCACATGGTCAGTGTCAAGTTTCTTCACAAGGGGGTGTGGATCTTTTTGCCATCAGAAGTGGTTGATCACAACAGACAGTTTTGTGTCACACATTGTCACATCCTTTAATCTGAGCATCTTGCTGCCAGAAACATTCTTTGTTATTAGCAATGGCCATGTACCGCTGTAACAATGAAAAATTTTACTATTTTTTTAATGAAACAGAGAGAACATAATGGGGAGTTAGAGATTTTAAAATATGTTTTATTATACACTTGTTCTTTGCTGGAATAATCACGGTAGATGCTATAAAAAGTCTCTGTTGTCATGAATCAGCTCTGTTTCATTAACAACTTTAAGTTAATGAGAAATAAAAAGGACCAGAGAGAGGCATTCTAATCCTATTGTGATTGATAGTAGTTATGAAGAGGGTGTTTTCCACCCTCCCCCTGGCTGTCACTGTAAATGAGATACATTTTTGATCTGTGGGTGTTAATCAAATGGGGGAGAGAAACTGTATTGCAGCGGTTACGGGAGCAACATCCTGCCTTCATTTCCGTCTCAAGGTCACTGCAAAGGCAGGCTGACGGACTAAAACCAGCACAAGGAGGTGCCAGCCATTTTGAAAAATCCTGGGAGGGGGAGAGGGAAGTGTATAGCAAGGCGTAATGAGTCATTTTGTCAGTGCTACACCATGTTGAAATGTGTACACTGGATTTTTTTTCCATCAAAAATGTGATTGAGGGAAACTGAGAGGAGCAAGCAGAAATGGGAGCCTTTGAGCCGCTCTGTACAGGCCCCTTTGAGAGCCATATCTTTGTCTGCAGCACACACACACAGGGAGGCTGAGCTGTGGAGGAAGCGCAGGCAGGACCACAACTGACTTTGGCAGCTCTTTTCCTCTAGATGTTATTACTAGAGGAAAGTAGATACTATACTATTATGTAAACAGAATTTTCCCCATTTTGATTCTCATTCTGTGTGTTATATTTGCCTTTGTCTGTCTTTTATTATAATTGACATCTATACTGATGAAGTGACATCTCCCAGTATGCCCCAGACAAGTTTGACACAATCAACTGACACTATGCATTTCATATGTCGCATTAAGAAAAATTATGCATATTTTGAAAACAAACAGAGTGTGGCATAACTTCAAACTTACTACGCCTGGGCAGTGGTTAACATAGTAACTTCAAAACAGCTGTGGAGGTCCAAAGCTTAGGTCTTTAAAGCAGTTGAAAGGAAAACTATTAGTTTTACATATCACAAATATATGGAAGAATAGCAAGAAGAAAGCCAGTGGTGAAAGAAAGTCAGAAAGAGGGCCTTTAAAGTTTGCCACAAGACATGGACAGGGCGATAAGTACAAAATTAACTTTTTGGAAAGGCTGTTTAAAGATTGCAAAATAATCAGGGTGAAGTTCACCTTTCAGCAGATCAAAGTTCTTAAGCATATAAAAGGGTATTCATCTTAGGAACTGAACACATTGAGAATATGTGGCAAGTCTTGAAAATTGCTGCTTCTTGTGCTGTAATGAATCTGATTGAGCTTCATTTACGGGTATTACAGGAGAGCAAGTTGGAAGCATTTGCATGTCACACGTTTATGACATTTACTAATTTCCAAACTATGTTGTTTTTGTTCCACTTTCCAATTACGTACTGCTTTTTGTTGCAATTTCACCTGAAATCCACATAAAATAAATGAAATGAATATGCAAAAATGTTCCAGGATATAAATACAAATTCACCTCTAATCCACCTCCTCATTTTTCAGATTAGCCAACATATGAAGAACTGTAGGTAAGCTTTAGTTTAGTTTAGGATTGTGATGTTTTAATATTTTCATCACTGATTGAAAACCTTCCTGTTTAATTCAAAAGGCTTTATCCATGTCAGAATTTATGGTTTCACAAGTTCAATATTCCACTGTTTCTGTATTGCTCATATATCAGTTGAGAGGTTTTTCCAAAACATTCCCTCCTCAATACACTCTCCGCCTCCATGGTGTGTCCATTTTGGTCATCGGCAATGCTGCTCTGTAATGGAGAACGTACTATCTCTGTCCATTAGCTGAAGCCCAAACCAAGGGAACATTGAACACACACGTTCACTTGTTTTTTTTTTCTTGTGGTATCTATTTGATTTATTTTCTGCCTCTCTTCCTCTCTCTCTCTCTCTCTCTCTCAAGTACACAACGGTATCGGCTGCACACAAACTCCACACAAAGCCATGTCTCTGTCCATGTCCAGGACGGTGCCACCTTGTATCACTGTGATTGTGTGAGGTGATATGGAGTTCATCAAAGAATCCCTGCTGAGGTGAGAGTGGTGGTCATGGCAAGGGCTGAGACATGGAGCTGATACCAACTTCATTCAGCCTGCTGATAATGTCCATTTGGCATCCAAGAATGTCCATTATGGAGTGTAGATATGTCACCTATGTGATGCTGCACATGTGCAGGCAGGCTGGCTTCCAGAGTCAGAATGTTTCCACGTTTCCAGGAATGTTGTGGAGGTGATTGAGAGTTGTTTATCACAGCGAAACCAATTTTGGTAGTGATTGGGACACAAAGCTGAGCTGTTCATTGATTACGAAGCCAAAATTCAGAGTGGGGGTGTCTCAACAAAGGAGATAGTGTCTGAAATCTGATCAGCAATAGCTGGTCTGATTCACGTTTCCTTATTTTTATGTCAGTATAAAATATATAAACATTATAAATCAATGTATTTAAATTGAAAAGATTATAAGGAATGCTAGAATTAATTGAGAAAAAAGCATGTTGCACTTTACCATTTACAGGATAAGCTACATGTACAAAATGTTTTTCTTTTTTCAATTTTGTCACAATGTTATTTTAATTATAGGCACAAACCATAGTCTACTTCATTGAGATATCATGTAATAGACCAACTGAAAGCAGTGTACAAATGTGAAGTGGAAAAAGAGAATACATTATTTTATTTTAAGTACTTAAAAATATAATTTCTTTGGTTGAATCTATAAAACTTAGTTTGATACAACAAATTACAGTTTTTAATAGAATTAATAAGGGAATTCCCAACCAATGCAATTCAAACTTGAACACTTGTTCCCCCCCGGTCTCAAACTTTCAGTTATGGTTCATATGCTGGAAATACATTTTTGTTTTATACTTTTCATTGTTTGCTCATAGGATGAAAATCTACATTTTTATGATTGAGTTCAAACTTTGACTTTTTGTCCTTTTTTATGCTATTGATGCTCAAACAATTCATTTATAATTATATAAAACACTGAGGGGCAACATTTATATATTGCTAAAAGAATAAAACAACTCCACCTTTAGTTTTGGCCTCTGTCCAAAGAAACTTCCAGCACATGACAGAAAAATTGTTCACTGTGACCAGTGGAAGGGCTTCTCCCTCCTTCTGATTCCCACTCCATCAGTAGTCTGAATCCCCCCAGACGGCCAGTCACAGTGACTTCTCTGCGGGGAAGTTGAAGCCATTAAGCAGCCAGCACACTCTGCTGTGTCTCCCTGTTTAATTGCCTGATAGGGCCTGTGATATTTTTATCAGTCGTCATGCGGTAGATGGCTGCCGAGAGGGAAGATGCGTGTGTGTTCGTGGGCGTGCACGGGTGTGTGTGTCTTTACATGTCATGCCTCAGTAGACCTCTGACAAGAGAGCTGCCTGCATGCTGCAGGGAACCCTGTGCCTCCGTGCACCTGCATATCAATTTATATGACCCTTCCTTTCAGCCGTGACATGGCAAAGAACATCCATACCTAAATACGGAATGGCTTTGATGCCTCGTCATCAGTTTGTCATGTGATAATGAATAATGTACCCTGCACTTTGAAACTTTTTTTTTTTTTGCTGCTTTTCATCACACAGTGGAAATATGTTTCAGTCCATTGAATAAATTCAAAGGCAAGGGGTTCAGTTTAACAAAAGAGGTAAGAAATTAACTGAATCCTCATATGTTTTGTCATGTTAAAACCACCAACAACTTGCGTATAAATTACTGGGATGTTATTAGTTAGACTCACACTCTTTTCTTTTGCACCTTAGCCAGACTCATGCATTGAAAGGCAAAACCATTGGACCATTCTTCTTACAGAATGACTTTAAACTCAGCCAGGTTGATTAGAGAGCATTTATGAACACCATATTTTAAGTTTTGCCAGATATTCTCAATTGGATTTGAGTCTAGTTAGACCAATCCCCCATGCTTATTGTACATGGGGGATTGGCTTTATTCCTGATCTGTGTTTTTTTCTGTTATAATGCCATGTGTCACAATCCTTTGAGGGGTTCACTGAATAACTGTGTTTGTACTGAAGTTTTGACAAAAACAAGTCTCTAAAGAGACATCTGAGGGCAATTAGTTTTACTCGATTTTATTTTTTATCTTCATTCATAGCCACCAACTTTATTCATCTTTTATAGACGTGTAGAACATTTTGAAAACTATATATCATTTTTCACCGCTTTGCAGTTATGGGCGACTTTGTTTTCATCTATTACATGGCTACTTTTATTAGTCACTATTGGTTCCTTTCACACATAGAGATACTTTTACAAACAACACACTATATTGCAAGCTCGTCCCTGCTGGTGGTTAGATTTATTAACTGTATGCTTGTCCACAGCCAGAGCGAATTTGGAGTTTGGCAGTAGCTAAAGGGAAGAAGTATCAGTGGGGGAGCTGAAGAAATAGAGGATTCTTATTGCAGTTTTAGTTTTCACACTACCCACCAACATAAAACCAAGGGAAGAACAGCTCTCTTATTTTCCCAGCTGAGATTTTGGCAAGGGATTAGAAGGTGGATTTCACCTTGCTGGGATCGCGCTTTCCGTCCAAGCTCCGTCTTATGTGGGGAATTATAAAAATTCACTTTGCAACTCCCTTCACTCGTGATTCAGCACAGTGATTGGATACAGCCATTTAGTCACACTGTCTCAAAGGGGAAGCAGAGATTGAGGAAAATAGTCGGGATTCCAAACTGTGACTGACTTTGGTGTTTCTGAAAGCTTCTGAGAAGATCAGTGCTTTCAGACAAGGCAGCTAAAACTCAGTCAATCATTTACAAAGTCAGCTGCAGCTGCATTTTATCCAGTGACTGAATTTAATTAGCTCAGTCGAGCTGATAAAGCAGAAGGAGGTTGTAAGTGGTGAAATTGCAGGAAATGAAATGATGATATGCTCTTGATCTCAAATAAGCCTGACTGCATTTTTAACAATATACATTGTTACAAGTTTTAATGCAGTATTTATATATATATGACTTATATCCTTAGATTATGTTTTGCATAACCTTTAACTTTGTCAAACTACATTTGAACACAGTAGGTTATACGAGTTTTACCATATTTGGACAATTGCTTATTATTCCTACTGTAGATTTTTAGCTCAAAGATGGTTTTATGTGAGAGACATGTTAGCTAATTGGCACACTAAGTTTTACTCCCAATGCCGAAAGGGCTCATATATGTATTACCGTTGTAGTGAAGAGTAAAGTGTTTCCAGTGGAAAATAAGAATCATTATAGCAAGCACTCACTCAAATAAAGTGAACAGTAGACAGATCAAACAAAATGATCAATTTTTGATCAGTGGACAACAAACAACATTCTATTGTACAGTGTAATTATCATAGAAAGAGGAAATCATTAAATGGCATGTAAAATGAAAACATCAATATTAGCCTGCCTCCCTTAGTCTGAAATGATACAGTATGAAGTGATCAGATTAGTGGATATTAAAAAGAATGTCATGTTTTTGTCTCTTCATCTGTTTGGCATACAGGCACAGTATGCTTGCTCTGTTTACAGAAACACTCCATTAATCACTGTAAACCTCACCGTCTTTGGTTTCCTTTCCTCCTCCGTTATAAACCATCTCTGTTCAGGGTTCGCTCCTTCATCCCTCCTACTGCAAAGTAAACCCAATACGAAACCATGTGGAATAGGACAAAACGGATCTTCACAAATAAAAATGTTTTTATTTCAAGAGAACTAATTTTAAGTAAAACTCAGACTCATTATATGATGAATGATTATGGCTCATAAAAACCCAAAATTCAGCTTCTTGGAAAATGTTCTACTGCATAACATTTTGCTCAAGATTAAGTCTTGACAGTTGTCCACCAGCAGTCATTGACAACAAGGAGGTCTAGCCACAAAAGGTCAATGAAGCTACAAATGAAACTGACTGCTCGCAGACTTCAGTACCAAAGCATATTAACAGAAAGATGAGTGGAAGAAAAACATGCATTAGAAAAGGCACAAAAATTACAGATTTTAGAGTTATATCTATAGCAAAATGACCAAAACAAACCAGGAAGCATTTCACTATGTCAGTGATGAATTTGTAAATATATTGGCTTCACTTTTTGTACTGAATTGACTGGATATAAATGAACTTGTTGATATGATTCAAATGAATAGAAATGTGGCTCTATATGCTGTCAAGCACAATTCATGCTCAGTTTCCTCAAGTCTCCATCTTTTCTCTTTTTTTAGCTTTAGAGATGTTGACTGTGTGTTGTAGGAACTGAGTTCCCTCCCATGAGCTCCGTGACTACTTGCTGACACAGACGGTTACATACAACAAGAGTCTTGCAGACTTTGCACATAAACACAATTTGCCTTGAAACACCTAGGGTAAAAACATCAAAGATACTCTGAAGGTTTCATTCCTCCTAATGCAAACCAACTCTCCTTCATTTATGCACAATGTGCTGCCTTTATGTTCTGCTGAGACCATTTTTTTTTATCTTAGCTTTTATGAAACCTGTTTCTTAGTTGCCCAGTGGGGTTTTCTCTAACTTTATTACCTCTTTTTCATCTCATGTTGTAGCTCACATCAATTTTTAGGCCTTTGTGTTTTAGTTTTTCTAAAAATATAAAAACAATCACATTTAATTTAGCACACAATCTAAATGTTACACTATTATTGTACTGATGAACTTGACTTGTTTCTACTGCCTGCAAGTGACAGAATAATAATGATCACGGTCATTGCTGGTACCCTAACATGTCACTTTTTATGGTTTAAGTGAGCAAACTCATGTAGGATCGGAAACTGCTCCATCTTCCCAGTGCTGATTTAATACAGTGCAGGAAAGAGACAAGAGTCTGACATAAATGGTACAACGTTGCAAAGCTGACAAGCAGAGGGAGAGAATCACCAAATGCCTGAGTGATTTGTGCATCTCCCCAAGCAGAAAGTGATTTGATTCTCTGTGAAGTCATATTGGAAAAAGCACAGAAATCATTTGAAAGTGCTTGTCGCAAACGTCAGTTAGCGGAAGACCAAACGCAGTCCGTACAGAATGTCAATCAGTACATAGGTATTCTACAATTTACACTATGTAGTTATTATGTTCAACTTAATTATATTTGCTCAAGGTTTCCCTTTTGGCTCAGGGCTCATTATTCTCCTCTTTGCTTCCTCTTCTCTGGGTGCCTGTTTTTTTGAATGTGCTGCTGATTGCCCAGCAGTCCTCTTGCCTTATGATGAAACCTATTTCTAACACTTAACACAGTAGAAGTAGTCGGTAAATGAGAAGTTGTATGTTACATAGTAAAATGCTGTGGAAGCCCTTTTAGGATTTCATTGCAGAGGTCTAACAGTCATGACTGATTCTGATTTTACCCTGAGCTGCTACATGTAGCTCTCCTGGGATAAATGTCCCAACATTATAGGCCACTTGACATAAGGAGGAATGTGGCAGAGCTAGGTTTGACTCTCGCCATGTGCTTTCCATCTGTTATATGGATGAACTAGAAAAAAAGTTTGCAAATCTGAATATGCAAAATATGGGCACATATTTGTGAATCTTCAGTCATTCAGTAAAGCACTGTGCAAAAGTACTGAATAATATCTGATTTCTGCAAATGTTGCTATATTTTTCTTGTTTTTTTCTAAATTTCTCTTGCATTTTCACTCCAGTACCTGAACATTTTCATTTCAAAACATTTTTTTTGTAGGCCACTAAGATCTAGACTATGAGTCCTTCAGGAAGAAAGATTATTGATTCCACAAATAAACCAGTGTGGTATCTACATATAGGAGGAACCTTTAAAAAGAACCAAACTAAACCAGGATCTTTAGGCCCTTTGTTGCTAGCAATCATTCAAAAAGACACCGTTTCTTTATACTAGGTGAATCTTTGAAAAATACAAAAGAAACTACAACAACAACAACAACAACAAAAAAACACACTTCAGAGCCTGTCTTTTTTTGGCCTCAATTAGTTAAATACACACAGTGCCTTTCAAACATATCCTCCCACCCTATTAACCTTTTCTTATTTTGTCAAGCAACAATTTTCATTGAGTTTGATAAAAAAGTTGTCAATAATTGTGAAGAGGTAGGAAAGGGATAGATGGGTTTTCAATGAAATCTGAAATTTGCAACACTCTGTCTAGTTCTACTATTTCAACTAAAAAAAAAGTCTCCCAACAAAATAATGTTGCCAACACCTTATGCTATCATGGGGATAATGTGTTTAAGGTGATAGTGTGTTAGTGTTTTTTAAAAAAATACAAAACATTTTACATATTGGCTGCAAAGATCCATTCTGGTTTCATCTAAACAATAACTCTTTTTATCCACACATTTTCTGTGTTGCCTACATAATTGAAGTGTGAATATTTTTGCTGATAATTGCGAGCTGTCATTGCTAGATACAAGAAGTGGACCGAACATGAGTGAAAAGCAGCCAATATGTGAAAGAAAGCTTTCTATTTATCTGACACTAATTAAAGAGGAAACGTCTGGGATGGTCTAAACCAGTGGTGTCCAAAATGTTCGCTATATGGGCCAAAATGATCATGTTGCAAGTGTTCATAAGTCACAGAATTATGAGTTCTTTTTTTATTAAAAATGAAGAATTTTTTTCTGAACATTGTTTTTTACCTGTTCAACAAGTAAACTTGCAATATTTTAGCAAAAATAAACAAAGTGGACTAATTTTTGTGATTAAATTATTGTTATTATTTGTGCTTTTTATTTTCTCAGAAAAAATGTCTGTTGTCAGGAACAAAATGGAATTTGGGTCACAGTTTTTTTTTTAAAAATGCCTTATGCATTTAGTCAAGTTTAATAAATCTAGTAAATGCAGACTTGGGTGCTCCCAGTTCTAATTTTAAGTTGAATTTAATTTGTTTTGAAATACAAAAAATCAAAAAGCCTGATTAATAAAAAAAATAAACAATTAGTGTTTCACAAAACATTTTTATTTTAATATATATATATATTTTTTTGGTGTGTCTTGGAATTCATTGACTTTTTTTACTTCCACTCCCTCTCTACGGGTAGGTATGGCATTCATTTTCTGGTGATATAAAGCATGGAGGCCTCTTGGGCCTTTGTGAAATTCAGAGGATCGGCTGGCTACCTGCCCCTCTTATGTACTCCCCACCATGAAAATCAGCTCAACAATGGTTCTTCTGGAAAATAATATCTGTGAGTCATTAAGCAAATGTCAAATTACCCAATTCATCCTGAACAATGGAGTAATCTTGGCGTAATTGACTCTTTCTTAGTTCTTATGGAGAGTGATAATTTGTTCTTGGCTCCCCCAGCTGTTCTTGGCTGACTTTCACACCAACAATGTTTTATTTCAACAAACAATTTAACAATTTAATGCGACCCGACCCCGGATAAAGCGGAAGAAAATGGATGGATGGATGAATTTAACGCATATATGCTGGAGAGAGACTTGAGTTGTCTCATTCTTTTTTAAGGCTGGAGAAAAAGACAAGGCAGAAGGACAAGCCCACAAAGGAAACCTACCAAGACTATTCACATCCTCAAATGCTCTGTTGGTTTGCTGCCACCAGGATCTACGGCCACATGATTTATGGTACGGCCACCCTGGTCTGCTTTCTGTCCTCTGTTCAAAGGCCGTCTGGCTGCTCAATACAGTTCACCCTCAGACTGTGAAAAGTCAGCAGAGGCAATGAGAGGGATGCACCGTCTTCAAAGAACAGAAGGGAGACGAATGCGAGGAAAGGAAGGCTTTCTCCCCATCTGTGTTCACTGGTATGAAGGAGCCAGAGAAAAAAGCAGAGGATACCGCAGGGATCACCAGTCACGGAGAATTACAGCTCCTAAATATAAGAATATGGTATTCCCTCTCTTTAAACTGCTTCCTCTGGGTTTGTTTTATTTTTAGACGAGAAAGGATCTCATGAAATACACAAGAATCATCCTCTCAGCTGCACAACATGATAATATATTCTGTTATTTTTCATGAGGTGGGTAAAATCTCTGTTTATAGTTCATCATTCCTAAAAGCAGGACCAACCATGCCTCTTCTCCAAATGAAACCCCACATATCTTTTGAAAGGATTTGCTAACGTGCCAGCAGTCAGTAAAACAGAATACGGGTCATATTTTAGACAGGGCCGATATCACATTTTGGAATTAATCTCTTCAATTCAATTTAAAGCACTGACTCAATGCATAGTGTTTAAAAAAATTGTGAGCATTGCAAGATGGATTTAAGCCTTCCAGAATGAAAACTGGCCACTGACTGAATCAGATTTTGAGAGTTTGTCTGGAAGGAAGGGGGAGAAAGGGTTGTGCTTCGAAATGGGCATTTAGGAGAGACGATTAGCAGATGGCAGGGTGACAATTCCAGCTCCTGATTCCTGTGTTGACATATCGCAGGAGGGAGGTCGCAGCTCAAGGCATCACATCAAAGTCCGTCTCTCTCAGTTTCGATTAGCACTCATCTGACGATCCGGAAAGGGCCAGAGCCAGAATAGGAGCATGACTCAGATCTGATGAAAAATCTATTTACGTTTTAATATGAAGACAATCGACATATGGTTGTAAGAGGGGATGTATTAGAAAGAAGACCTAACGAAAAATTGAAATGTAATTATGATAGATTGTAATTTTGTCAGAAGTGATGGCTCAAGCTGCAGTGTTTTGCTTGTGTTGCTGAAATAATCCTTGGCATGTAACCAGACAGAACAAGAACAAATAAAAATTATTAAACTAACTAATTCAGTAAATCAGAGTTATGGTTTCAATTATATTGAGCTATGATTTGTATTTTTATTCACTGCTACCTGGAACCTTGAAACACAAACCTTTTCCCTGGAATCTTAAACTAGCTTCAGTTTTTCTAAATTTCCTCACCACTTCTCTCCACATGGACGTGGACCTGAATCTTCTCTGATTTTTGCATTTTTTACTGTAAACAAACTCCTTTTTTTTGAGTCCTGTATGTGATTCTCCATGCCGGTCAGGAAACTTGCTAGTATCATGAACTGGCTAAACCTAGTGGGAATACATTTGGAGCTAAATTCAGGACAGTCATTAAGGAAAATCTGCTACAAAGGACTAAGGACTGACTGATTCACCTTTCAGCAAGAAATAACCTTAAATATACAACAAGAAATTTTATAAAATTGTTTAGATCAAAGCATATTTGTCACACAGTCAAAGTTCAGACCAAAATCCAATTGAAAAGCTATAGCAAGATTCTAAGCATCAGTTATTTTCCAGAAAACAATGAGAAAAGAGTTTGTCCTCTTGATCTTCAGAACTTGCACAGAGATAGGCAGTTCAAGAACATATATATTCAGGGGAGCCTAATATACATGCAAACCATACTGTATTAAACCTACCAGTCCATTAACTTCAATGTTTTTTACACGCAAACCTTTCCAGGTTGCAATTTTAGATCTGCAACCTGGTTAAATTCATGTTGATTTTCCTTATTAAATCTTTGCTAACCCTTGACCTTTTGAATGAGCTCTTGAGCCTGAATTTTTACTTCGATTCTCTTCAACGCAGCATCAATTTAACATCCCTGTCTTAATGTAAAACCACATAAGGTCTACTCATCTGAAATATACTGATGAAGTCAAAAAGTACTAAAAGAGACATAAGAAGTAGAAATATTTCTTAAAAGGAAATTTGGTGAAGTACTGCAGAAGCAAGTAAATCTCTTTTCCCCATCAGTAGAGTTAATAACACACCAGGAAATCCATTTGGACAGACTCTCATTATCTACTGAGCTCATCACATTTCGCACATCTCTGCCTGATGATATATACCATTATCCTGGTTGCAGACTCCATATTATCACCTTTTTATATAAAATACTACAATTTCCATCCTGCAGCCAGTCAGCACTTTCCTGTAACTCAGGACACATCTCTGATCACCTAAACTTTTTAGCAGAGGATAGAAGAAGCAGAGCAATGAGGCTTTTTTTTTTTAGGTGGAGGCAGAAGAAGAAATATGAGTGTGGATATCCGGTCAGCAAATTGCGGCCATCAGTTCTGTGTATGCTTTCATGAACTTAATCCCCTCTGACACTCACATCAGCATGGAAATATGGAGTCACTCATGTGCACGGGCACACACATCCATACTGACACAAGAAAAAAAAAAAACGTTGCAAATCTGGCATTCGCACAATATTTTCAACCAAACTGGCACATGTCAAAGGGCTTTGATGGTAGGATTTTAGATGGGTGGGGGAAAAAAAAAGCCCTAATGCGGATATGTTGTAGTTACTGAATGTTTCTGAGTGCTTTGGGGTCTTGGTTGCCAAAAAATATTGAGGCATGTCTGCATGCGACAAGCATTAGAAGATATGGAGTTTAAATTATTTAAAATAGAAAACAAATAAAGGGGACAAAGATATTTTAAATATGTTTTTTTGTGTGTGCAAACACTCCAGTTTGCTTCCTATGGCCAACATAAATATGCTCCAAAGTTCCATGTCCTTCAGAGATGTTAATATTAAAATGCTGTAATTTATGAAAGAGTCAAGCCACACTTTTTTTTCCCTATTCCAGCATAAATGTCAAGTTGAAAGGAGTTATCTGGGAAAAAAAAAAAAAGAGCATGAGACACAGACATATGCAGGGCTTTAACCCTGACGCCTGTAGGGTAATGGTTGGATTAATTACTGCTGAGTGTGACCCAAGAAGAAGTAGAACAGATTATCCCAGATGCTGCAGAAAAGGCTTTAGAGCCTGTCCCTCCATGGCTGCTACCTCAGCCGCTGGGATGTCATCCTGATCTCACTGATGTAGGTTGTGATGCAAAAACTGCAAAAACTGCAAAAAAAAAGAAGTAAAATACGAAGTTCATGTGGCAAATGTCTCTGTGTGTGTTTTTGTTAGTGTCAGATGACAAGCAGCCGGCTTAAAGCCAAGTCTTCTCTCAGCAGGCAGGCGTCAGAGCAGCAGAATAATGTGTAATTACAATAGACAATCTAAAACAAAGCCCTTCACTTACAATGAGTTCCTCTTGGAGAAAGGAAGGTTACCTCAAGGGGGAATTCTAATGAAGCAGATGGCTGAGTGCTCACAAGGGCAGACACAGACTGTCCTCCTTTTTTACAGTCTGCCAACATTTCCAGCATTCTGAGGAGCTTCACCTGTCTCTCGACTGCTCTTTGTATGCATCTGAGGGGATGTGCGTGCGACTTTTTTTTTGCTTACAGAAAAAACAAAAAAACACAAGCTGTATGAGAGAGAAAAAAATGTAACCTGTCGAATTTGCCAAATTGTCAGCACCATGGAGACAAAAGAGGCATCACATTGCTCCTATGAGGTGTTCTTTTAGCGTAGAGTGTTACTTGTGTGTTGCTGTGACACACAGCATGACTTGCAAGAGGAAATGTGTTGTATTTGTGAAAGAAACACAAACTACCCCAGGCAGGTGTTCTTTATATTTTATTCTATACCACTTTATTTCATCCAATATGTGTGCTTATGGACAGTTCATCCCATTTCCCCTCCACACACATAACTAACCACTGATGCTGAGCATCCGTGGAGGCTGTGTGAGTCGGTGCAAAGTCCCGTCAAGTCACACTGTATTCGCACAATCCCCTTATTGCTTTTTCCCCTTAGTTTCCATGGTAAAAATAGATATCCATTGATCAATAGCAAAGTGATCAAAATGCTGTCCTCCTCAAAAGGGTGCGAGTCCTCATTAGAAGTGTTGATCCAGTCACTGCTTTCTAGAAAAAGAACAAAAGAAACCTTGACTGTCTGGGGAGAAAGTCGTTTTCCTTCTAGCTCCTGTAGTGTCACAAAGTAAAGAGATCCAACAATAAAATGGCTTGTGTCTCTAAAAATGATGAACTCTGTACATACATACAGTTTGGTGTTCATTGCTCATCATTATGTGGTGTGGTGCAGATATCTGTCATCAGGACAGCCTAACATAAACACAGAAACATAAATAGGTCCTTTGTAAATATATTAATCGGTATAGGTGAGTACCTTTTTGCCATTATGCTCTCAACATCAGATTAAGTGGAATTATAGTACGTACTTCAGGGAATGAAAGACAGCTCACAGAGGCAGGGGTTTTTTTTTTATGTAAACCCGTCATCTCTTCAAATAGAGTAGAAATATGCCCTTTTCTGTTTCCCTCCACTCTAATCTAGTAAGGGGCGGCCCCAACCTTTGGCTTCAACACAGAGTTGTCTCGTCAGCTGCAACCAAAATGGGAATGTACATGTATTTGTCAAATTTGTGTACGTATTTTGTGGTTTTTCATCAGATTAAAAAAGTTGAGAAGTTCTAAAGTAGCCTGCATAAACTTGGTCATATTTGGGTTACAGAACACTGCCCAACAGCCCACATTGTGCTCAAGCTTACATTACTGAGTGAAGAGCTATGATACAAAATTAGTAGTTTTGCCCTCAACCACAAAGACTATTAGAGGGTAAAACTAGCTTTCATATTATTTCAGTAATAAATTGTGTGCAAATATCTGGTTTTGGAGGGGTTGCACAAATTTGTGGCCAGAGATCAAGGGTAAAAGAACTAAAATAATAAATAAATTAAATTAAAAGAAACAACAAAAGCCTTCTAAAAAAATTACATGTTTTCTGATGTAACAACTAACCTTCATTGACTAAGATATATTTATGAGCAACTGGGCCATCACAAAACTGGGACATCAAAATTTGAAATGCACTCGAACTATGTGGATGTATATTTCTTTTTCACTGTTATGTCTTGAAGTAGAATTCTGTTCTTGCTTACAGTCAGGGTTAATGCCTGTTTACACAGTGAGAACTACGTAGCTTGGCCATTACTTTTCTACGCAATAGAACCCAATGTTCATCTCCCTTCTGTGCACCGTTAGGGATTTCTCAGATTGAGCTCGATTTCTCAGGATGAATTTCATCTGGGCCAAGCAGAGAACAGAAAGAGCAGTTGTGAGTGATTACATAAATTTTCTGCGCTGGCTTAGGACTGTGGTCTGCCTATAATTGTAGCTTGGCAATGGCAGCGGAGGAGGTGAACAAAGTCATTCAGTTCACACTTTTTCATTCCAGAAATTGAGCAATTAAAGTTGGAGCAAGAGGTTTAATAGCAAGAGGAGCAAGAAATTTAATAAATTTTATTGCTGGCAAAGATGTCATTCAGTTGTGCACTTCTCTCTTTGCTGGGAGTGTTGTTTGCTTACAGTGCACACAATTTCTGGTAAGCTTCTGCTTTCTTCACAGTGCAGCTGGCGCATCACAGCCAAACATTAGTGATTGGGTAAAATCAGATTCAATCATTTAAAACTTCAATATAGTCCATGCATCCAGCAAGCAATTACTTCTTAAGAGCCCAGCATCCAGACTGAAGCAAAGTGTAGAACAAGGTGCTTGTTTTTGCCAGGCTAATTGAGAACCAATGACATATTTTATTGTTACAGAGGGGTACTTTCACCACAGTCTGCAATCAATGCCAATAGATTTTATTGGACCTAACATTAAGCAATAAAAATAAAGTACTCCATGTATAATTTGGAGACCTAGAAAGACCTAGAAATGCTATAGAGTCATGACCTTAAACTTGCTAAAAACAACTACTTCTATTTTAGGCCAAAGCCTGTCCCCTAACCACCTAAAGAATGGGTATTCCTGACCTAAATATGCTGTTCTTTAAAAGACATACCCTATGTTTACTAATGCATGGCATTAAAATAAAAAAAAGGCTTATCAGGCACTTCTTCCTCTGTCTTTTTATAGTCTTCTCTAAAATTCTGAGTTTGAAGCATTTGGGCACAATGCCGGTAGTCATGATCTTTCAGCTACCCTTCTCTGCCATCTCCTCTCCTGATCTCAAACAGTAGTCTTCCTTCCATGTTCTTATGGGTGTCACAGGCAGACGTAATGAAAATAGTTCTCCGCATGAGAAAGTGAGTCATCGTTGTTTTTCTTTATTCCCCCCTCTCAAAAGACACAAAGTTTCAAAGCTTATCTAATTCCCAACTGATTCCCCGGAAAAGCACAGTCTCCATGCTACATTATGCTGCAGATGTGACTGTGGCAAATAGTGTGAGAGGATGGAAATAGAAAAATCTGCTTGAAGAGTAAACATTGCTGTCAGGTGAAAATCTTGTTACTCCAATTTCTGCTATTTTCACATCTTTACTCAGAGAGAAGGATTACATGGTCTTCTGTGAGTTGAAAGCATTTTATGACCCTGAGGATTATAATCTCCCTTTTCATTTCCAGTAAAGAAATTTGAGGCTTCATGGTCATCAATCAAATATTATTTTTCCAATTTCTCCAAAAATGTGTCAAGTGTGACATGTGTGTATGTATTCAGGCCCCTTGCAGTTGTGCATTGCATTGCAGCAAGACTTTGGGGTATTTCTATCAAATTTACACATCCAGAAACTTAAACTACTGTCTATTTGGCTTTGGGAAATAGCTCAAGCTCAGTGAAATTAGTTGGAGAATATCCAATATCCAATAATAAACAAATATTTTTTTGTTTATTTTAATAAGGCCCTTCATTATATGCTACATTAATGTGGCTGACTTTTTCTTATGTTATTTATTTTTATCATCCTGTCATCACATTAGTTAGTTGATGGTTTTTATTACACCCACTGCTGTTTTGTTTATGATTATTGAAACTTTAATACATTAATGATTATGTATAATGATAATTATGTCTCATCCCAGCCTATACTTTTAATTCAATAACAAGAAAATGAGTTTGTAAACATATTTGTTTGACTGAGACTGAAGTTGGGTCAGTTCCTCTTACACACTTTCATACTGCGGTCTTCATCCTCTCTCTATTTTTATTTATTTATATTTTTGTGTCAACTCAACCTTCCTACTGACTGCAACTTATCCATACGGACACAGGAAGGAATCTATTTACAAATAAGGTGACTTCAGAAGATAACTTTTAACACTTGATTCCATCTAGTGGTAGGAGGGGAACTGAATACAAATGTACATCTCACTTGTTAGATTTTGACTTGAAAATAATTTAGAAAAAGTTTCATTTCACCTTATAATTATGCGGGACTCTGTGTTGGTAAAATCTAAATAAAACTCAATGACTTAATTAGCCAGTCCCTGTTCTATAAACATTTTAGCTGTGACTTCTATCCACCTTTTAAAGAAACCAGCTCCAACACAGGAGCGAGGCAGGTAGGAGTGAAATAATAGTCACAGACAAACATCCCAAACACTGACTGATTGCTACGTGACGATGAACAAAGCCCAACCTCATATCCTTCCAATCAGCAGCAAACTGAACACACCCGCTCAGATGCACTCAGGGACAATCACAAGGAAAAAGGCAACATTCCAAAAGAAGCCCATCAGCTCAAGCACCCCGTGGAGTACCTGGCTGTATGCCTGTTCCTCCTGTAGCTGAATGTCCAACTACATCATTTCTTGAACATGTCAGAGTGAAGACATTCTTTCAAGCTCCTTGCAATATGTTAGTAAGGTCATAGTTGGTGGACGGATAAAGGAGGTGTATGCGAATGGAGGCTTTGAAAGTTGTCATATGAGCTATGATTTTCAGATCACTTCATTTTCAATTGCAGAGCTCAATGTATCTCATAATTCTCATTAAATTTGCCTCGAATTTCTTATTACATATAGAAGATGTTACATCCACGAGAGGTAAGTGAAACAGTTTTCAGTGGTTCTTTCTTTGGGAATACTACCATGTAAAATTGTTAAAGGGTGAAATGTTACATGTTAGATTTTGAATAGTATGTCAGCTGCTGATATTCTACATTTCACTTTTTGACTTATTAAAAGGTCAAGATATAGAGACTCATCTTATTGCACATGTGATATGAGATGTTACTCGGTTGTGTTTCACAGCATTATTGAGGAAATGTTAAACTGACAGTGCAGGGATGCAGTTAATATTGACGACTTTATTTAACTTTTTACTGATGTCATCCTCACCTAACAACATTAAAAGCAGTTGTAATGCTTGTGAAAAGAAATATTTAAATTCTGCTTTGGACTACTGGGTTTACAACACCCAATGATGTACTTATATATGCACTCAAAACTGATTGCAACTAGACAGTGGAGAATCAGTTGGCCATAGATGTGCTAATTACAGATATAATTAGGCATATTTCAAGAACATTGAAAGCTCAATGTTTTGTCTTTCAATATTATTTTCTCATTTGGGGTATAATAAGGAGCAGTGAGTGTGAGATCTGCTGCTCATGTGCATATTTGCAAACAAACTGTGTCATTTTAAGCACTGGTGCACCTTGTTAAAAGGACTTCGACAAGTTGTAATGAGGGACCAGCATAGCCACCTCTATATGGAAGTCTCTGATAGCTTGTGGGGGGTCAAGAGATTACAAATATGTCTTGTTAAATTAGGCTCCTGCGGCTGAGTACTGTGACTGAGTCTGGGACTCAGCTGTCTGAGTGGAACCTGGGTCTGTCTTGGTGATGAGCTACAGACAAACATGAAGATCATAACACTGTACCGCTCCTTTGGGAGATTAGTGATGCCTAGTGATGTACATTTTCCTGACCACTGGTAAACTTCTGGAAAAAATGTGTCGGTGTCTAAACAACTAGGAATTTTATGGAAAACATATACCATATGTATCTGAATGCCATTAATAATGCATAATGGAAATATTTGTTATATTGTGTAAAAACTATAACTGACATATGCAAAAATATGACAAAAATAAATCACAGCCTGGTCCCAGAGATTTAGCCGATTTCATTTGAATGCTTCAAAACACTAGGCTAGGGCTGCACAGTGGCGCAGTTGGTAGCACTGTTGCCTTGCAGCAAGAAGGTCCTGGGTTCGATTCCAGGCTGGGGTCTTTCTGCATGGAGTTTGCATGTTCTCCCTGTGCATGCGTGGGTTCTCTCCGGGTATTCCGGCTTCCTCCCACAATCCAAAAACATGACTGTCAGGTTAATTGGTCTCTTTAAATTCTCCCTAGGTGTGAGTGTGCGTGTGCATGGTTGTTTGTCCTGTATGTCTCTGTGTTGCCCTGCGACAGACTGGCGACCTGTCCAGGGTGTACCCCGCCTCTCGCCCGGAACGTAGCTGGAGATAGGCACCAGCAACCCTCCCGACCCCATTAGGGACAAAGGGTGAACAGAAAATGGATGGATGGATGGATGACATATGCTAACCACCGATTATCTAATCAGCTTTGCGTGGCTGCAGATGTTGCTAATATGAAGCAGTCTGAGGAAAAATGAGCAAAATTCAATCAATGTTCATGAAGCAATTAACGGTACAGAGATACAAATTAGTTAACTTAAATCAGAAAATATCCAATTTAAATATATCTTTTACAGCCTTAACCCATGAAAATTGGTAAATGGAAAGAATTGTATAATTCTAGCTTAAACAGATCAGATTGCTCAAGAGAGAGAAATAAAATATTCAGAATTTAGATTTTATTTTGCAACTTGAGTTTCCGGTATGTTTACTTTGCCTTACAAAAATTATTATGGCTTTGTGACAGCTTTTTGAAATCATTAAGTGTCCAGGTTGGTATGTTATTCAGAAGTGGTTCAAATCTTATATAGCTATCCACATTTATCCAGGGCTTCATTTCAACATCTAAATACATATTTATGCCTGAAGTCTATTATGCCAAATAGTAGACTTTGGCATAATAGACTTTTCTAGTTTGGCTCTGCTATTTGAACATTTAACATGAAACATTTTGCTTCATATCAAAGCCTGAAGCAAGAGTAAATCGTTGTTAGTGAATCAATAACCTTAAAATGCACATTTCTCAAATACGGGCTGACGGTGGTAGGAGTTCTTCCCCTAATCAGTAGGTTGCCGGTTCAAATCCATGCTCCATCTGCCTCAGTCGTTGTGCCCCAGGGCAGCTGGGGCTACAGCCATTATCAGTGTGTGAACATGTGTGTGAAAGAACAGAATTGCTGTGTCAAAATCTAGAGTCAAATGTATGGTTTTGCAATTGAAGGTGTTAATTGAACTATTATGTTAGAGCTTTCTTAAAAATGATCAAAATTTGTTTATACTAAAATATAAAAGAGGCCAAGAATACCTGAACATTTAATTGGATCATTTTTAAAATGGCACAAATGTACAGTGTCACTTAAAAGATTATAGGAGTAACAAGTGGGCTGTTGCAGGCAGCTTTCACAGTAACATGTCCAGATTATCTCATGAACTACTCAACTCGCACTTATATGTCTTTTAATGGACATTATGGCTACAGAAATGGCTGCTGACAATACTGTCTGTTAAAGATGTAGAATCAATGACTTTTACAGTTACAGAACAGTTTCTTAACCCTCTTAGGGACAATTTGCCTTCAGTGCACCAACCATACCTACAGTACTCATTGGAAGCATCATGCATACATTCAGCATCTCAAACTCATAATTAGTCTTTACTAAGGAGAAAAACTCATGCTGACCATTAAGCAGCTACACCAGAGGAAGTGGTGCAAAGATAAATGAATATTTTTGGTCCAGCATTTCTGTATTTCTGATTTAACAAACTGTATTGGTTAATGAAGATGTTGTTTTCAAACTCGGTGCGGATCCATATAGTGAGAGAAAAAAATCAAGTTTCATTGTAATTGTTATCACTTTCCCCAATGGGCTTTATTACTATCAAATGTAAAAGTATTTCTTTATGATCCAAGTGCGATGCAATGCATCACACAAACTGGTTATTGGAAGTCCTAAGTTTTGTTTAAAAAAGGCAAACTTACTTTTGATCAGTCTGGAAAAACTCTTCCCTTGCATTCAACTTGATCACACTTGTTGCTACACTCACACATTAACAGTTGAGCATGGCTCGGAAGAGAAACAATACAAACTTAATACACTTAAGTGTCACAAGCTTGGAAGACAAGGTGAGCTTGTTAGAATATGGTTGAGGACTCTGCAGAAAGGTCGTCCATCACATACTCTTATGTCGAAACACTGAGACAGAAGGTAGCTCAGCAAACCCCTCTTCCTCTGTTTCAAATACCAGTGTGAAAACAACAAAGTGGTATAAAAGAGGGATCGTGGGCCCTGGAGAGGTGAATAGTTATTCCACAGAAAAAGTCTTTTTGGTATCCTAAAATCTCATCTCCATCGTTCAAGGTTTTAAAAAGTTTATACAGAGGATAAATAAGAACAATCTAATAAATACATTTAAGAATCAGCAATATGTGATCCTAAACAGAAAGGTACAAGAGTCGATGAGTCTCAAATCATATCTTTTGAGCTAAAAATTTTGATAGTAATCTTAAAACACACAAAAGCCTTTATACATGCAGGTATTAGTGCATAGGTTCCTGCAATAAAAAACATTTTTATGTATTCTATTGATTTACTTTCCAAATAATATGAATGATGATGAATTTGGCATAGTCTTACAAATAAAGAAAATGACTGTCCTTGAGATCACTTTCACACCCTCCCCGTCCCTTAATTAGCCTATGAGTTTAAAATATTTCTGCCTATATACAGCATATATGAACAAAAACAATGAATTAAACAAAAGAGGAGTACTTTATAGCTCTGAGTTTCCTAGTAAAATATCTTGAATTCACAGTAAATGTAAAAATCCTGGTAAATGAGAGATGGAACACAATGAAGTCTGACAACATAAAATAATCTCATGAGTACAGATAGTGGTGTTTCATATCAGGGGAGCACAGGAGGGTGTGATCGATCCTCACAAATTGGAAGGAAGTTTAGAACGAGCAGTTTGAGGTTCTAGATCTGACAAGTAGGCACCAGAGCCCCTCTGTGGAGGAGGTACCGGAGATGATCTAGGGGACTGAGTCAGGTTAGGGTTCCCCGGCGACTCCTGCTTTGGAGGAGTCATGTGCCCTGATATTGAGCTACAGGGTTTGGGCACAAGAGTTGGTGAGGAAAATGGTGAGGGATAATACTCCACAGAGGAGCAAGTAGTTTGGTGGCTCAGGGCCTGGGCCACCTCCTGGGGTAAAGATGGGTGTGAGCTGGATAAACTTTTTAGGTCCTCAGAAAATGGAGCTAAAGGAGAATCTCTCCCTGATGCTTGTGGCAGGCTGGGAAGCTGTGAAAGGAGAGGAGACTGGGGCATGAGCAAAGAACTGTGGGATCCTGCAATACTTGAAGGGTCGCTGTATTGAAAAGTCCTGCCTGCCACTGGACTTTGTACTGTAGGACTCCATGCTACTGGGGTAAGGCAAGGAGAGGCGTTTGCTGAACCATACTGAGCCAACGAAGCCAATGCAGACTTTTCCAGTGACATCTGGTGAGGCAAGCAGCCAGACTGAAGGCCTGCCAAGCTAAAGTGGCTGACGGATGGTGGGGAACCAGTAGCAGGCAACTGAGTTTGTTGCCCCCTAACACAAGATGGTGAGCCTTGTGATGGTGATTGGAAGAGGTTTATGCCACTGGTAGTCCTACCTCCTCCAGCAAACTGCTGAAGCGACTTAGGATGTGGTTGGTTCGGGAGAATCTGACTAGACATTATGTTGGATGGACTGGTAGATAAAGGACTCTGACAAAAAGAGGACCCAACAAGTCCTGTTGTAATTCCACTTGAAGGTAAACCAGGTAAAGTTGAAAATGTTGCCACCTGGGTTCCTACCGCACATCCTGTCATTCTACCAGTGTATCCTCCTGTTGCGGTTTCTCCAGGCTCATTTGAGGCTCCTCCTGTATGGCTGCTTGCTGATCCAGTGGAAGACTTCCCAAACAATGCTGTTGAATTCCCCAGTGACATTTCAACAGAAACTCCTCCAAATGTTCCCCCACAGGATATATCAAAAACAGATGCAGATGAACCATTGCTGGCCTTCCCAAATGATCCCCCAGGGTTTGTAAATAACAGTGATTCTTGTGAAGTCCCACTCATTGATCCCCTGGAGACTCTTTCAATTGACCCTCTAGAAGTTTCTCCTAGTAATCTCTTGGTTTTGTCCTGCATTAAACCACAAGTGACACCTAACCCTGATGCTCCTGATGTTGTACCCGTGAACTGACAACAAGCAGCTCCCACTGAGCTCTCTGATCCTGCACCCAGTATTTCCCCCGGATTTCCGTGTAATGATCCATCAGTCGCTCCTTTCAAGTCGAAGCGCTCCCTAGAAGTAATGTCTGCTATACCAGTTGTGAAGTCCTCCCCAGCCCAAGAAGAGTCTCCACCAGAGGCTCCTTCAACAGAACCTCCAGCTGTGCCTCCTGAAGACCAACCTGTAGCACCCCCACATGCTCCAATTGCTCCTCCACTTAGTCCTGATCCTGTGCTTCCGCCTACAGGTGATTGGTGAAAGAGATTCGAAAGGGGTGGGGTGCTGGATCGAAAGGGTTGTTGATACTGTGGTTGTGGGTGAAGTTGTGCCATACTAGAAGAGGGAGAACCAGAGGAGGAGTGTGGACCAAAAGGGAATACATTAGTCCCCCCTTCACTGGACACAGACCCAGTCCCATTATTTCCACGTTGGCCTCCCAAGCCTGATCCTTGTCTTGTTGAGCCAACTGTCCCAGAACCAGATGTCATATGGTGAGCACGAAAGGCGGCAAGCAATGGCATGTCCACCCCAGAGTGCAGCTTAGAGGGTGTGCTAGATAGAGAGTCTCCAGAGGAGCCAGGTGCTGTGGATGAAGGAACGAATGGTTGGAACTTTCGAAGTCTGGTGGATGGGTCCTTGAGGGAACTGAGAACAGAGACTGGAGGTCTGAAGAGTGTTGGTGGGAGATGGGGATGATGTGTCAATGCAATAGCCACTGAGGTGGTGGCAGCAGCAGCCTGGAGGGGTGCCTGGATTAGGGGCGCCCAGATGACAGGGGTTGGTGATGGAGGCGTCTGTGGCGGAGCGTTTTGCATGAGGTGGGCGCAGTGGGCCATGTCCCTGTCATGTTGCACAATCTGCTGAATAATCTCATTTTCTTGGTAGTTGAGTACCCCAGAGCTGAGATCATGTTGCACCTTGTGTTGAAGAATAGAGTTTTTCTTTCCTTTAAAAGACAAAAACAAAAACTGTCAGTTAGACTTGAGAAAAGAAATAGAAGGGACTGTGAGAAAATGTAAATAACTGTTTAAAATGCATTGATATTATATCACTTTTTGAGAAACGAGGTTTTTAATGAGTTCTTTTCAAATATATTATTAGGTATAGTGTTATTTTTACTGGACAGATTTAAGCTCTTGAGCTTTAAAGTGCAAGTGCTTTCAGTGGTAAACTTAGTAACCTGTTATGCATGAAAACATATTGATATTAAAATGTCACACCCCTGTTGCAAAACTGCCCTCAAGCTGTCTGAGCTCATGAATGATCTATTTTAATCTCATTCTTCCTAACTGTGAGCTCCTTTACTCCCCACAAGGAACAAGTGTGTATCTTTATGACTGGCTAGGTCACCCTTACTCACTGTGAAATGGTGACACAATTACAGAGTTAGCTGTCTTCAATTAGAATCAACATAAATCAGTAAAAAACAACAACAAGGCAAACAGAGAGAAAAAAACCTTTATATTTACTTTAGTTTATTTAGTTTCACCTAACTTCTGTTTTTTGCGATGTGACTACACACCCATCTTTTGTCTCACACAAATCAAATTATGCAAAGACCATCACAAAGACAGGTAATTTTAGACTCCCTGAGTAACTTTATAAATGAGCATCAAAGACAGAAGTAATACAAGTACATGCAGGCAACAATTCCACTAAACTCTTACTATCAGCTAAGTGCATCATTTCAAAGCAGTCATTTTCTACAAAGTGAACCCCTTAAGCAAATTTCCTATCTTCCATTCAAAACATATGAGAATAAAACAGAGCATGCCGTGATTGGTTGAATGATAATACCAGCATGCCTTTTATTGTGGGTTTTTCATATGTGGGACTGAGAATGAGAACAATGATGGACAGAGAGAGAATATCAATTGCACGTGTAAGAGAAATCATCCAGAGATCTTAAAACCTCAAAGCCCTGTCTTCATGTTTGCATACCGATGACTTTGAGTTAAGTGTCAGTAAGAACATGCTGTTTCTCCTGTTTCTGACTGTAGCATTCCAGAACATTGATGGTTACAGCAAATGTCACTGAATATCATTAATTTTGTTAGTTTGCTTTGATCTGCATGCTGTCTTAAGTGATCTCAGGGTTGCTATGTTGATTTCCTCACCAATTCGGTCCAGCCGGTCCAGGGCAACAGTCTCAAAGGCTCTTCTCATCATAGGATACTCTTCAAGAACCTCATTGAAGTTGTCCACAGAGAGAGAATACAAACGACAGTATGTGTCGGCTCGTACACTGGCTGTCCTCCTGCCTCGTGTCAGCAAACAAATCTCTGCAACAAGAAACGGCAGATAAGACACTATGACACTCTAGAGATACCTTTTAAAATGAATTCATATAATGGGTTATGCGGGGTGCACAGCTACAAACTTTAGTATTTGTTGAAGACTATTGTGCCACTCTTTTCTTCACTCAGATATCCTAAGCAATTTCTATATTAATTATCATATGTCAGTAATGCAAACAACTTTCCACCTTTAAAAGAAAATTAAAGGCAACACATTTCTATAGTATATCCTCAAATTCTGGTTTGTTGAGCTGATTTAGTGTTATTCCTTGGGTAACAAACTGCTGAGAAACATAGAGTATATTTTAGGTTTATTATACAAATACAAGCACAAGTATTCAAAGAAAAATCAAGAAAATTGATAGAACAACTAGGCCTATTCCTGAAACAACACTGATTTTACTTCATCCTTCATATGGCTTCTACAAGCATTTATGTCCCTCAATCTGTTTCACATGTTTTTGTTATGACAAAGTTTTGGTATTACATCCTCAAGCTTCAATTCATTGTGTTTGGATTTTATGAAACGGCATGGTTTCATAATTTTCTAGTTTGGCACATCTATCTACTCAGAGTCCTTAACTGTTTTATCCCTAAATAAAATCCTGTGTAACAACTTATTTTCACCTTATTATTAAACAGCATCTAAATGCCTAAATATCGATATCAAACATTAGTGAACAAACACTAATGTTAGAGAGAAGAACAGGGAACAAGTTTCAATCAGGGGTAGATTACAAAACAATAATCCCAAGGTTTTGTCATCTGACAGACCCCTGTTTAATCCATCATCTGAAAATGGAAAAAGCAGGACAGTCTAACACAATATGGTCATTCACTTTTCATATTTTTACTTGTGGTTGATAATCATGTATCATTTTCACTCAACCTTAAAAATATGCACTACTTTCATATACAAGACAGTGACATACAATGCTATTAAAATACATTAAATATCGGGACTATAACTTAAGAAAATATTAATAAGTTCAGGGAGTATGAACACTTGTGCACCATATGTATTGCCATTATAATGCCACTGAGAGAATAATTGTGAAAACAGAAATCATACACATATCCATCGCACAAGCCAGGGCAGTATATTTCACAAATTATAAGCCTTTTCTTATGCTTAAACAGCAAAGGCACTGAGAAATTTGTTTCAGATTTGCTAGCCTGCTCCTTCTGCTCTTGTTTGGTGGTCTTTCCTGTAAACACTTTAACAATGTATTAAAAACATTTAATTAATGTTGACCACAGAAATGTGTTATTTACTGAATTCTCTCTTGAGAAAAGTAAAGGGCATCAAGTCTTAGGAAAAAAAAAATATGACAAATGTACTTTATCTTCTAGCATTAAAATTTTAACTCTGTAATCCAATCAAGGTAGCACTAAGTGCTATTTTCAAAGCTTTGGATCTGACTTAGGAAAGACAGTGCTCTATTTAAGATGCTGCACAGCTGTAGAAATGTAGCACACAGACTGTGTAAGTAGAAGGAAGTGTGTCTGTACTGCATGCAAATGGTGCATGTGTTTTTCAAACGGGGTGGCTTTGCATAGGGTATCAACATGCGTGTGTGTAAGGTCGCATACCCAAATGTGTATGAATGCAGTAAACAGGGAAATGTTTACTGCATTTCCCTGTTTACTGGGAATTATCCAAATTTATTAGGAATTCACTGCTGCATGCAGTAAGTATTCTGTGGATTTATTGTACCTCGTTGTGTACATCTATTGATTGCTGTAAATAGTTTCAAGATTTTTCCTGTCAGAATTTGTTTGTAAAGCTTTGAGCTACACCTCGTCAGGATAGGACCAACTGTGTATCTGTTAAACAAAATATTAACAAAAAGCAAATAATTTCCGTGCTTATTTGACTGCCTCAGGATCTGATGTGTTTATGACTGAATAGATGACAACTGCAACTTGATGAAAAAAAAGTTGCAAATTGCTCCCTTCTGTTAGACTTAAGGGGCTTGTATACTCTTGCCAACATTAAGTGTAATGTAGTTTGTCAATTTCTGTGCAGCAGTAAAGCAAACACTGTACAAAAAAGAGTGTTTTTACTGCTTTGTGAATTCCCTCCAAGAGCAAAGTGTTTATAACTGTGTTCACTGGTTTCAAAGATGTAATTGGAACTGATAATAGAAAAATGCATGATTTGACTGGCCAGAGTGGGCTATGAATGAATCAAAGGAACACAATCTTATGTGAACACCTGTACTGTGTCTGTGTGTAAGAGAGAACCTGGTGGAAATTTCCACCAATTAACAACACAGAATTAAAAATGTGAAAACTGCGAAACAACCACAACCCTTCGTGTGCCTTTCTGTGTGCTCTGGGAACCTAAGTGTGTCCTGATATTGCAGCCTTGGCCATAGCTGTGTTGGGGGTCCATTTCCCACCGCACAGCTCCAGTAATCCCTTCTGGAGAGGAGCATCGCAGCTCTGTATTAAATCCTCTTGTCCTGTGGCTTTCTGGATGAAGCCAACACTGTGTGGATGAGGTACTGAGCTGCAGTGAGCCCTCTGGCCTTATCTGAACTCTGTCTGTGCAGAAAGCAACTGAAACATAGTGCTAAGAGTTGCCGTGTGAACTTCAATTGGAACCAAAATAAAAATCCATGGAGCACCATTGCACCATTTCTGTCTAGTAAACAGAAAAAGAATAAGTAGGTGTGCCTGAACGTCATAGAACAAAATGCAGTATCTTAAGACTTAAACATTACTCACTAAGAAAAAAAAACAGGAGACCTCAAAGCCTAATTTAGATATGCTTTTTCAGGTCACAATGATCTTTTTTCACAACTACATTAATTTGAATGATGTGCTCAGAAACTGAACGTCTAACATCTAACTGCTTAGCTAACATTACATGACCTTCCAGAAAAAGCTGACAAAACGACTGATTATTGAAATAATTCCATAAAGTTAGACATGTTAACATCCAGACAATATTGTATTGAATTAAAATGGAAATATTTTGATGAGTCAATATAAATGCCAATTTGTATCATATAATTAAATAATGTTAGCTATAAACTGAAACAAACCAAATACAACCCTTCTGAAATTTTTCAAATTACAACCACAATGTTATATGAATTTAATCTGATTTTGCCTGCAAACTGAGCGGGAATAAATGATACATATTTTATAAGTAAAGAAAATATGATATGTACATATTTTCAGTGCTCTTCCACTATGATATCCCGAAATCAAATCCACTGCCTTAGAAGTCCCCTTATTAGTTAATTGAGTCCACCTGTGTACAAAAATTTTATATAAATACAACTGTCTTCTGAAAGCCTTAGAGATTTGTTAGAGAACATTTTTGAACAAACAGCATCACAAAGACAGGTCAGGGGTAACAAGCTGAGGTTACAAAATAACATCTAAAAGTTTGTTCAATTTATCATCTGAAAACTGAAAAAATATGCCCCAACTCCAAACCTACAAATACATATAACCTTCAGTTGAAGCTATACCCTGGCAATGATAGGGTTAATGACACAAGCAGCCAAGAGATGATAAATCTGGAAAAGCAACAGAGATCCACAGCTCTGTTGAATTCACAACTTACTAGTAATGCAGTCATAAAATCTGGACTTTATGGCAAAAAGGAAGTCATTCTTAAAAATACTTCCAAAGGAAGTCCTGTGCAAAATTTGACAGAACCGATGAATGTAGGCGAAGCAGAAGAAGATGTTCTGATGAGAAGAAAAACTTTCTGCTCTACATACAAACTAAAGCAACATTGTACATCACACTGAATACACGAAAACATACTGGTAAGGGGTAATGGACAAAAACATGTTGGAGGCTGGAAATGGCATAAGAAGAAAAAACAATCACTCCTGCTATACAGCTAGAGCTGAAACTTTTATTTATTTATTGTTCTGCTCAAGCTACATTTAAAATTACGTTTAAAAATATTTACCAACGCTCCACTTCCACTGCATACTCAGATCTCATGTGACTCATGGTAATACTCCCCAAATCACTGCATGAAATTATGGAACAGGCTTAGTTGCTCAGCCTGAGTTCTGCGAGGGGTGTGTGTGTTCTCCTCAATCTGACAGCTGCTTTAACACTCACCCATTTTTCTATGGTCTTCATGAGCTGCTTAATAATCAGCCCTAAATTGTAGGTTTTGCTAGTTAGCTGTGATATTATGACTGTAAACATAATGGACATATAATTGGGCATGTGATCTTTTCACCGACTAAAAGCGACATTTTGAAAAAAAGACAAAGCAGTTATATTTGTTCCTGAAGCTGAATTTAAACAGGGCAATCTTGTAGACAAAATGTTTTTACCCTGGATCATAATGTGTTTCCCTTTCACACTTAGGGCACAATCCATTCATTAAATTTGAATGACACCAATTAAAATTAGATGTTGCTCTGGAAAAGGAGGGCTGAGGCATCAGGCACTGTGACCTTGGTAAGAACACACATGACTGGTTCGCTGCATGATGGTACAGCCCACGTGTCCTGAGCTCTTACTGGAAAGATGCTTCCCCTGAGTCGCTGCACCAGCTCTTAAAAAGGAGAATGGATTGCACATCTTTGTGTGTGTGCGTGTGTGTGTGAGAGAAAGGGAGGGGGGTAGAAAGAGGTGAAAGAAAATAGAACATTTTCAGTTGAAGGTATACCTTTGCATTTGAAATCAGTACTGAGAACACTCTTTTGTATTTTATGTAAATTTCATTTGCAGGTTTTTGAAAGAAATGACAATATCAGCTGAAGAATTCATCCAAAAGTAGAGCTCCTCAAAAATACACACGATATAAAGTGTAGTGTTCCATGTGAGTTTCCTTTCACTGTTTTGTTGGAGCACTTGAACACCTTGAGCTCCACAGGTTAAACCTGTTATCCCAGCAGTTTGATTTTGTTTTGAAGACCTTAGTATGTTATAAAGAGTATTTGGCTTTTTCACACTTAAAGTTCTCCTTAAATGTGCACTGTGATTGAGATCAGTGATTCTGAAGTACAGTTTATTATAACACCATCACCTCCCATGCCTTTTAAGTTCAGAACTATGCTTGTTCTTTGTATTGTACATTGACACTGTAAGTATTTGTGAATAAAGATAAACCCTGGAGAGTGTTGAGAGTCTCAGAGGAATAAAAAGAGGCTTTCCTTTAGAGACACAGGAGCTGAAAATGAAATTTTCTTTGATCTCCTAAAATTCAACTGAGTCAAATCATATTGATATTCAGACTAAAACCTAGCTTGGAGCAGTATGCACGTTTAGTGAGTATAATATTACAATTTGTTAGACATTGTTTAGCTCAGGAAGTTCATGGATTTCACTAACTCTTCACTACAGTTTTGTGTAACCTCACAGGGCCACAGGTGCCAGTAGAGAGGAGAAATTTTCTTTAACAAGAGCCCTCTGGGAGAAGCAGATTCAAGAAGGCTGGTAATTTAACCAGTAGAACAAATTAAAAGGAAAATTATAGAGATTTTGTCACAGCTTTCATGGGCTGTTTTAAATTTTTAAATACTAAGAAAAGGGGCTATCCAGTAAAGTGTCCTGTAATTATCTTTTTCTCTTAAAATGTCTAATATAAAAAAGATATTAACGTCTTGAAACTATAAGTAGTCAGCCAGTTCTTTCTTTTTCAAAGGTAATACATGAAATTATAATAGAAACTCTTACTGAGCTAAAGGAAACCCTTTTGCCACAAAATTATAAAACTACAGTTTATACCGCAGTTACCAGCTCCACCAGTGAATCAGCAGCAAAACCATCAATGTTACCATGGGTGTTGTTTGTGAGCATAAAGTTTTTGTTGACTCTAGTGGCCTTTATTTGAAAGTAGTTCAACAGGAAAGAGGGTTATGAGAGAGGGGGACGACATGCAGCAAATGTTGCCAGGCCAGGAATTGAACTTGTGACCACTGACACAAGGACTAAAGCCTCAATACATGGGTTGTGCTTTTCCCCTGCGTCACCACAGCACCTGTGAACAAAAAGTTTAATTGCTAAAGACAAAAACAGGTTAGTTTACTGAAGTTTTTATGTTTTATGCATAAAATATCTGCTGATGTTTGTAGATCATAACAAATTTTAAAGAATCCCCTCTTCTCTTTTCTTAAACTGATTAGCAGCAGGATTTTAAACCAAAGCAACCAGAGGGTGTTTAACCTCATCTGACATCTTATTGTATAGATAGTAATTTATTTCCCTTTAAGCCACTGCATGAGCATCATGAGGTTGAAGTGATTTTATAGGGTCACACAGTGCTCTTGGAATAATGTTTTGTCAGCTATTGCTGTGGTGCACTTCAGACTTTAGGTTTTTCTATGTTTCTATGCTGCTATGTTTTATTCAGTACCTTCAAGGTTCACTGACATAATATTCTGGTGATACAGCTGTTGGAAGAAACATGCAGAGCAGAGTAACAATGCCCAGCAGAACCAAGCAGAAATTGAAATGTCTTTCTACCTGAATGCTGCCAGAATTTTAGTTTTTCGAGTTTTAATTTTAGTAGGCAGTGATGAATCAGTAGGGTGGTGAATTCCAGGCTGCCTTGCTAAAAGGTGCTTTTGATCCCTAGGTGGGTGTTTTGTTAGGGCCAAAAGCTGCTCTTTTTCATAAATTTTTACTGACTTTCTCCTGCTTACTGGACTAATCATTACACAAGTCTCCCCCTTTTGAACATAAGTTTGTGCTCAGTAATGATTCCTAACTTTGATGTTCTACATGTGAATTCCTATTTCTTTAACAACTTTTATCTGTTTTCTCACCTGGTTTGTGCTTGTTTTTTTTTTTTCTTTTATAATTTTTTTCATTAAGCATATTTCTTTTCAGCCTAAAGTCCAAGCACAATTAAAAATATAGTAATAACATGGCTTATATGAAGAATATAAGCCATGTTCCATGTTTTATTGTTCCAAAGAGTTATACAGACAGGAGAGCACAAAACTATTCATACCATCTTGTTGTACTGACTCCGCTTTAGGAATTTTACATAATGGGATAAAGCTGAGGAAAGTATAATATAAACAAACCTACCAGATAAAACCAATGCAAGGAAGAGGCATGATGACATTAATAAAACTTTGCACTTCCTAATTATTCATACCAGTTGAGGAGTGGACTAATCTCAATGAGAGGAGAGAGGAGAAAGACAGGTGCTTTTATTCAGTAAGTATGGGAAAAAAATAATTATCAAATTAACAATCGCTCATGTATCAGCAGTTTATGCTCTGAAAAGAACATTTTTCAACACTTTGCAAAAAGTTTAGAACCTTCCTTACTACACATTATGTGTCAGAAAATGATAGACCTTCATAACAGTTCTCAGAAAAAAACAGAACATGCCTATTGTGATCATGTGGCACCCGGAAACAGCTGTGTTCAAGTCTGACAGGATGCAAATGCCAAAATTTGAATTTGCTCTCTAGCTGGATGTGGTTTTTTGCGTGGAATGTTATACATGTCTTCTTCCATGCTCGAAAGTGTGCGTGAAGGTGAATTAATGAATATGTGCAAAGCTGCTTTGACTGTGATGAAGCGTTTGTGTCCTGCAGCCTGCTTTGGCTAAGCTCACCTGGACTCTGAGTCCTGCTGTCAGCTCCCATCTCCCTCCCTGTCGGTGCCCCCAGCCCCACAGTGCGGACACTCTCTAACCTTTGAAACATCCGCAGCGGGCTGCCTGATTCCCTATGACATGTCATGTTCGCTCCCTCGCAGCATTAGCATAGCTGCACAAACACCTTCCATTTGGCTGGCATGCGCAAACAGAGGGGAGGTTTTCTGAAGCACTTTGAAATCATGGCTGATGCTAATCTTTTTTTTTTTTTCACAATACCAGACAGCAGAAGAGGTTCATATGTTTTTTCTATACAATTTAATTCTGAAGAGTTTAAATTGTGTCTCTAAGGAACTCTGTGTCTGTTTAATGAAGGCCAAGTAAAATAAAAGGCAGAATTGGAGGTAAAATTGGTTAATATGGGTTTGATAGAGGATGTTTTAAATCAGCTGATTGGATGGGAGTACAGGATTGTCCCACAGCACACTGTCTTGTCAAAACACAGGATTTGGAAAAGCGAGTGGCTTTGCAATAGAGCGGGCGCTCCACATATTAAGGCTATCGTCCAGATCACAGTCATCCAGACTTTGATTCCTGACCTCATGACCCTTACTGCCTGTCTTGATCGTCCCTGCTCATTAATGTCAATAAAAGCCAATAGCCAATTGCCCTCTGGAGTCATTCATTGTGCTAAGAACTTAAGAGGTAACTGGGTTAACAGAAGAATAGTTTCTGAAAAGCAACATCATAGATCCTGTAGCCTCTCTGAGCACAAGGAAGGTCAAAACTGAAGGGAATATATGAAAGAGTATGGAAATAAATGCATTATATTAGTCTCATAATCAACAATCTTTGGAGATTTTTGAGTTGTTGAGTGATTTCCCAGTGAGTACCGGCATAAATACACTGACATATTGAATGCAGTCCCTTGGAACTAAAATAAGACATCATAGAGGTTTAAATAACATTGTACAAATATATCTTACTGGCATGCAGGACAGTTCAGTGTTACTTCAACCAAGAGAGAGTCAAAGTGCGTACCGGCTGGACATCAATTACTGCGTGCAACAAAGGATGAACTTTGACAATAACATCCCCCATCTTGGCACAGAGAGTGTTGAAGAGATGCTGTTCTGATAAGTGTTTCAATACTGAACCATGAGGAGATAAAGAGGCAAGTGGAGAGAGCGGGGGTGGAGGGCGCATGTTTTCTTTCACAGCCCAGAGCAGCATCCAGAGAGCAGCCTTGGCAGCAATCCATGTGTCCCTTGGCGTGAGCACTGCAGTCACATTACATTTCCCCCTCTCCACTGGATCGCCGTGTGCCCAGCCGACGCTCCCATCCAGGACATGTCGAGTTCACTTTAGACATTAGGCTCGCTGGCTCAAGCTAATCCAACAGCTAACAAAGTGTAACAGACTGGGGAGTCCATAATTGTGTAAATAATTCAGGTTGTCTTTGAATGAATGAACTGAATGGTGCGTGAGTATGTCAAGATGTTGATGAGAAGATGTACATGCATATTTGCTGTACTATAAACTAGGGTTGACAAAAGACAAAAGATAAACCTCTGAGAAGACTGGAGGGCTTTCTGTTTCACATCCAAATGCTCACACAATTACAAAGCGGTGCAATCAATGCAAAGCAGAGCCTCATATCTGTGTCAAGAAAATAAGTTGAAATTAAAAAATGAGGAAATGTTTTTACTTCCTGCTTGCTAACACTGGGAGTCACAGTGAGAGCAACATGAGCCTCACACACTGTGTTTATCCTGCACCAATTAATTTCATGAATGACTAACTTGTGTTTGGTAACACACTCCCAGTGGCGCCAGGCTTCCCTCACTACCCCCCCACCGTTACACCCCCAGAGAAATGGCACTGCAAGGGAAGAAAAGTACAGGATCACAACTCAAAAGTGTTGTGTTTGCATTGCAAAACTGTGTAATGATTGAAGTGAGTGAGTGCATTTTTCCCTGTGGTGGGTAGCAAACACTCATTTTTACGTGAGAACAGAAATTGTAGCTGCAGATGCATTTGATGTTAGAATGCATTGTGCTGTGTGTATTGTACTTTGAAATATTATTCATATCCCTTGAATCTTTTCATATTTCCTCATATCAGGTATTCTGGCCAGAGATGATGGGGGAATGGATCGAGCACAATTCAGAACAATCCAATGAGAAAAACTGTTAGAAGCTGCAAATACTTCAGACTCGACCTTAGGTTCATCTCAGGCAGGATGACAGAAAGGAGAGCTGCAGTGGCCTGGTGAAAGTTCAGACCTAAATTCAATTCTAAATTTGTATCAAGACTTGAAAACCCAATAAAATAAATCTGACTGAAACTGAGGTATTCAGTAAGGAAGAATGGTGGAAATTTTCCATATACGAGGTTGTGACATGTACATGCAAATATGCATCGATATTTATTTGTGTAGATAAATAAATGAACGCAATGTATTATTCTCCTTCCAATTCATATGTGCCAAAAACATATAAAGCCAAAGATTGAGTATTTATAAGTTGGCCTTATATGTTTTTGCTTGTCAAGTGACAGAATGTGCAAATGTTTAATGGGTATGAATACTTTGCAAGGCCCTGCATCATATTAATGGTGTCACACACATTGTACAAAGAGACAAGCCTGTAAAATGGATTATATTTTCTCTCAATGCAGAGATTTTGTCTCTCACGAGTTTTTTTTAATTTTTTTAAAAAAAGACAGTTTTGGGCATCAGATAAAATGTCCCTTCAGAAAGAGAGAGCTGTGACTATGTTGTCTTAAGCACTGATTGGCTTTGGCATATGCAGAGAAAGATTGCCTGCCATCTTTTCATTATTTCTGTGGAACCCCTGCGGAGAGAGGGCATGGAGATGGACTCAAGCACGCAGAGCGTAATTAAACTTCCACTGCCGGGTCATGTGCTGTTAAATGCTTTTGCCACAACTTCTAATTACTTAACAGGGTGGTCTAAATGATGTGCTGTCACTGGGCAATTAATTGGCATTTGGTAAGGGCAGTATGGCCGCATTGTCTCCTACATGTGTCACCATCTCAATGGGACTATGAGAGGGCTTTGCATTATTTGACCCTGATTA
Source organism: Xiphophorus hellerii (assembly GCF_003331165.1). Lineage (NCBI taxonomy): Eukaryota > Metazoa > Chordata > Actinopteri > Cyprinodontiformes > Poeciliidae > Xiphophorus > Xiphophorus hellerii. The sequence goes on along the minus strand of NC_045675.1, from coordinate 6,814,845 downwards.
AGAACATAGTGCAAGTTAAGTGCATAACAACTCTGGGTTATTTCACTCTCATTGAGTATTTACAAGTATATAATTTCACAGCTTCCTGAGCTTTTTGACATTTGAATGCATATGCCAGGCTGCAGTATAGCAGGAACAGTTTGGGGAAATTTAAATGGGTCCAACATTTATGAGATAAGTATTAAGGGAAGACTTCTACATAAACCATGAAGCTGAACTTTCAGTGAGGTGCCCAGCAGCACACAACACCATTCCAAGCTAAGATAGACCTTTTTACAAAAGCACCTGCTTCATGAATTTCCATTCAAATGCAGGAAAACTACTTAATGTGTCACAGGACAGTTCTAAATAATAAAATGTTACATATTTAAAAAAAGAACCAAGAAAAATATTTTTTTAAGCAAATGTAATCTATGGCAATCATTTATTCTGTCTGATTAAAATGGTGCAGAGATGCATTTCTTTTCAGCATGCATGTTTCAGAAAAAATGAAGCCAGCATCCATGCGTATGTGGATGTAGCAATAATGCTCTTCTCTGGTGTACAACTGAAAATAAACCTCTATTTCCTTTCTTCTTTCAGACTAGCTGAGACTTGTTGGAGAGAGTCAAGTGTGAATGCTGGCTGTGTAATATAAGAAAAGCTCCTCTGAATGCCCTAAAGCTTCAAACAAAGAAAGAGCGTGGCTGGAAGTGACCTTTGTGTTTGGGTGCAGGGAGGGAGAACCTCAGCTTACCCCCGAAGTAGGAGCCGTCTGAAAGCTTGGTCTCTTTGTTGCCTTTGGTCAGGACGCTCACCACCCCGTGTTGAATGAAGTACATTTTCTTCCCAATAGTTCCCTCTCTGATGATGTAATCGCCAGGCTGGAATACCTCAAACCTCAACTTGGTGAGCATGGACGTGACAAAGTTGGGGTCGGCGTTAGCAAACAGAGGCATCGAAGCTACCAGCTTTCGACAGTTGAAGTTGATGATTTCCTATTGGGAGGGATAGAGGTAAATTGAAAGCAAATGCAAAAACAGCAGAATAGTGAAGATGCTATGTCACATCAAAAACTTCTGGCAGGATGAACATGAGTACATTAAATGACAGCTGTGTGTATGCTGTGCCTTTTATGCTCCTTTTAAATTTTCCCCATTGTCTCATGTAACCTCAGTCTTCAGTATATGGGGATTTCACAAGACAGACTAACACAGTGTAATTGTGAAGTGGAAGAAAAAGGATACCTGTTTCCAAACTGGAAATGGAAATGAAAAATGTCTATGAACAATGTTCAATCATTGCCAAAGATTCTCAGTTGGGTTTATTTTTGTCCTTTGACCTTGTTATTCTCATTGCTATGCTTTCATCTGTTTATGATTGCTGGGGTAATGTTTGGGATAAAGTTAAGTCTTAAATCTTGCAGCCTCAAACATTTTTCCTAGGGCTGCCCATTCATCTTCCTCTCTCCACACTATGCCTTCTTGAAAAATGCACCTTCATTTATACTATGTCCTTTCCTTTTTCAGATGAAAAATTTAATGCTCCTTGAAATGCTTTGTAACCTACCCTGCTTTAAAGTAATCCACAACTTTATGCATGGGGTCTCTGGTGATCTGACTGTTCTCCCTAAAGCTGTTTGATTAGTGTTGTTCTCTGAATAACATCACTAATCATGGAATACTTCTAGTAACCTTTGAAGGTGTCAGAGTAAAGGAAACTGAACATAAATGCATGCCACACTTCTCAGACTTTCAGTTGTACAAAAATTTCTTCCATATTTTTCTTCCACTTCATGTATCGTTTGGTCCTGGTTCTATCACATTCAGAGTAAAAATATTAGTGGCGCTAATGTAGCAAAATGTGAAAAGGTACGGAAGACTTTTGCAAGGGACTTTAAGTGAATTATTGTGTATTCAGCTTTAAAAAATAGTTCATATTTTGCTTATGGAAGAAGTAAATGCTAAAACATCTGAGCTTAGTGGTGAGGATTGTCAGACTTGAGACGAGTTTTTGACTGTACCAAAGTTTCACACGCAACAAACCAAAACAGAAACATCCGCCTCACCTCTCGGAGCGGCTCGTTGAGCTCCCCCAGGATGCTCTCCTCATCGAACATCTTGCCCTGGTAGCGGTGCTCATAGTAGTCATGGATTCTCTGCCTCATATCTGCAGGAAGCTTGTGGAAGGACATGTACTGCTCGACCTGTTTGTACTGCAGGGACACAGAGAGACACATGGCAACAAGACGACCCAAGCAAGCAAATGTACCATCACAAAGTTCATCACAAAGTTTCCCCTGAGGTTAGAAAATACATGAAGAAGAGTACATGAGCACTTTTCTAGAATATGATGAGGTCTCTTAGAGCTTTTCTCTTTTTTTTTTCTAAAGAGGCCAACTCTGATTCTTTAAAGAAAAAGATCAACTGAGAAGCATGAAAGAGGGTTATAATGTGCAATGACGTCAAAGCTACTTCAAAACACGAACAAGCACCATCTATAAATGTACCCTGATTCTTATCAAGGATTTTTCTCATAGTGAAGACTATGTTTTCTAGTTCCTGTGTTGTAAAATGAAAACAACAAAGTGAAATGTGTCAGAGTTTTTCTTTTTGTATTATTGACTTTTAAGCATTTGAAGCTGTGATACAGATCAAAGCAAACAGACCATCTAGGGAATAATAAGAGGTAAAGTTCTTGACCCGCAGAGAAAGAAAACAAGGGTAGAAAAAAAGACATTAACCATTCATGGTGTCATGTTGAAGGTGCTCTTTGATCATTTACAAATCTTAACACTGGATGCTCCATTTGACCTCAGAAGTCTACTTTTGTGTTGTCTGACACTGTTTTCCCAGTCACCACTGATGTTGGAGGAAATCATCAAAAGGACAGGCTTGTGCAGATATAGCACAGTAAAATAGGACAGCTGCCTCATGCAAGTCAGCTTGTTTTTGTGAAAACAGGAATATTTTCTCTCTGGAAACCATTAGAAATACAAGACCAAATCAAGAATATAGGAATTCTAAGGGTCAACATGGGTAATGTCTTCTACCCTTACACTGACCTTCTGACAAGCGAATGGTTTTGGCAGGGATTTTTTTTTTCTACAGGAGCCTTTTTCCCATTGTGCAACACTTACATTCCCTTTGTTTCCCTCTCTGCCAAATTTAGATGGGATTTAATGAGTCTGTGTTTAACCAGAGCCTTTGAGTCCCTGACAGACAGAGAAAACAATCTGGAGTCACTCTGTGCATACTGATGATGCAGCTCCCTATACTGCCATCACTCAAACTGCTGCAAGCCCCCAAATGTACTGATGGAGCAAGAAATACAGCAGATGAGGCAGAATGATTACAGCCTTTATCTAACAATGACAAATATTACGAGTTACATTTCTAAAAGAAGCCAATCGATAATTTTTTATGATGACCTTGGGGGCAAGAAAAAGACAAAGTGTACCAAGTGTGTCTTTTTAGTACAAGTTGATTTAGTTCTGTCATGTGCTGACAGTTTGGGACTTTTCCTTTCTGTCCCTTAAGCGACAACAATTTATCATTTACTCACTGGATGATTAAATGCAGCCCTTCCAAAGAAATTATATTTTCCTTTTCTTCTTCCTGACATTGCTAACTCTAGATAACAAATACAGACATGACTCAGTGCAGCCGCTCTCTTGCTGATCAGTGTGGAGAACGGAGCTTCTCTGCATGTGATCATAACAGTCAGATGCACTAAGCTTGCGCACACATGTCTTTCCCTCAACATAAATGAGTATTTATGAGGGATGAATGTGCAATGAGAACGTGCACAGCTCATGCATCCTTTAGATGATGGAACAAGTTGAAGGGGAATCGGTACATAAATCTACAAAAACAGAATGCTTGCACACTTTAGTACATTCTTAAGCTATTTTAGTCAAGAAACCTACACATTTATGCATTTTGACACCAAGGCCATGATAACAGGTGTAATCCACAATTTTTAAATTGTCCAGTCCCAATTTAACTTGCATTCATCATGGCATAATGCCAGTCTGGATTATCTATTCATTCGTAGTTTCTTCGTCTCTTTCATATTTACAAAACACAAATGCATCAATTTATCCTGAGTTCTGGAGCAAAGTTTCTCTTGATTCTCCTAACAAGAAAGGATGAGAGTCAAGTAAAAAAAATTTCAAATCATTGCCATATTATTGTTATTAATAGTTAATTGTTAGTAATAATTAATAGTTATTGCCATTTTGACTGCTGTACTATATTTGGTACAAAGCTAAGCTTCTCCAAATCATTTCAAATATACTTATAACGTTTGAGCCACAGAGTAAATCTGACAGTGATTCAAAGAGTCTGACCAGATGGGGGTAGTGCTGTGATGGGCTGATAAAAGCCCCTTTGACAGGAAATTATCTTATTTCCATGAAGTAAGCATCATGCTTCTACCATGAAGAACCCTGCTGAAATATTTCACCCTTTTAAGATCTGCTTATGATAAATGTTTTGTGTGTACTTTAAAAACAGTAGTCAGAAGAGCTGCCTTGCAGCAAGAAGATCTCAAGTTGAAATCCTAAAATCTCTGTTCATTCAGTTTTCATGTTTTCAAGACCCATGCATGGGTTCTCTACAGATATCCTGCTGTTTTTCCTCTCACAGTCCAAAAAATATGCATGTTAGGTTAACCAGTCTCAATAAATTAGTCGTAGTTAGGAGTGAGTACATGTATCTGTGGTTTTTGTCGTATGTCTCAGTGTTGTCCTGGTATGAACTGGCACTTGTTGAATGTTTACCCCGCCTCATGCCCGATGACCACTAGAAATAGCCACCATCCCCCAATATGACTCCTCGTGGAGCAAAAAGCCACCTCTATACTTTGTGTTATGGTATATCAACCATTTCACAATACCTATTGTGATGAGTGGCTGTATAGAAACAACAACAAAAATCACATACTAATTATATTTGTATGTGTTAAAAACTTTCTTTGGCTGTTTTTGTGGATGTTATTTGTATGTCATGTTTGTAACCATTTTGTGTTGTGCTGCTGCCCATCAATGGCAGGTCTCCCTTTAAAAAATAATCTAATTTTAAGGAAGACTTGGCAATAATAGGCAGCAGCACAACCTTAATGGAGACTAACTGGTTAAATAAAAGTTAAATAAATTAATAGAAAATATATCACAATAACGTTCATGTAATTGTTGTTTGTGTCTAATCCTGCTTTTTCTTCCCAGTGTTGTGACCGGACCTTTTAGTCAGCTGTATTGCTAATATTCAAGCAAATGCTTTGTTTTAAGGCAATAAAACAAAGTGCTTGTATTTCCTCCCTTTGCAGGAACTGTCATCCCACATACGTTGCAGATTATATTTTTCTTCCTCCTCTATAAATGACTATTTAACCCTCCTGCGGTCTTAAGAGATGGGGGTCATTTAGACCCCTTGAGTTTTTTTACTTTGTGTGCGTCTAGGCAGGACCACAGTGACCCTGTTTGCGCTTTTACCCATCATTTCCCAACTGTCTGACCGTGACATCTGCTGCACTCCTCCTGAGTGTTGCAGTAGGACCACGGGAGGTTAAAACCGAGCCAGGTCCAGATTATTTATGTTTTTGCATCTGCCTTTTTAACAACCTTTTCCCTTCCACTCTCTGCCATGCTGCTTCCTGCTTGCTCTGTTTTCATGCCAGCTGATTACCTCATCGACAAGCATTACTGTGGTTAGCCGACAGACTACAAATCTCTATCGTAGGCAAAATGTCATTATATACAGTACAGAGCAAAAGTTTGGACACACCTTCTAATTCAGTGGGTTTTCTTTATTTTCATGACTATTTATAAGGCAAGAAATCCCACTTATTAACCTGACAGGGCACACCTATGAAGTGAAAACCATTTCAGGTGACTACCTCTTGAAGCTCATCAAGAAAATGCAGAGTGTGTGCAAAGCAGTAATCACAGCAAAAGGTTGCTACTTTGAAGAAACTAGAATATAAGGGGTATTTTCAGTTGTTTTACACTTTTTTGTTTAGTGCATATTTCCACATGTGTTATTCATAGTTTTGATGCCTTCAGTGTGAATCTACAATGTCAATAGTCATGAAAAGAAAGGAAACTCATTGAATTAAAAGGTGTGTCCA